>NC_138553.1:80705256-80920420 GCF_964273705.1 Natrix helvetica | reverse complement strand
CTCCTCCTTCTTCTTGCCCTTCCCCCCTCCTCCCCCTTCTCTTCTTTTCCTTCTCCTCCTCCTTCTCCTCCCCTCCTCCTCCTTGCCTTTCCTCCTCCCTCCTTCTGAAAAAAAAACTGCATTTGCCTTTTGAAAAAAAAAAGTACCTATGGCCTGCATGATCGAGCCTCTCCATAGACATTTAGCCATACCTTTTGGAGTGAACACCCTTCAAAACCTATCCTTCCATCCTTCCCACCACCGATGAAGCTTCTTGGATGACAAGCAAAACATCTTCTTCTTCTTCAAGGAAAAAAACAGTCCACTTGCCTTTGGGGCGCGGGGTGGGTGGGTGGGGAGCTGAGGTGGGATTCAGTAGGTTCTGACCAGTTCTGGAGAACCGGTAGCGGACATTTTGAGTAGTTCGGAGAAGCGGTAAATACCGCCTCTGACTGGCCCCGCCCCCATCTATTCCCTGCCTCCCGAGTCCCGGCTGATCGGGAGGGAATGGGGATTTTGCAGTATCCTTCCCCTGCCACGCCCACCAAACCCCGCCCACAGAACTGGTACTAAACATTTTTTGGAATCCCACCACTGGTGGGAAGCACCATTGAGAAGCGCCATGGCAGGAGTAACGCCGTCGTTTTCACTTTCACTTTGCTGTGTCTAGGAACTTACGGTGCTTTGCCACCTTCACCATCCCAGCCTGGTGTTCCTGATGGCTGCGGCTGTGCGTCCTCGGATGCTGGTCATGGAATTAGCCCCCAAGGGGTCTTTGGATCGGTTGCTGCAGCAGGAAAATGCAGTCCTAACCAGAACCTTACAGCACAGGATAGCTCTGCATGTGGCAGATGGCTTGAGGTAAACAAAAAACAAAAACAATGAGCCCCTTCCTTTTCCAATATGTATGTATGTGTCCATGAATATGTGTGTAAGTATCTGTATCTATATGGCCAATAGCACTAGCAGTAGCATTTAACTTATATCCCGCTTCACAGTGCTTTACAGCCCTCCCTATAAGCTGTTTACAGAGTCCGCCTAGGACGGAAGGCTGGGTCAACCTTGAGCCGGTCAGGATCGAATTCCTGGCAGTGGGCAGAATTAACTTGCAATACTCCATTCTAACCACTCTGCCACCATGGCAGTGATAGCACTAGCACTTAGACTTATATACCGCTTCACAGTGCTTTACAGCCCTCTCTAAGCAGTTTACAGAGTCAGTTTATTGCCCCCAACAATCTGGGTCCTCATTTTACTGACCTTGGAAGGAGAGGAGACTGAGTCAACCTTGAGCTGGTCAGGATCGAATTCCTGACAGTGGGCAGAATTAATCTGCAATCCTGCCTTCTAACCACTGCCCCACCAGGAAGAAGAATGATAATAATAAGAAAAGGGAATAATAGAGGGAGGGAGGGGAGGAGGAAGGAAAGGAAGGAAGGAAGGAAGAAAAAAGAAAGAGGGAGGGAGATAATAACAATAGCACTTAGACTTATATACCGCTTCACAGTGCTTTACAGCCCTCTCCTAAGCAGTTTACAGAGTCAGCCTCTTGCCCCCAACAATCTGGGTCCTCATTTTACCCACCTCGGAAGGATGGAAGGCTGAGTCAACCTTGAGCCGGTCATGATTGAACTCTTGGCAGTGGGCAGAGTCAGCCTACACTACAGCATTCTAACGACAGCGCCACTATGGCTCACGCATCATGGTAACTTGAAGACTCGTAGCCTTCAATTCCCAGAATTCATGACCGGCTGGGGAATTCTGAGAGTTGAAGTCCACAAGTCTTCCATTTGCCAAAGTTGGATCCCCCCTGCTCTAAATCTTTGGAATATAAGCAGCCATTATATCTACATGATGTTATTTCTATTCCTCTCTTGTGCATCCCTCTCTCTTTCTTTTTCATAACAGGTACCTACATTCTTCCATGATCATCTATCGCGACTTAAAGCCTCACAACGTCTTGCTCTTCACGCTTTATCCCAATTCAGCGGTCATTGCCAAGATTGCCGATTACGGCATTTCCCAATATTGTTGCCGAATGGGAATAAAAACCTCCGAAGGCACGCCAGGTATCAACAACATAGTACCTCCTACATCTAGGTAACAAGGGCTTTCCGAGGTACTCAGATGAAATTGGAAGTTGAACCAGAGGTGGGTTGCTCCTGATTCGGCCTGGATCAGGCAAACCGGTAGTGGCGGCGCCGAAGGTTCTGCCCACCCACCCAGACGCTTCTGTTCATGCGCATAAGCTTATGTGCATGCGCAGAAGTGTTACATGCACGCACGACCACGAATCCGTAGCGTAGGGATTTGCAACCCACCTCTGAGTTGAATACACATCAACAGATTCCTTGGTGTGACTCCTGATCAGAAACACAATGAGCCATTGCTCCTCCTGGCCTGGTCCTTTAATGAATTATTTAGCCCCGGCGTCCCCAACTAGAGGTGGTATTTACTTACCGTATTTTTCTGAGTATAAGATGCACCAAGATTTTGAAGAGGCAAATTTTAAAAAAAAGTTTTTGAACTCTGCAGACCCGTTTTTTGTCAAAAAAAAAAGGACATGCATAACCTTTAGGAGGCTTCCAGAGTGCTGCTGGGGGCTGGAGGCAAAAACGAGCAAAAACCGGCCCATTTTTTGCTCATTTTTGCCCTCCCCAAACGCCAGCAGCGCTCTGGAAGCCTCTTAAAGGCTATGCATGACCATTTTTGCAAAGGGGGTGGAGTTTCAGGAGGCCGAAAATGCTATATTCAGTGTATAAGATGCCCCCAGATTTTCACCCTCTTTTTTGAGGGAAAAAGGTGCGTCTTATATGCCGAAAAATATGGTACCTTCCCTACTGGTTTGCAAATGTGAGCACGTGGTTCGCTTCACTCTCACGTGCACCTCCGCGCGTGCGCTAAGTCTTTTGTGCATGTGCTTTTCGCCAAAAAAAAAAGGGCCTAAATGGGATGCCATAGAACCGGGGCGGATGGGCGGGGCTACCTGTGATTTCTGCTACCAGTTCGGTCGAACTGGTCCAAACCGGTAGAATATCACCTCTGTCCCCAACCCTTGCTCCGTGGATCATTACCATATGGCATACCAGAAACTGCTCCACGCAAACAAGCGAAGCCCCATCCATGGGATGCAGGAAGCACACAAAACCACGCCCTCTCCATTCCACAGAAAAACCTCTCTCTGTGGAAACCGGTCCCTGGTGACCAAATATTGAGGGCGATGGATTTAGCCGGTTATTTTCTTCATATTCTGATAGACTTCTATGTTAGGGCTGTATAGCAACCAAGGTCTAGATTCAGAAAGACTAATAGAACGTGTAGCTTCTTGTTCCCGTGGTGGCTTGTTGATTGTCTCTTTTGCACAGTATCAGGAGTGGTATTCAGCCGTTTCAGACCGGTTTGACCGAACCGGTAACAGAAACCGCGGGTGGCCCCGCCCACCCGCCCAGGTTCTACGGCATCCCATTTAGGCACTTTTTTTAACCAAAGCCTGAACGCAGGCATGGACTCGCACGCTCACATTTGCAAATCGGTAGGGAAGGTAAGTGAATACCAGCCCTGTAGAGTATGTAGCCGTTGTTTATGTCTCTGTGTCTGTTGATGTTACCAACATGCAAGGTTTCCCAATCACTTGGCTATATTGTGGAGAAAACAGATATTTGTTGTTATTAACTGGTCCCAACAGTTTCCTTTTTGTAATTACCTTCTGGAGAATTTATGTATCTTTCACAGCATAAATAATATTTTGATTTTCAAGGTTTATGTGTTCTGAATAGCATTTAAGATTCTTAAATTAAAACAAGAACAGCATCTGTTAAAGCAACAATGAATGATTCATGGATTTTTATATATTTTTAAAGGATTTAGAGCCCCAGAAGTTGCAAGAGGAAATGTTATTTACAATCAGCAAGCTGATGTTTATTCATTTGGCTTGCTGCTGTATGACATTTTGACAGCTGGTGGAAGAATATTAGAGGGCATAAAATTTCCTAATGAATTTGATGAATTAGCTATCCATGGAAAATTGCCAGGTATGTTCCATTTTCTTTCTGTCTGGTTATTATACACACTATACACTTGTATCTTTGTAATAATCTACCTTATTTTAGTCCCTCCAGAAAAAGTAAAAACAAAACCTAGAAATATGTGATTTCTCAGTCCTAATTTGGATATGTTTGAATTTCATTTGTTTTTTTTTAAATGAAGGCAAAAGGTTATAATGCAAAAAACTGCAAATGTGGATTGTAAGGAAAACTAGAATCTTATGCGTTAAAAATCTGTTTAATCATGTCTACTAATATTTGTAGCTCAAGGTTGAACTGCAGAGTCCTTCATGCTCTCTGAGCTTAGTGGTTTTCTTGGTGACATTTCATTACCCAACTAGAGAACATCATCAGGGCTAAACCCCAGCACTGATGAATGTTATCCAGCTGGGTAATGAAATGCCTGCAAGGAAACCTGTTGGAATTCATTGCTGGAATGTATTTCTATGCAACAACTACAGTAGTATTCAGCCAGTAGATGGCAGTGTTTACAAATTTGGATCTATGGTATATGTTTGATGCTCTTTTGTTTTAAGCAGTTTCCTGTTACAGTTAAGCAGTAAAGCACATGGTGACTGTACTCTTTCTTTGCTCTGTGGTACTATATATAAACAGAAATTTCGAACAAAACCACCAAACTCAGAGAGCACCAAGGACCCCTTAAACAGATTGTGCTTTTGCAAGACAGATGTTCGTTTCTTTAGTGCGAAAATCCAAATTTAAGCTCAGAATTATCTATTCTAGATCCTGTGAAAGAGTACGGTTGTGCCCCCTGGCCAAGATTTGAAGATTTAATTAAGAAATGTTTGAAAGAAAATCCTCAAGAAAGACCTACATCTGACCAGGTAGGTTCAGTAGAGGTCAGTAAAAGAGACACAGATGTTCCTAATGCTACTTATTTTAGGATTAGGAACTTTTGCATGCAAAAATGTTTAGCAAAAGATAGATGCTCTTAGACACTGTTGTGTTAGTCCCAGCTGATTGGGAGGAAATGCGGATTTTGCAGTAACCTTTCCCTGAAGTGGGGAGGGCATGGAGATTTTACAGTATCCTTCCCCTGCCACGCCCACCAAGCCACGCCCCACAGAACCGGTAGTAAAAAAAGATTGAATCCCACCACTGTTGTGAATGCTCCAACACGGGAAGTTTTTAAGAAGATGTTGGATAACCATTTGTCTGAAATAGTATAGAGTTTCCTGCCTAAGCAGGGTGGCGGGCTAGAAGACCTCCAAGGTCCCTTCCAACTCTGTTATTCTATTCCGTTCTAATGTGGTGTCTGCAGGTTTATGAAATGTTGAGCTCTGCAGAACTGGTTTGCTTCCTGAGACACATTCCGGTGCCCTCTCCTTTTGCGTCGGAATGCATGGTGGCTACAAACCAAAGTAACAAGAAAACCGGTATCTGGATCGGAAGTGGTGGGAGAGGTGAAGCCCGGCTGTCATTTGTCAACATAAATACCGAGGAACACACCTGTGAAGTAGGTTTCAAGGTTGACCTTCAAATCGATGCTTCGTTATGTTTTTTTTAAAAAAAATATTATATATTTTATTTATACATTTTTCTTATACAAACATACAATAGGTTGTCTCAGTTTATCTCCTTATGCCAGGGGTGTCCAAACTTGGGAACTTTAAGACTTGTGGACTTCAACTCCCAGAATTCCCCAGCCAGTTGGCTGGGGAATTCTGGGAGTTGAAGTCCACAAGTCTTAAAGTTCCCAAGTTTGGACACCCCTGCCTTATGCATAATATTTTTTTCCAATTTCTAATTTCTATCTCTATTTTCTAGCCATTAATAAAACAAATCCCATCTTTATCCTTTATTTTTAATGTCAATCTATCCATTTCTGTGCAATCTGGTCCCTTTTTTAATTACACTTTCCTCTGTGGGTATTTCCTCATTTTTCCAATGCTGTGGAAATACAAATCTTGCTGCTGTCAGGATATGCAGTATTAAGTATGTATTCCCTTTATCATATTTTTCTGGTATTATGCCTAGCAAAAATATTCCTGGCTTATAATCTTAAATGCTGTTTTATCATCTTTTCGATCCATGTATGTATTTTAGTCCAAATTGTTTTCGCTTTGGGGCATGTCCACCACATATGATAGTATACCATATTTTTCGGAGTATAAGACGCTCCAAAGGAAAACAAGAAAAAAAATCTGCTTCTGCCTCCCAGCAATTTGCCTCCTTGCAGAAAACAGCAAACAGTACAGATTATATACACTGTTTGCGGTGCATTTCTGTGCATGTGTGCTTGACCCATAGAAATAGCAAAGAACTAGAGAAATGTACATTATTGCAGTATATTAATGCCAGAAAGTTTTCTTAAATGTAGTTACGCTAACTCCTCGCAATTATTTAAATAGATCTACTCCAAACATGACTAAGTCAGGGTGTAACTCAGCTGCCTTATCTTAATATTACAACAGGATATTGTTACATTTCAGACTATACTTATGCATATGCTGTTAAAATTGATGTGGCTTTCTGGAAGTATACGTTATTCGCTTTAAAGAATGAAGCCATTGTAGTACAAAGCCGTCGTGTGCATGTTACAGTTCTTATTTCTGTTTTTATTTGTATGAATTCGCAGTCCAAAGTTTCTTCTTTTTCTCCCCTCACTCTCTTTTCCCAGGACGTTGAAGATATTAGGATACTGTGCTTGGCCTTGGTGACATTTTCTGCTGAGAAGGAGAACTGGGTGATTGCAGGGACCCAGTTAGGATCCCTCTGGGCCTTTCACACTCAAGATGGAGCACGCAGGCATCGGTTTCACATGATGACAGATTCGGTCACCTGCCTTTACTGCAGTCCCTTGCCAAAGCATAAGTATGTGTCAGGCACAAAAGACGAGGTCCCTTTGTGAAGGTTTAAATTAAATTGATTTATTGCTAAAAAACCTAGGAATCTTCCCAACTAACAGCACCTAGTTAGAGTTAGATGAGATTCCTTATCTAGAGTTAGATAAGGAATTCAAAGTGGGTTGGGCTTAGTTTGCTTGTGATTACGTAGGGATTCTAGGCTGGTTCCTCTTTTGACTCCACCCCCAAATTCTACCACTCCTTCTCCCACAAGATGGCTGAATTTAGCTTCCATTCCATACCGCACATTGCTTCAAAATGCCTTAAGGATACAGAAGTGTTGATTTTTTTTTAAGGAAATGACTTAGTTATTCATCCGTATTTAGACATTATTGTATGTTTTGAGCACCGCGTGACCGGAATTATCGCTGACTTTTGGCACAGGGCTAATTGAGGGGCAATTTTGAAGTTGAAATCAACGGTGGGTTCTTGCTGGCATTACTACCAGTTCGGTACCCAAAAATTTTTCCGTGAGTGCACAAAAACTTTGCTCGTGCCCACGCCAAACGCGCACTCTGCGTGCATGCGTGTTTGCAATTTAAAAAGGTCTGTGCATGCACACACCATTAAAAAAGGGAAAAAATTACATTTTTTTCAATGAAGATTGTTCTGTGTATGTGCAGAACAGAAAATAAAAATGGTGGCACCCAGAATGGAACTGGTACGGTCACGTGTCCGGCCGAGTTAGTACCTATTTGGGCTGAACCAGTCCAAACCGGTAGGAACCCAGCTCTGGTTGAAATATTTAGCTTGTTCTTTTGGGCTGGCAATTTCAGCTTTTCTTATCTCCTGGGTTACACATTTAACTGCATGGCTTCAATACTGCAAGTCTTATTTCATTCAATTCGTTGAGTGCATTGAATGCATTTAAATATAATGCATTTTCTCCTTCAATTTCAGCAAGTGCAAGAATGTCTTTTTGGTGGGCACAGCCAACGGTCAGCTGGCCATCTTTGAGGACCGAGCAATCAAGGTACATATTCACTACAGTCTTGCAAGAGATATGTAATTAATGGCAGACATGTTCCTAAGTGTTAATACCACTTTATAAGGCCTTGGGAAGGCCACACTTGGAATCCTGCATTCAGTTCTGGTCGCCACGATGTAAAAAAGATGCAGAGACTGTAGAAAGAGTGCAGAGAAGAGCAACCAAGAGGATTAGGAGACTGGAGACTAAAACATATGAAGAACAGTTGCAGGAACTGAGGATGTCTAGTTTAATAGAAAGAAGGACTAGGGGAGACAGGATAGCAGTCTTCCAATATCTCAGGGGTTGCCACAAAGAAGAGGGAGTCAAACTATTCTCCAAGGCACCTGAGAGTAGAACAAGAAGCAATGGGTGGAAACTAATCAAGGAGAGAAGCAACTTAGAACTGAGGAGAAACTTCCTGACAGTTAGAACAATGAATCAGTGGAACAGCTTGCCTCTAGAAGTTGTGAATGCCCCAACACTGGAAGTCTTTAAGAAGATGTTGGATAGCCATCTGTCTGAAACGGTATAGGGTTTCCAACTCTACTATTGTATTGTATTGTATTGTAATAAACTCTTCCTTTGCATTATTATAGAAAGTTTGCGCTTTCTTAAATTTTGACAGATGCCATTCAAATAATAGCAGGAAGAGAGGGAGCATTAACGCGAAACGGAATTGCATAGATGGTCCTTGAATGGGTGGTTTTATGGATTTTCAATATTGCCGTTCCCTTTTTTTTTTTTTTAATTCACTTTAAAAAAAAAGAAAATGTGGGCTGTTTTTACAATAACGTTGCCTGTCATTTAGAGACAACCAGCAAATCTTCTTGTAGGACCACCACGTCAATTTAAGTTAGACATTTTGCTTAATTTCAGAAACTTTGATATCAACATGACTTTAATAAGGTCTTAATATTACACATTCTTAGTGTTACAATAAACTCACTGGAATTATACGTCAGGCACAGCAAATATCCTGACCAGTGATGGGATTCAGCTGGTTCGCACCTATTTGGGAGAACCGGTTGTTAACTTTCTAAGCCGTTTGGAGAACCGGTTGTTGGAAGAAATCTCCTTTTGTCCCCCCCCCCCCCACTTTACAGGGCTAATCCTGTAAGGAAGGAAACAGTCCTAATCTTTACTGTCCTGCTTACAGAAACTGCCTCTCCCATTAACCCTTATTACATTGTAACAGCTAAGGCGAAGCGCCCATCGAGAGAATAAAAAAGGAAATTGGAAATAGAAGAAGATGAAAAGAATAGAAAATGTATTAAGATAGAGATAAGAATAAAATGACAATTGTTAGCATGAATACGATGAAAATAACTATAATCAATGTTATTATTGTATATATATTAGAAGATATACTAGAAGACATGTTAAAAAGGAAATGAAGAGATATAAGATTTAATTGTATAATGTACCCTGTTTGCCCAGATGATAAGCCCAGTCGGGCTTTTGAGTGCATACGCTAAAATAAACCCGCCCCGAAAATATTGCAACACAGCAGCAGCCATGAGGTGACCACGCTCGCTGCCTCCTGCACCTCAAAAATAATAAGACCTCCCCGAAAATAAGGCCAAGCGTTTATTTCGTGGGGGGTCAAAAGAAAATAAGATCCTGTCTTATTTTCAGGGAAACACGGTATTATAATTTATGGAAGAATGTTGCACAGATATCTGTGCCCAGACGATACGCTACTTAAGGAAAGATGGAATGTAGGTATTTTAAAATTTAAAAATAATGTGATTGTGCTGACGCTACGTACTACCATATATGGTGGACTTGCAAAAAAGTCAAAGCATTTTGGATAAAAATATGGTGGGTTATTCAAAAGATACTTAAAAAGAGGATAAAGTTCACCCCCCAGTTGTTTTTGTTAGGTATAATTACAGACTGTACAGTTATAGAGACTAATTTGATTTTGAACTTAACGATGGCAGCAAGATTGTTGGTGGCGCAGTACTGGAATAGGGAAGAATTGCCTACTATTTAAGAATGAACGCTAAAAGTAGCAAATCTAGCAGAGATGGCCAAAATCACAGCATATTTGAAGGACCACTCAGATGAGAAATATAAGTTGGAATGGAGAAGATGGATTGACTATATTCAAAATAAATATCGGACTAAAAAATTTCAATTAGCTTATGAGTGAAGGCACAAGGAAGGTTACAGTTTATCTAAAGTTAGTTTAACAAAAGGGGAATTAAAGCACAAGAGGAGGTAGGATGTTAAAGTTAGTTAGCTTATGTTAGCGTATGATTGTTAAATGTTTATACCCTGTATTTTGCTCTGGGAGGTTGGGGGAGGGATAGGGGTGGGGGTGGATGGAGGGAAGGGGAAGGGAAAACATTTGTAAAATTTACTGTAACTTTTAACAAAAAATAAATAAATTGAAAAATAATGAACTTTTACCCCAAAAAAAGGATCTTTGCAATCCTATTATTCTATGCTTATTTTCTTTATTTTCTTGTCTTTTCTCTGTAGGGCAAAAATGCCACACCCTTAAGGACGTTTCTCATGGGAAGTGAGAGCACTCCACTGATGTGTTTAAGTGAATCAAATTATTCCTCTGACAGAAGTACAATCTGGGGCGGCTGCGGATCCAAAATATTATCCTTGTCCAGCGATTTGTCTACCCACAAACTCATTGAGACCAAGACGAGTCAGCTGTACGTTTCTCTTGCTTATCTTTTTTTCCCTCTTCTACCCACGTTCCTAAAAATACAATTTAATTTTTATTCGCCTTGTCTGGAAAAATTGGCTGTGCAGATGACCTTGTCTGTGCATTTCCCATGGCACGTTGAGGGTTCCTAAATTTATTTCATTGCTTTGATATCGAAAAAGAGAGAGAGAGGGAGAAGGAGAGAAATGCCTAGACAAACAGAAATCAAGAAGCAGCAAAGAAGTCCTCACTTAATGATTGTAATTTGGGGCCCACAACTCGGTCATGCTGAGAATATATCTGCTGAATGTAACTCCGCATTGGTGACAGGAAGGGCCAATAAACACTCAGCTTGGTTCAGTTACCCAGACTCCACCCCGCAAGGGATTATGGGGGTCATTAAAAGGAGACAAGTTCTGTCACTAAGCAATGCGGTTGTCAAATGCAAAGATCACATCAACGTATTCCGCAGTTAGGTGAATTCCACACAGTCACAACTCCCACCTCCATGTTTGCCATTTGTAGCTTCCTGCCAGCTTCCCCAATGACTTTGCTTGACAATGGAGACCACAAATGGCAACCACCATAATTGTAAATTGGTTCCACGTGCCAGAATTGTGATTGTGTCATCCTGGGGATGCTACGATGGCAACATCCATGAGGGTTGGTCGTAATTCTCCTCCTTCAGCACCATTGTAATTTGAAATGAATTGTAAGGAGAATTACCCCCTTTTTTTTTAAATATAAGAAAGCTCCTACATTAGCAAAGAAACGCACCTCTCTGCCCCTCAGAAGAGAACTGGTTGTTAAATTATTTGAATCCCACCACTGAACATACCCATAGCAAACAAAAATCTGAGGCAAGCAATTTCCTTGAAGAATAGGTTTATTGGGTATGTCATATTGGTACAGGCTCACGGAAAACTGACTCTGAATATTCTCACAGTTTTCCACCTAATTGAAAGTGAAAATTTGTCACTTTCTCAAAACAATCATTATACTGTCCACTTGCTAGGTGACTCCAGTCCCCTCTTTCCGAGCACCTGGAGGAATGACCTTGGTTCCCATGAGAAAGTATTCTGTTTTGGCTACAACACCTCATCTATCTCTATTCATGCCTCCCTAATCCTCTTCGCTGGTGTGTCAGCACTGAAGTCTCAAAATGGCCTCATTCAGGCCAGCTTCAGGATTGACAATCAGCGTAATCAGTTTATGCATTGTAGCCTGTGTTGTAAACGCCACAATATCATTTTCTGATTTCCTTTTTCTTTGTGTGTGTGTCTCAGGTTATGTCACAAGGACTACTGCAATGCCAATATTATTTCTATAGCAGTGGACAAATTTATCTACCTGGCAAAGAAGGAGAGCTATTTTGTTGAGATTTGGGACAAAAAGACGGAGAAGCTTTGTGAACTGATTGACTGTGTGCACCTACTAAAGTGAGTATCTGATCTCCCACAGAGTCAGCAATATCTCGCGAGTGGCTGAGATAACTAGGACAAATAAATCGGTCTGATTTCCTGAACATCTGGATTCAGTCACAGTATAGCATCAACCTCATGAAGTCTTCCTCTCTCTGCTACGAATTCAAAATGGACAGTGATTAATGCATGTATGCATGTATGTATGTATGTATGTATGTGTGTGTGGAGATATATATTTATATATGTACATAGCATGTGTATGTATATATGTGTGTTATGTAGGTGTTTGGGTAGATATATATTTTCTCTAAAATAGAGAAGGCAACAGAATTTCATTTTTCATGTCAGCCACTGAGCTCACAGTAAAAAAAAGTGACAATAAAGTTATCTTATCTTATCATCTTTTATCTTATCCATCTTATCTATCTTATCTTATTATCTTATCTTATATCTTATCTTATATCATATCTTTTATCATCTTTTATCTTTTGTTATCTTTTATCTTCTTATATCTTATCTTTTATCTTATCTTATATCTTATCTCATATTTTATCCTCCTGGCAAACATATTTCTTAGCAGGTATTTTAGGGGAATTGTTTTTTATATTTAATTTTATGGGATATTTGTAGGGGTTTTAAACTATTTACTCAGCTGTACAGTTCTGTTAAACCTTTTTTATCCTCCTTCGTATCTATTTATCTATTTAATAATTTTAATTGCTTAATTTTATAGTTATTTATATGATGTATTTCCGATATGGACTGTACACCGCCCCGAGTCCCTTTCGGGAGAGGGGGCGGTCTATAAGCGCTCAGTAAATAAATAAATAAATAAATAAGTATCTTATCGTATATCTTTTATCTTTTCTTATCTTTTATCTTCTTATATCTTATCTTCTATCTTATCTTTTCTCTTGTATCTTATCTTATATCTTATCTTGTATCATATCTTATCTTTTATCTTATCTTTTATCTTAAATCTTATCTTTTTGTCTTATCTTTTATATCTTATCTCTAAGATAAGATGTAAGATAAGATATCTTAACTTGAACTGAAGTGAACTTAACTTAAGTTCCAAATGGAAGAATGTGATCTGACGGAGTTTACCACTTAACTTTTTTTATTAGTTTGTCAAAGTATAAAACACAAAGAGCGAAAAACATGAAAAATCTGACATGGTTTAGACATGACGGGGCTGTCCTGTTTTCCAGAACGGAGGTACCAGAATTGAACACAGAATCAAAACAGAAACTCGTTTACCCGGGAAGAGTGAAGAGCCTCTGCCTTCAGAAAAACACGGCATTGTGGGTTGGCACAGGGGGCGGCCACCTTTTACTACTTGACCTGTCCACGCGCCTCCCCATATGCATAATACATGATTTCTGTCGTTCGGTGAGATTCATGATGACAACCCAACTAGGTAAATCGTGAAGCGTATTGCAAAAAAACCCCACCACTCTTGGTTTTAGCATCAAGAAATTTCACTCCGTGTTTGTTGGATTTGATTTTGGCCTTTACTTTAAATAATAGGAAGAAATATTGTACACTAGCTGATAATCCAGTGTTGCCCGGGTATTTATTTATAGGGGGAAAATGTCTGGACTGAACGTAATTTCTAATGTTGGATTTTCCACTTACTAGAGCCGGGATAGCAAACCTCTGGTGCGCGTGCCACAGGTGGCACACGGAGCCATTTGTCAGGGCACGCTGAGTTCAGCATTTTTAAAAGCCATTTTTCGCCCTCCCCAGGCCCCAGAGGATTTATAGGAGCCTGGGGAGGGCGAAAAGAGCCTCCCCACTCCCCGGAGGCCCTCCAGAGGCTTCAGAAGCTTCCCTGAAGCCTCCAGAGCACAAAAAAGTTCGGGAACGGACTTCCGGTTTGCTCGTAAGGTGGTTTTTAGTCCTCCGGAGGCTTCAGGGAAGCCTCCTGAAGGTCCCTGAAGCCTCCAAAGGGCCTCCGGAGGGGTGGGGGGAGAGTCTGTTTTCACCCCAAAAAAAGCATGCAAAAATGGGGGGTCGCGCCTCTCATGCCGCATGGGCACTGGGGGGGGTCACACGTTGCATTATGGGTGCGGCACGCCCGTGCACAACCCCCCCTGCGCTCCTCTCCCCTTATGGCACGCGAGCCAAAAAAGGTTCACCATCGCTGTACTAGAGGGAGCCCCCTTGTGGAGTACTGTGAAGCCATTACTATGGCAACTCCACTGCGCTGTACAGTAGAAGCCATTTTATGGCAGTACAGTAGAAGCCATTTGAAGGCATAACAGGCTGTATCTTAACAGAACACCCCCCCAAGGGGCGTTAGGGGCATCTTACCCCTACAATATTTGTTTCCAGAGACTAAGTCATCTGTGTACTAAGTTTGGTTGAAATTGCTCAAGGTGTTCCAGAGTTATTCTGGAACACACACACACACACACACATTTATATATATAGATACAGGTAGTCCTCAACCTATGACCTCACAATTGAGCCCAAAATGTATGTTGCTGAGTGAAAAATTTGCTAAGTGTGTTTTGTCCCATTTTACAACTTTTCTTGCCACTGTTGTTCAGGGAGTTGCTAGATTAGTAGCCCGGTTGTTAAGTGAATTTGGCTTCCCCATTGACCTTGCTTGTCAGATGGTCGCAAAAGGGGATCACGTGACCCCAGGACACTGCAACCGTCATAAATGTGAGTTAGTTGTCAAGCATTGGAATGTAAATCATCTGACTCTAGGGATGAGTGTGAAAAACGGTCATAAGTCTCTTTTTTCAGTGCCGTTTGTAACTTGGAACGGTTATTAACCGAACTGTTGTAAGTTGAGGAATGCCTCTATTGGAAATGTCAGCCATGAGCAACCAAACCCATACCTGAAGAGTTTGAGCTAACTACAGACAGTACTCGACTTACAACCATTCGTTTAGTGACAGAAGAGTGAGTAAGGATCTCAGCAGCAGCAGAGGGAAGAGGCTGTTTCATATTCAGATGCAAATGGTTTGATGCGTGTTGATAACATGTTCCCAAGGAACATGGTTCAGCCAGGGATTTGGGTAAAGCAGGGGTGTCAAACTCAATTTCTTTGAAGGCCACATCAGCTGTGGTTGACCTTGGGGGGCGGGGGGAACGACTGAGTGGTGTGGCTCACTGGGTGGGCGTGGCCAGCTTGACACCACTCACCGGGTGTAGCCAGCTGGGTGGGCGTGGCCAGCTTGACACCAATCACCAGGTGTGTCCAGCTGGGTGGGCGTGGCCAGCTTGACACCACTCACCAGGTGTAGCCAGCTGGGTGGGTGTGGCCAGCTTGACACCACTCCCCAAACTGCTGGCATGTTTCCTCTTTGCATTGGGTAGATTGGGCCCAAGCGACATGGACCCACCCCACTTTCTGGTGCATGCGCCGAAACGTTTCTGTTTTGACAGGAGAGTTCCATAAAGAATAAAGGATGGTACTTTAATTTGTTTTTTCTTTTGATCGAAGGCACTCTGAGGAATGTTGTTCTGGTCTTGGGTTATAGCCATGAAGAGGAGAGTGAAGACGGACACATTAAAGGTACGTGTTAAGTCCGTTCTTCATCTGTTCCCATTCTGCAGCGGGCCACACCATTAGCGCTGGCAAGACGATCTGTAGGATGGGGGGGGGGGGGAAGACTTTTGTCATACTTGCGGTTGCTGTTGGAAGAAAAATCCATCTGATTCAGTTCCAAGCCGGGAGAAAGGCTCTGGAAAACAAAATGGAGGCTGACTGGAAAGAAGGATTCAGTTTACTGATGAGCAGAAACAGCATGTAGATCTGGGACAGCTGATAAATTAGGATTTTTATAGTTTACAGCAGGGGTGTCAAACTTGATTTCATCGAGGGTAGCATCAGGGTTGTATTTGACCTCGGAGGGGTGGGCATGGGGTTGGTGACATGGCCATGGTGTGACACAGGACTCGTATCGGGGGCATCTGTGGTGGCTAAGTGCTAAGGCAGGACTTCCCTGAGATCCTCCCTCACACTCATTATAACCAACCTTCCTTCCTTCCTTCCTTCCTTCCTTCCTTCCTTCCTTCCTTCCTTCCTTCCTTCCTTCCTTCCTTCCATTTTCATTCTCCTTTCTTCTTCCTTCCCCTCTTTCCTTATTTTTCCTTCCTTGCTCTCGTCCAATCTTTTTCTTTCCTCTTTCCCTTTCCCCTTTCCTGTCCCTTTGTTAGAAATTCTGTTTTTATAAAGCACCACAGAGAACAAGCAAAGCACAGTCACAATGTGCTTTACTGCGCAACTGTTTTAACTATAACAGGACACAGGAAACACCTTATAACAGAAGAGCATAGAGCATGTTCCATAGATCCAAACTTGTAAATACTGCCATCTACTCACTGAATACTATTGCAGTTGTTGCATAGAAATATATTCCAACGATGATTTCCAACAGTATTTGTAGGTCTTGGCCTACTTCTGTATTTTGGCTCCTGTTTTTGAAAGACAGCGAATGCAAGAACTGACAACTGTGCCCAGCATTTTTGTGTCTGTAATATCTTAGGTAATTATTTGTAAATGATTTTCTTCACAGGGATACCGTCTTCTGTGTCTATCTGGGATGTGAACCTGTCGCATGAAGTGCAAAACTTGAGAAAACATATTGTGATGAGGCAGGCCCTGGCAGAGAAGATGAAGCAGGTTTCCTTGGATTAACTTGAAGGAATTCACTAGATGTACACGAAGCCGTGGAAGTTAGTTTCGTTGAAGGATGGGCTGAAATACTTGCTAAATGCCACGTTACCACTTTGTTTCCTTTAAAATGAAACAAAAAAATATGAATTATACAGCAGTATATAATATTCCACACTAAAAGGATAAAAGTGTGACAGCGCAAATCTGGTTTCAGATGCCACTAGGTTTAAATTAATTCCCTTTGGCTACCATGTTTCCCCGAAAACAAGACAGGGTCTTATTTTCTTTTGACCCCTGAAATAAGCGCTTGGCCTTATTTTCGGGGAGGTTTTATTATTTTTGAGGTGCAGGAGGCAGCGAGCGTGGTCACCTCATGGGGAGGGGGTTATTTTAGCGCATGCGCTCAAAAGCCCAATTAGACTTATTATCCGGGGAGGTCTTATTTTTGGGGAAACAGGGTACTTTTCCTATGCTATTTATATCTTTCCGTAGGTATCATTCAATACATTTTAACTGTTTTTACATTAATTAAAATATAGAAGCTATTTAAATTCCAGGAAATTAAAGGCATCGTAAGTATAATTTTTGAAAAACACCAACACCTCTGGGCATATTTCAAAATAATTTGGACGAAATGTTTTTCAGCCCAATGTTTTTCTCTGGCTTTGTTTAGTTCATGGTTCCCCCCCCCCCCCAAGTTTCTGTCCAAGGTGCTACTGCTGCTTTAGAGATTTAACTTATTAAATTTAATAAAACGTTACCCGAATGCCAGGATTTTTTCAGGCTTGGGTGGAAGCCAGAAAAAGGAAGAGCGTTTTAATGAATTTTAGGGAAGTGCTGTGCTTACAGGAGATGTAAAAAAAATTCAAAATAAGACGAAGTGTTAGTACCACTTTATAATGCCTTGGTAAGACCACACTTGGAATATTGCACCCAGTTCTGGTCACCACAATACGAAAAAGATGCTGAAACTGTAGAAAAAGTGCAGAGAAGAGCAACAAACATGATTAGATGTCTGGAGGCCAAACTGCGTGATGAACGATTGAGGGAACGGTATATGCCTAGTCAAGCGAAAAGAAGAACGAGAGGTGACATGATAACTATTCTCTAGTATTTGAGAGGCTGTCACAGAGACGATGGGGTCATCCTCTTCTCCAAAGCACCGGAAGGCAGGACAAGAAGCAATGAGTAGAAACTCATCAAGGAGAGAAGCAAGCTGGAAACTAAGGAGAAACTTCCTAACAGTGAGAACAATCTTGGAACAACTTGCCTCCAGAAGTTGTGAAGGCTCCAACACTGGACGTTTTTAAAGAAGAAACTGGACAGCCAGTCGGTCCAGTCTCCTGCTTCTGCAAGGGGTTGGACTAGAAGACCTCCAAGGTCCCTTCTAATTCTGTTTTTCTGTATTCCTTCCCAATCGTTTTCACAGGGGGGAGGACGAATAGGTTCGCTCTTGAAATTTCACATCTGAATGCTGCATTCTCCATCCAGCTATAAAGAGAAGAGTCTCTGTGAATATATTGACTTTGGTATTATCCAGTTGTTTATAATCAATGTACAAAATTAGGCTGTGTTGTTTTTTCCCCCTAAATATAGACCTTTCCACGTTTTGCAAAAGAAATTAGGATTCCGTGACCAGCAACTTGAATCTTGGTGGCATGTTAGAAGCACCGAGATATCCAGGGGTGGCTTCAAAAATTTCAGCAACGGGTTCTCTGCCTGAGTGTCGGATGGGCGCGCCCATGGTGGGCGTGGCCTAGTTGGCCTCCTGCACCACGGCAGGAGGGGGGGCGTTTTCACCTTCCCCAGACTCTGGAGGCTTTCCTCGAGCCTCTGGGAGGGCAAAAACAGCTTCCTCCAGGCTCCAGAGGACTTCCGGAAGCTGGAAACAGACCCATTTCCGGTCCCCCGGAAGTTCCGGGAGGCCCATTTCCCCCCTCCATTAGGGCCCTGCCAAATGGAGACTCCTGGAAGGGGAGGGGAGGGTGGGCGGGGCCAGCCAGGAGTGGGATTTGGAGGTTCTCTAATCAGCCATAATGTTAGCTACGGCTTCTCCCGAACCCGGGCGAACCTGTAGAAGCCGAAACCTGGGGATATCCTCTTCTGATTTTCGCTGCTGGCAAGCTCTTTTCAACCCAGATGCTTCTGGAATCAAGGGCTGCTTTTTTCCTGAAACAAATTGGAATTATCAGGAAGAGGAAAGAAAAATGTAGAAGTGCCAATTTTTTTTATTTTATTGGCACAGCCGGAAGAATAAAGTGTGCCCACAAGACCTTCTAGACCAGTGTTTCTCAAACTTGGTGACTTTAAGTCCTGTGGACTTCAACTCCCAGAATTCCCCAGCCAGCTATGCTGGCTGGGGGATTCTGGGAGTTGAAGTCCACAGGACTTAAAGTCACCAAGTTTGAGAAACACTGGTCTAGACATTTAAATCCCCATCTGGAAATATGAAAAAAAAAAAAACCTTATTTTTTAAATAATGACTCTGTGGTTGCAGATTAATTGCTGTGACCCTCTTGGGATAGTCTTATTTTCCCAGAACTGTTTTGTGTATATGCAAAAATGTAATTTAAAAACGTGTGTATATCTTAAAACATAACCAGCATTTCTGTACCTTAAGCAAAGCAATTCCTTCTGTATATTATTTGGGATCTAATCTGTGCAGTTAACAGAGTTTTATTTGCGATTATTTCAAATCAAATAAAATATTTTGCTACCTATTCAAGCTTGTCAGTAATTTAAAGTTCACTGAGATAAACATAACGCCTGGATATCTCAACTCTACCAATAAGACATTGGTAGAGATTAATAAGACTAAAGGAAAAAGATGTATTTTTTTTTACAAGATAATTAGTATATCTTGTAAGTCTCCCAACATTTTAAGCCAGTGATGGCTAACCTTTTCTGGACCAAGTGCCCAAAGCATGCTCATGCACCCACAAATGGAAGTCCACAAACACTGGAAGTCTTTAAGAAGATGTTGGATAGCCATTTGTCTGTGTAGGGTTTCCTGCCTAGGCAGGGGGTTGGACTAGAAGACCTCCAAGGTCCCTTCCAACTCTGCTATTGTATTGTATTGTAAATGTGCGCATGTCGAACCCCCAAAATGCAATGCACATGTGGTCCCCATGTATGCGCCCTGCCCCTGTGCATGCATGCATTCCCCCCACATGCCCCCCCACATGTGCACTTGCCCCACTCCCTGCACATGTGCGGCAGAGACGTGAAGACCATCTGGTCTCCATTGGCCCCCTGGAGGATTGAACATCACGGCTGGCTTTCCAGAGGAAACTGCGAAGCAACTGACATCAAAAACATTTGTTGCTCCAGGATGCTGCACTCTCTCTCCTTAACGGCCCAGGCATTCAAGAGTTGTGCTGGAACACACACACACACCAGGGGTGTCCCCCGTTCCCAGTATTTGTTTCCAGAGGGTAAGTCATCTGTGTACCAAGTTTGGTGGAAATTGCTCGAGGCGCTCCAGAGTTATGCTGGAACATACATACATACATACATACATACATACATACATACATACATACATACATACATACATTGCCTGAAGGTTTGTGATTAGAAGAAGAATTGGGGGCATCAGTTTTCTAAGCTGAATTGCAGAAACCTTGTTTTTCTACTTCGGTTGCAGAATAATAATAATAATGATGATGATGATGAAGAAGGAGGAGGAGAAAAGAAGAAGGAAGGAAGGAAGGAAGGAAAGAAAGAAAGAGAAAGAAAGGAAGGAAAGAAAGAAAGAAAGAAAGAAAGAAAGAAAGAAAGAAAGAAAGAAAGAAAGAAAAAGAAAGAAAATCACAAAATACCGGGACTTGCAAATTGAAGTTGAACGACTGTGGAAAAAGAAATCATGTGTTGTCCCAATTGTAATTGGAGCCCTTGGAGCAATACCTAAAGGGCTACCTCGCTATTTGGAAATTCTAAATTTACCTGACTTGAACATTCTGATTCTACAAAAAACCTCCCTACTTGGAACAGCTTATATCCTCCGACGTTACCTTAACAGTTCCTAGGTCCTTGGTTAGGACTCAAGCTGTTGAGCTACCAACCAGCCCCAAAGGCTGTGAATCTCACCAAAGATTAACTACATAATAAAAACAGGATTGATGCACAAAACACAAAAACACACGCAGCAATATTTCATTTTAGCTGTATATCTCGACCCTGTCCCCAATTGCTGTGTGTGTTTGTGTGTTTGTGTGAATATCTGCCCGATGCACTGCAAAATTGAGTCTTTCCAACCTAAATGGGCTGTTTCTATTTTTTTCAAACCAGCTGGTTCTTCTGAAGATAGATAGATCAATTAAATTTTTCTGTAGAGGTGAGCTGTTTGTAAACCACCTGCTTAAATTTTACTGGCATTTGCAAAAATTGTGAAATGTTTCTGCCCTGAAAGACATGAAATGGAAGAAGCTTTCATCACCCCCTCTTACGACGATAACAGGGAGAGTCACTTTATTGCAAACCAGGTTATTAACTATGTTGCTGACGCAAGCCATTTCCCCCAACTTTCCTACAGTATATATATTCCACTTTGAATTTCTCGTTTCTGCATTTCTCAGCTAAATTTGTTCCCCAAACTCTGACAGTAGGATGCCGATGTTCTCCTATATTGGATGAGAAGAAGGAAAAAACAATAATCTTATTGGTGAAAAAACAGTCATAAGTCAGTATTTTCAGGGCCGTTGTAAGTTTGAACTGTCCCTAAACGAATGGTCGTAAGTCAAGGACTACTTTATCTCGGTAAGAAAATTTGGTCTATTTTTTTTTTTTTTAGAAAAAAAAATCAGCTGGTTCTATCTTTGCTTTGTGGAAAAGCAGAGTTTTAAAACTTTTTTTTTTTTGCATCAATAATTGCAGGATAAAAACCAATTTCTTATCCAACTGTTTTTCTTTTGCATTTGTGACCTTCGAAGGAACCTGTGCCCGGACTGATTTCCCAAACAGAAATTTCCTTGTGATTTGATGGCTTTTTTTTTTCTTGAATAGCTGCTAATCTACTTTATACCACTTTATAAGGCATTGGGAAGGCCACACTTGGAATCCTGCATTCAGTTTTGGTCGCCACGATGTAGAAAAGATGTGGAGACTCTAGAAAGAGTGCAGAGAAGAGCAAGAAAGAGGATTAGGGGACTGGAGGCTAAAACATATGAAGAATGGTTGCAGGAACTGGGTATGTCTAGTTTAATAGAAAGAAGGGCTAGGGGAGACATGATAGCAGTCTTCCAATATCTCAGGGGTTGCCACAAAGAAGAGGGAGTCAAACTATTCTCCAAGGCACCTGAGTGTAGAACAAGAAGCAATGGGTGGAAACTAATCAAGGAGAGAAGCAACTTAGAACTGAGGAGAAATTTCCTGACAGTGAGAACAATTAATCAATGGAACAGCTTGCCTCCAGAAGTTGTGAATGTTTGAACACTGGAAGTTTTAAAGAAGATGTTGGATAAGCCTTTGTCTGAAGCGGTGTAGGGTTTCCTGCCTAAACGGGGTTGGACTAGAAGACCTCCAAGGTCCCTTCCAACTCTGCTATTCTATTCTGTTCTATTATATTCTCTACTCTACTTCTATTCTTTTCTATACTAATCCTTAACATTTCTATCTGTCGAATATTTTTTTTCGTCCTTCGTATGAATTTCTGGCAGCCTGCAGCTGGTTTTTTCCCCCTCCCTAGAAGATGGTGGGTTTTCATGGCTTTATTGAATTCATAAGAAAACAGAGATGTTGCTGCGATTTCCCTGCGCTACAATAGACGCCCACTAACAAATCTTCCTACATCCAAACCTGAAAGTGAAACGTTTCCTTCGAGAACGTATAATAAGCAATGCGAGTGAGAGATCTGTGGTCAGCCTGATCTCAGTTTTTACAATGTGCAAAATACTTTGTTGGGTGGCTTAGAGATTTATCAGTAGTAAAGTTAAAAGAAAATATCCAGTATTGATCTCTCTCTCTCTGTCTATCTTTCTCTCTACCTCTGTCTGTCACTATCTTTTTCTGCTGTGTCACTTAGCTTTTTCTCTGTCATCTTTCTCTGCCTGTCTGTTTACCTATCTATCTCCTCTATCCTGTATTTATCTGTCTCTATCTATCCTTTCCTCTCCATCTTTCTTAATTTTTCTCTTTTTACCTGTCTTTTTTGCCTTTTTCTCCATTATCTGTTTGCATCTGTATTTAACATCTATGTGTCTGTCTGTCTGTCTGTGTTTCTTTTAACTCTCTCCATCTTTCTCTACCTGTTTGTCACTATCTTTTTCTTTATTATTTATCTTTATCTATCATCTATCACTTTATCTCATCTCTCTATATCTGTTTGTCTGTCTCTATTTTTCTCTTTAACCCTGTCTTTTTCTGTATTATCTGTCCGTCCGTCCATCCATCGGGTACATTACTATTAGTCTTCTCATCGTTCCTATCACTCATCTCCTCTCACTTATGGCTGCAGGACTGTAACTTTGTTGCTTGTGTCCTTATTATTTATATTGATATTGTTTCCTGATTGCTAAGCAGGGGATTGGACTAGAAGACCTCCAAGGTCCCTTCCAACTCTTATTCTATTCTATTCCCTATGATTATCATTAAGTGTCGTACCTTATGATTCTTGATGAATATATCTTGCCTTTTTATGTACACTGAGAGCTTATGCACCAGGCAAATTCCTTGTGTGTCCAGTCACTTGGCTATTCAATTCTACTCTATCCATCTATCCATTTATCTATATCTTCTCTTTTTCTTTAATTATATTTTATTTCTAGGACTCAGTCGTGATCAGGAAACGGGGAGCTTTAAAAAAAATAGAAATCTTAATGAGAATGAATTACAATCATGCAATCAGAACTGGAAAGTCTACTTGTTTCAGTAAATGGGATTTATCTTTTTGCTGATGAGTCAACTTTTAAAGGTTACTAAATATTGTACCCCCCGTGCTGCGTGTAAAAAAAAAACTGACCCTGCATGAAAACATTGAATGAATTCCAAATAATTTCATATGCCTAAAAACGGAGTATATTATTGCTGGGTTTGCATCATTGGTTGATATTGTATATATGATACATTGCCTTGAAAATCTGTAAGCCACTTGTGGATCCATAGGTGCCCTTGAAAAATATTATTTTAAATAATTCATACTCAAAATACCCCCTCCTCCCAAGTGTGATCGTGGAATACAGATGGCACCTAGTGACTAGTAAGGCAAATGACAACAGGGAACAATGTTTAAAGCATACTTCATTTCCAAGGATCGTGAAATGTGGTTTAACAGATTAACAAGAGTTGGAAGGGACCTTATAGGTCATCTAGTCCAACCCCCCGCCCACGTAGGAGATCCTAAACCACTTCCGACATAGTTGACTGGATAATTCTGGGAGTTGAAGCTCACAAGTCTTAAAAGTTGTCAAGTTTGGGGACCCCTGCTATAAAGCCTTAGTAAGACCACACTTAAGAGTACTGCATCCAGTACTCTACTTTTTAACACTATTAAAAAAGATGTTGAGACTCTAGAAAGAGTGCAGATAAGAGTAATCAGGATGATTAGGGGACTGGAGGCTAAAACATACAATGAAAGGTTGCAGGAATTGGGTAGGTCTAGTTTGATGAAAAGAAGGACTAGGGGAGACATGATAGCAGCCTTCCAATATTTGAGGGGCTGCCACAGAGAGGAGGGGGGGGGTCAAGCTATTTTCCAAAGCATCTGAAGGCCAGACAAGGAATAATGGATGGAAACTGAACAAGGAGAGATTCAACCTGGAAATGAGGAATTTTCTGACAAAACAATCAACCCACGGAACAGAAGTTGCCTTCAGAAGTTGTGGGAGCTTCAGCCCTGGAGGCTTTCAGGAAGAGATTGAACTGTCAACTGCCTGAAGTGGTGTAGGGTCTCCTGCTTGGGCAGGGGGTTGGACTAGATGACCTACAAGGTCCCTTCCAACTGTTAATCTAATCTAATGCCGTGTTTCCCCGAAAATAAGACGGGATCTTATTTTCTTTTGACCTCCCAAATAAGCGCTTGGCCTTATTTTCAGGGAGGTCTTATTATTTTTGAGGTGCAGGAGGCGGCAAGCGTGGTCACCTTATGGCTGCTGCTGTGTTGCAATATTTTCGGAGAGGGCTTATTTTGGCGCATGCGCTCAAAAGTCTAATTGGGCTTATTATCCAGGGAGCTCTTATTTTCGGGGACAACAGAGTATGACATTTTTCACTGGCATCAGATTGTCTATCCCTGGGTGGACAAGTATAGCCTGCCAGGAATTGTGGGAATTGAAATCCATGTAAAGTCGTCATAGTTGCTCACTTCTACTCTGTCCTTTCCACTGTCATTAAAAACAAATTCTCCCCTTCCATTTTGGTCTTTCCAGCCAACAGCCATGTTTTGTTATAAAGCACCAATCTGGTACATTTGAAGGACGTTCCTACGTTTTTAATTAAGCAGAAGGGATATTTCTGGAAGCTGTGATGGACCGAAGTGTGCATCTTACCTTTTTCCTTTCTTAAGCTTTCCAAATAAATAACAGACATCTAAGTTCTTATTTTTTTTTACAGATGACCGTAGATGTTGAATAAAATTCACTGACAACCATAACGACTGCTTTGCATTATCAGTTAAGAAAGATTAAGGCTCAGAATTTAAATTATAATCCTATATTTACTTATGGTATCAAAGAGTGTGGAATTAAAAGCCACTGGATTCAATTCCGTCAAATTCGTAGTTGCAATATTACTGCCCACTAATTTCACTATTCTTTTTATCCAGACTTCCATAAATTCAATTAAGATTTAATGCAAGGCCCAAGCCAATACAGGTAATCCTCGACATACCACCATTATTAAGCCCCAAGTTTCTGTTGCTAAGTGAAACAAATGAATGTTGCCCCATTTTACAACCTTTCTTGCCACAGTTGTTAACTGAATCTGATTTCTCCACTCGTTTTGCTGGTCAAGAGGTCGCAAAAGGGCCCCACAATACCCCCGTCATAAATACAAGTCGGTTGCCAAGCATCTCAATTTTGATCACTCAATTTTTGATGCTGCAGCAGTCGTGTGAAAAACGGTCGTAAGCCCCCCTTTGCAGTGCCATTGTAACTTTGTTACTGTCACTAAATGAACTGTTGTAAGTCGAGGACTACCTGTATGCCCCAGCCTACAAAAATATGGGGCTCGACATCGTAATCCATTTGGATGGTACCTTAAGGTAAAGGTTCCCCTCACACATATGTGCTAGTCGTTCCCGACTCTAGGGCAGAGCTCATCTCTGTTTCAAAGCCGAAGAGCCAGCGCTATCTGAAGACGTCTCCGTGGTCATGTGGCTGGCATGACTCAACGCCGAAGGCGCATAGAACGCTGTTCCTTTCCCACCAAAGGTGGTTCCTATTTTTCTACTTGCATTTTTTACATGCTTTCCAACTGCTAGGTTGGCAGAAGCTGGGACAAGTCAGGGGAGCTCACTCCGTTACGCGGTGCTAGGGATTCGAACCGTCGACCTTTCTGATCGACAAGCTCAGAATCTTAGCCATTGAGCCACCGTATTCCTGGATGGTACCTTAAAACTCAAGTAAATTAACAATAACTCAACATGGATTCTTCAGATTGTCAGTGCGTCTGTCAATCATTCTCAATAGTGTACCCCTAAGGCTGTCAATCACTCTCAACAAGTTACAATACAAAGAGCCCATGATTCTTTGATCCATTCTTTTCTTTTCTGTTTTTCCCGGAAAGAGTTTCGACAAGAAGCGATAACGCTAAAAGGTTTCCCCCATTTGTTTACAAACAGCCCATTCATAAAATCGGTATACATGCTACGCTCCCAGTATGAGATTTTAATTTCCTTTCTTGTGCATTCATTCTCCATTTCTTGGGAATTTCCATATTCTTATGATAGGAGTGACATTTTAAAAAGATAAGGGGAGAGATTTTAAAAAAGAAAGAAAAAAAAATCACACCTCCTCGCACCTTGTTTTTAAAAACTAGAATTATACAGCTGCTGAGTTTCGGCTGCAAATTTTCCCGCGTCGGCTGCCTATGGAAAATACCCTTCTTCCCAATTTCATTCCCTTTGAGACTCTGCAATGCTGAATGTAGAGTTGATAGTTTCCACGATTTAATTGCAGTTTCGGGATTGCAAGTCCCGTTCTCGTAAAGTAGGACTTTAAAATTAAAAGGATCATCCCGGCTACTTTTTTCGAAATCCTGAAAAGGACAAACAAGTCACAGCAAGAAGTCCATCGCGTTCCCTTCTTTCATTGCTGGAAAAAATGGCTCTTTTCCCCCCCCTGCCCCTCCGTGTCTCTGAAAGTATTGCACAATCTTTTGCTATTTAAAAAAAAAAGTCTTTTCGGCTCAAGACAGAAAGACCAAGAGTTTCTGAAGGAGGGGTTATTGCGTCGCCTCTTCGGTTGCTACAGGCTCGGGGTCGTTTCGTTGACTATCTGGAAGTTGAACCTGTCAGGGGGGGGAAAAAAAGAAGCAGATAAATCATTTTTTCCCCTCCCCTTCTTCGTGCATTTCGGCTGGCTGTGGCTCAACTCCACCTATTCCTTTTCTAGAGAAAAAAACCATAACACCGATTTATTTGGGAAGGGTTAAGACATTTTGGCCTAGTAGTTAAGGCACCAGGTTAGAAAGTTGGAGACTGTGAGTTCTAGTTCCACCTTCACCATGAAAACCAGATGGGTGATTTTGGCCAATCATCAGGAGATTGTGAGTTCTAGTCCTGCCTTAGCCATGAAAACCAGCTGGGTGACTTTGGGCCAATCACCAGGTGACTTTGAGTTCTAGTCCCGCCTTAGCCATGAAAACCAGCTGGGTGACTTTGGCCCAATCACCAGGTGACTTTGAGTTCTAGTCCCGCCTTAGCCATAAAAGCTAGCTAGGTGACATTAGACCAACCACCAGGAGGCCGTGAATTCTAATCCCGCCTTAGCTATGATAGACAGCTGAGTGACCTTGGGCCAGTCACTCTCACTCAGCCCAACTCACCTCACAGAATTGTTGTTGTGGGGAAAAGAGGAGGAGGAGGAGGAAGGTGTGTTGGATATGTTCGCCGCCTTGAGTTATTCCCAAAAATAATAAAGGCAGGATGCAGATAAATTAAAATAAACAAAATAAAAAAATGGAAGATATATCACAGATTTTGTCACAATCGCGGTAGCGCTTCTAACGTTTATTCACTCTGTTCACTGCTTTGATGAAGAGTCTTAAGACAGGGGTGTCAAACTCAATTTCATTGAGGGCCACATCGGGACTGTGATTGACCTCGAGGAGGCGTGGCCAGCTTGACGACACTCACTGGGCGTGGCCAGCTTGATGACACTCCCCAAAGTGCTGCCTCGAGGGGGCTGGGTGGGCATGGCCAGCTTGACGACACCCCCCCAAAGTGCTGGCATGTTTCACACTCAATTTCATTGAGGGCCACATCAGGACTGTGATTGACCTCGAGGACGCTGAGTGGGCGTGGCCAGCTTGACCACACCCACTGGGCGTGGCCAGCTTGACCACACCCACTGGGCGTGGCCAGCCTGGCGACACCCCCCCCAAAGTGCTGGCATGTTTCACACTCAATTTCATTGAGGGCCACATTGGGACTGTGATTGACCTCGAGGAGGCTGGGTGGGCGTGGCCAGCTTGACGACACTCACTGGGCGTGGCCAGCCTGATGACACCCCCCCAAAGTGCTGGCATCTTTCGCACTCAATTTCATTGAGGGCCACATTGGGACTGTGATTGACCTCGAGGAGGCTGGGTGGGCGTGGCCAGCTTGACGACACTCACTGGGCGTGGCCAGCCTGATGACACCCCCCCAAAGTGCTGGCATGTTTTGCACTCAATTTCATTGAGGGCCACATCGGGACTGTGATTGACCTCGAGGAGGCTGGGTGGGCATGGCCAGCTTGACGACACTCACTGGGCGTGGCCAGCTTGACAACACTCCCCCAAAGTGCTGGCATGTTTCAAACTGGGTAGACCGGCCGAAGCGACATGGGTAGACTTAGACATTGAGCTTGACCCTCCTGGTCTAAGAGCACTGGATCCAGTGAGATGCTAGACAATTGAGGAATCAGGATATTTAATGCACTGCAATCTGCCTTTGGTCTGTTCTGTGCCTTTCCCCTACTCTTAACTTCCTTTCCCGTGGCTTAATGTTGTCACTAACTCTGGAAGAAGAATTATATCAAAGCAGCCCATTCAAATACTCAAGGGCTGATATTTGTGGAAGTGCCACAAAGACAAGAACGGTTATTCTCCAAAGCACCAGAGGGCAGGAGAAGAAACAACGGGTGGATAGTTTCCACCCATCAAGGAGAGAAGCAACCCAGAATTAAGGAGAAATTTCCTAACAGTTGGAACAATTCATCAGTGGAACAGAAGTTGCCTCCAGAAATTGTGGGTGCTTCAAGGAGGTTTTAAAGAAAATATGGGACAGCCAGTCGGCATACGGTCTCCTGCTTGAACAGGGGGTTGGATTAGAAGATCCATGCATTTCCAAACAATTCTGCGATTTCAAATACATCCCAAGGTCAACTCCCACAATTCTTCCCCGAAAGGCTACAGAGATGGTTAGGATGCCGTTACAGGGAAGATCCCTAAAAACTGGGATGGACTATCTACCCTCAGAAAAGCTGTGCTCCATTAGATTTCAAAGGATCCTTCTCCTTGGTTGGATTGTAACCTTATTCTGTTCCATTGGTTTTCCGAGTGAGGCAGGAAAGGAAAGCTCCGTCTAAGGCTAAATGTAAAGAAAGACCTATCTGAAGTCCGAGCTTGCCGACGTCTCATGACCCAACTAGGGAATGTCATCAGCCACACTATAAAACAGATGTGGAGACCCTAGAAAGAGTGTAGAGAAGAGCAACGAAGATGATTAGGGGACTGGAGACTAAAACATATGAAGAACGGTTGCAGGAACTGGGTATGTCGAGTTTAATGAAAAGAAGGACCAGGGGTGACATGATAGCAGTCTTCCAATATTTGAGGGGCTGCCACAGAGAGGAGGGGGCCAAACCTTTCCAAGGCCAGACAAGGAATAATGGATGGAAACTGATCAAGGAGAGATTCCACCTGGAAATAAGGAGGAATTTTCTGACAGTGAGAACAAGCAACCAATGGAACAGAAGTTGCCTTCAGAGGTTGCGGGAGGCTTTCAAGAAGAGACTGGACTGCCATCTGTCAGAAACAGTGTAGCATCTCCTGCTTGGGCAGGGGGGGTTGGACTAGATGACCTGCAAGGTCCCTTCCAACTCTGTTAATCTGTTAAAAAGATGTCTGACTGAGATATCTCACCCTGATGATATTTCCTAGTTGGGTCGTGAGACGTCTGTGAGAAAACAACCAAGCTCAAGACGAGGATCAAGGACCTCACAGTTTGATCCTGAGCTACACCTCTTCTATGAAATCCCAGGTGTTACTCAGAATATACTTACAGGCGTAGATTCGGAAGACTTCAGTCTAAAACGGCAACAGATAATTTCCACTATGAATCTTCCAACGCTGTGTAAAATGCCTACAGCAAGAGAACAAGTTGAACATTTGGTTAGGCTGGTTATTCTATTTGGTACTCTAACGTGGTTACTACCAACTTCCGACAAGCAAAGTTAATGGGGGAAGTTGGATTCATATAACAACCATGTGATTCACTTAACAACTGTGGCAAAAAAGCCATAAAATCAGGTGTGGCTTCCTTGTTTAACGATGGAAATTCTGAACCCATTTGTGGTTGTATGTAGAGGAGCTCCTGTATCTGTAATACCCCATATTTCCCCGAAAATAAAACCGGGTCTTATATTAATTTTTGCTCCAAGTGTCACATTAGGCCTTATTTTCCAGTTAGGTCTTATTTTCCAAGAAACACAGTACTAAATGTGTCCATTTAGCTGACAATCGTAACTAGGGCTTATCTTTTGATGTAGGGCAGGGGTGTCCAAACTTGGCGACTTTAAGACTTGTGGCTGGGGAATTCTGGGAGTTGAAGTCCACAAGTCTTAAAGTTGCCAAGTTTGGACACCCCTGATGTAGGGCTTACAATACAATACAATACAATACAATACAATAGTAGAGTTGGAAGGGACCTTGGAGGTCTTCTAGTCCAACCCCCTGCCTAGGCAGGAAACCCTATACCGTTTCAGACAAATAGCTATCCAACATCTTCTTAAAGACTTCCAGTGTTGGGGCATTCACAACTTCTGGAGGCAAGCTGTTCCACTGATTAATTGTTCTCACTGTCAGGAAATTCCTCCTCAGTTCTAAATTAATTACATTATTAATTACATTATTAGCATCCTGAAAAAATCACGTTAGGGCTTATTTTCTGGGAAAAGCAGAAATGCATTTACCTGTAGTAGAAAAAATCCCTCCAACTATACCACAGAGTCTGATTATAAACTGCCAGAAGGGCATATGTTCCTCGGTCACAGTCACCATAAGGGAACTGATATCATATTTCATGAAAATCCCCGAAACTCCGTGACTCCCGGCCGCATGGTTGATCACACGTTCCTAGGGAAAGCAGCCGTAAGAAAAACCAAATCAAGGATAGCTTTGCAATGCCGTATTTAGGTCAAAGACAAATGAAGACTCAAGATTTACTTACACAAGAAATCAGAGGCTGCTTAAACCAGGGCTGTCCAATTTGGGAAACTTTTTACGACTTGTGGGCTTCGCCTCCCAAGAATTCCCAGCCAGGACGGGGAATTGGCTGGGGGATTCTGGGAGTTGAAGGCTGCAACTTTTCAAGTTGCCCAGGTCATATTGCAGTTAAATGCGGGTTTAACTGCCGCGGACAGGAAGCCCTACAGAGAGTTATCAATTTGGCACACGTAACCATTGGTTGCCCTCTGACACCACTGGATGACATCGCCAGATCTCCCTGCTTTAGCAGAGTAAGGAAGATACTCCGAGATGTTTCACACCCTGGTCAGTGTCTCTTCGCCCTTCTACCATCGGGCAGAAGACATTTTATGCAAAGTCAGCTGAACAAATACCACATTTTTCGGAGTATAAGACGCACCTTCCCCCCCAAAAGAGGGTGAAAATTTGGGTGTGCCTTATACGCTCAATGTAGCCCCACCCACCTACCGTTCCCTACCCTTCGGCCACTGCCTCCCAGCAATTTACCTCCTTGCAGCAAACGGGGAAAATGGGGCTTGCAGAGGCTGCAATAGTCTAAAGCAATCCCTGCAGCCTGAAACAGCTGATGATCAGGAGGCCCCTGCTGAAATTGACAGTGAAACTTGCTGTTTGCTGCAAAAGGCAAATTGATGGGAGGCAGATTTTTTTTCCTCTTGCGCTAATCAGGCTGTTTGCAGCAAGGAGGTAATAATTATAAACGCCTATAGAATGTTCAGATTATTAGACTTATTTTTTAAAGACTGCTTTATTGTTGTTCTAGATAACCTAACAAAATGAAGAAGCTTTTTAAAATAATTTTTTGATTTGAAGAGGCCCAGTGCTATTGTATCTTCTTTTAAATAGCAGAGAATAACTACACTTCCAAAAAGCACATCAATTTTAACATCTGTACAAGTATAGTCTGAAATGTAACACTACAAATAGTGTATATTGCCTCTACTGTTTGCTGTTTGTTGCAAGGAGGCAAATTGCTGGGAGGCAGAGGCAGATATTTTTCCCTTCTTTTCCTTCCCAAAAGCTAGGTGCGTCTTATATTGCGGAGCGTCTTATACTCCGAAAAATACGGTATGTGGAGCCATATTTTATTGGTAGCCTTTGTATTCTTTTTCTATTAGCTTTTAGGATTGTGAGTAAATGAATTGAATAATACTTCAGGCTCGCCACTTTCTAACTGTGGAAAGGGGGTGTTGTAAAGGATAATGGGGGAATGTTGTGTCTAGGTGGCATTCCTTTTGGAATTATGGTCATTCACAGCCCGCAATGATTCACAAATGGTCTGTGGAGTCCGGCAGATGTCTCCCACAGTCTTTCAGGGTAATGCTGATAAGCACCCACCTTTATCTCCCTTGAAACGCTGCCAGAGACCTAACTGCCAATTAGTTTTGCAAGGCCAAATGGAGCATAGAGTCAAAACAGAGCTTCAGAGTTTGAACCGAACAAAATGAATAAATTGCTTCCTGCAAAAGCTCACGTCCCGTTCGCTCCTCTTTTATGTCTTATGAGAGGGGGCCAATCATCTCCAAGCCTTACTCCTGAGTCGTCCCTTTTGTCTTAACTGTTCTTGCCTTCTGGCAGCTCTGCGCATAACCACATTGGGAACAGGCTTCCACTGTTCTTCTGCCTTGTTGATGTCACACTCCGGAGGCAGCACTTCACTACCAGATGGCCTTGGCCCCCTCTCTGCCTCCGACACAGAGCCTTCGTCCGAGGCTTCCCCAGACTCCAGGACTGGCCCATGTTCCTCCCCAACCTCCTCACTGTCTGAATCTGCTGCCAGCTCCACAGGCCACTGGTGGACCATGGACTTTTGTGTTTTGGGATATGTTACTTGGAGGCTTGACATAAATAGTTTATTTATTTTTTTCAAAAAAGCAAAAAAACCAAAATCGAGATGTCAGTGGCTACTATGTAAAATTTATTTTGGAAGAGCTAGCCCATATTAAGGAACATTAGGAAAAAGGAAAAAAATTGGAAATAATTTAATTAGGGACTTTGAATGCACATCTGTTTATTGCAAAGGCTTCTATTTTATTTATTCTTTTAATCATAAAGGAAAAAGACAGAAGAAAATAGCACCTACTGTTCACACACACACACACATATATACAATAATACAATACAATAGTAGAGCTGGAAGGGACCTTGGAGGTCTTCTAGCCCAACCCCCTGCCGAGGCAGGAAACCCTATACCGTTCCAGACAAATGGCTATCCAACATCTTCTTAAAGACTTCCAGTGTTGGGGCATTCACAACTTCTGGAGGCAAGTAGTTCCACTAGTTAATTGTTCTCACTGTCAGGAAATTTCTCCTCAGTTCTAAGTTGCTTCTCTCCTTGATTAGTTTCCACCCATTGCTTCTTGTTCTACCCTCAGGTGCCTTGGAGAATAGTTTGACTCCCTCTTCTTTGTGGCAACCCCTGAGATATTGGAACACTGCTATCATGTCTCCCCTAGTCCTTCTTTCTATTAAACTAGACATATATTTTTAAAAACCTGGTCATTTTTTTTTGAAGCCGGAGCTTACCCTTTCTGTCACTGCAAACTGATGCGTTTCTGCTGAAATTTTGTGCGTTTGAAGTTTTGTTGGCACCACAGTAACAAAGTACTGGAACATCTGATTGTCTGCAGGACCCCCATCCCACCCAAATAAAAAAAAAAGTATTAGTGAAAACAAAATTCATCACGCAGGAAAACAACAGTCTGAGCACAAACCTACGTCGTTGGTTTTATTGAGGGCCGCATCAGGGTTGTGTTTGACCTTGGGGGGGGGCTGGCCAGGGGGGGGGCACGGTCATCTTGTTGCCACTCGCTCTGCCAGCGAAAATTGAGCAAGCCATGTGCAAGCTCCATTTTCACTTGCAGAAGCACCGCAGGCCCGTTTCCAGGGCGGCCCCTGGGCCAGATATAAGCACCCCGCGGGCCAGACCCGGCCCCCGGGCCTTGCGTTTGACTCCTCTGTCATAGAGAAAGTTTTAAAGTGCATTTAAACACGAGATAAACTCATTTACCCACAATTAAAACGGAATCACTGCTCCATCAGCCTCTCCTGTATACCATCTCCTTGTGTTTATACAAAAGGCTCAACACCCCCGTCTGCTAATTAGCCTTTATGTAAATATATTAATAATTTGGGGGGTAGCCAGAGATTGTTCCACAGATAAGATACCATCATCGAGGCCAGATTCCGTAAAAAGAATGACATATTTATTTCTGAAAATATTACGCTGCCAATTATTATTATAATTATTGAGATCTCAGCCGAGATTGTGATTAGCACATCGGCAGAGTCGTTAAAAATGCCACGGAAATGATGCGATAAATGCCGCTCAAGGAAATCAAGAAGAAAGCTCTTGTGATTCCCCCCCCCCCCCCCCGATAAATAAAACCCACTTACGATCCGATGCAATCTTTTCGGTGCCATCTAAAGGATTAATAATGCCTGGGATGAGCTCTCCAAAAGATAAGTGATCTATCCGATGGGAGAAATTGTATGCTGGAAGACACAATGGGAAAAAAAACCTGGTTAATATCGTAATTTTAGCTATGGGCACATATACTGTATTTTTCAGAGTATAAGATGCTCCGAAGTATAAGACGCAACTAGCTTTTGGGGAGGAAAACAAGAAGAAAAATCTGCCTCTGCTTCCCAGCAATTTCCTTCCTTGCAGCAAACAGCCTGTTTGTTTCAGCACAGCCTGATTAGCACAAGAAAAAAAAATCTTCCTCTGCCTCCCAGCAATTTGCCTCCTTGCAGGAAACAGCAAACAGCCCATTTCAGTTTCAATGTCAGCACAGCCCGATTCGCACAAACAGCTGATTGTCGGGGCCTCCCCAAGGTCAGCTGTTTCAGGTTGCAGGGATTGCCATAGCCTAATGCCGCCTCCATGCGCCCCGTTTTCGGCCTCCGCGAGTGCGGGGATCGGAATGGGCTGAAAATGGGGTGTGCGGAGGTGGCAATAGGTAATGGCAATCCCTGCAGCCTGAAACAGCTGATGGTTGGGAGGCCGATCCAACTGACAATCAACCGCTTGTGCTAATCAGGATGTGCTGAAGCTGAAACAGGCTATTTGCTGCAAGGAGGCAAATTGGGAGGCTGAGCCAAAGGGTGGGCGGGGCTACTCTTTTTGGTGGTGGTGGTGGTGGGGAGATTGTGCATCTTATACTCTGAAAAATACGGTGCGTACAGTCAGGTCCTCGGCTTACAACCACAACTGAGCCCAACATTGCTGTGGTTAAGCGAGACAGTTGTTCAGTGAATTCTGTCCCATTTTATGAGCTTTCTTGCCACCCTTGTTACATGAAATCACTGCAGTTGTTAAAGTTAGTAACACGGTTGTTAAGTGAATCTGAGTTCGATCGACAAGGTCACAAAAGCAGACCACGTGACCCCGGGACACTGCAAGTGGCACAAATATGAGCCACTTGCCAATCACGTGACCATGGGGATGCGGCAATGGTCATAAGTGTGAAAAATGATCATGTGATTTTTGGGGGGTTATAGGGACGCGATGGCTCAGTGGCTAAGATGCTGAGCTTGTCGGCAGCTCGAATCTCTAGTCCCTGACTTACGACCACAGCAGAGCCCAAAATGCCCGTGGCTAGACAGTGGTTAAAAGTGAGTTCTGTCCCATTTTACGACCTTTTTCGCCACACCTGTCGATTGAATCCCTTGCAGTTGTTAAGTCAGAAACTCGGTCGTTAAGTGAATCTGGCTTCACTCTGCTTGTCAGAAGGACATAAAAGGGGATCGCTTGACCCCTGTCACCGTCATAAATATGAGCCAGTTGCCAAGCATCTGAATTTTGATGACAACTGGAGGGGTGGGTGGGATACACAACAGTCATATGTGTGAAGAACAGTCAGTGCCGTGGCCAAAACAGACTTAAAAACTGTCTTTGGTTAGCCAAGGACATTTTGGGCTAAATTTTTGTCATAAATTGAGGATTATCTGTATTGTGTTATATACTGTGGACACAGCATGGTAAATCCCTTAATGGCTTCGATCCACACCCTTTAAAATTGCCTCCACCAAATAGGATGCCCAAATATTTAGTGAGAAAGCAGACCAAAGCATTTACATCCGTGCCAAGCAATAAGGAGATACGGTTCTCCATCAGCAAAACCACACACACTGCAAAAATCTAGTTGTGGTGTGGATTTGTTTCGGCACACACACACACACACATCCAGAGGCCGGCAGAGTACGCCACAAAGTATTCTGGCAATGTGTCTGGAAAGATTCATCCCAAGCATCACGCAACAAATAACACTTCCACGGCAAGAAACATAGCTGGCTTACATTCGTGGCTCACAAGGGCTGCCAAATGTGCGTGGCCCCTTGGGTGGGGAATTGCCCTAAAAAGAAAGAAAGAAAGAAGAAAGAAAGAAAGAAAGAAAGAAAGAAAGAAAGAAAGAAAGAAAGAAAGAAAGAAAGAAAGAAAGAAAGAAAGAAAGAAAGAAAGAGAGAGATTGTGTTGAAATTCAAGGATGTCATCGAAAGGCAGACTTAATCAAGGAATTGATACACATTTCCCTCTTTCCAAATCTATTTCTATTTGTTTTCTCACCTTATAATAGTTGATTGTTACACATCTTGATGTCAATTGGATACCCAAATATTGCACTTTTTTCACCACCTGTACATCCAGTTTTCCCATTAGCTCTCTTTTCTGTTACGTTTTCCCCCCAGGATTTTCGTTTTATCTTTATTAACCTTCAATCCCGCTATTTCTCCATGCTCCTCTATTGTTCCAATTAGTTTTGTCTCTGCTTCTATCGGATCTTCCATAGTAAACACCAAATCATCAGCAAATGCCTGTAATTTATATTCTTCTTTCTTAACCCTCATAACTCCTATCTCTTCATTTTTTCGTATTTATTCAAAATCTCTAGTGTCAGTATAAATAGTAATGCCGATAGTGGACCCCCTTGTCTAGTTCCCTTCGTAATCCCTCTCTTTCCTGTCACATCACCGTTTACCATTTTACCTCTCTCGATCGATTATTATAAATCGTTTTAATCATATTTATAAAACCCTCACCAAAGTCCATCATTTGTAGTTGCGTTATCATGAATTGCCAGTTCATGTTGTCCCTCTAGCGCAATGGGTGCTCGGGCGCATAACAAAAACATTCCATCTTAACCCCCCTCTCCCTTAACCCTCTTAATCCCCCTCTGGGCCACCAATCCAAAAAGGTTGGGGATTGTTCTATCTATAGCAGGAGTGTCAAACTCAAGGCCCGCAGGCCAGATTCGACCCGTGGGGCCATCCTGGAAAATGTAAGGGTCTGACATGTCGCTTTGGCCCAGTCTGGTCTACCCGCGTCGCTTCTGTTGTGGCCCACCAGAGGCCAGCGGAACTGGGGGCAGATTCGGACAGTGAGGAGGTTGGGGAGGAACCTGGGCCAGTCCTGGAGTCTGGGTCCGATGAGGGCTCTGTGTCGGAGGCAGAGAGGGGGCCAGGACCGTCTGACAGTTATCAGCTGCCTTCGGAGTCGGAGATCAGTGGGCAGAAGAACAGCTGGAGCCTGTTCCCAGTGTGCGCCTGCGCAGAGTTGCCAGACGAAGGAACATCTAAAGAACAGGGGTCGACGTGGGAGGAAGGCCACAAGTGGATGATGAATGGCCCCTCCCAGAGGAAATAAAAGAGGAGCGAAAGGGGAGTGGAGTTTGCAGGAGACCGTTTGCTTCACTGGTTTGTGGCTCTCCGAGGCTCTGCAGATATTGGCCTGGCAGCTCTCCAAGCCAGATAAGGTCTGTGACTATAAATCCTCCATTGAAAGACTTTGCTGGATGTGAATGAGAGGAATTCACAGTAACACAATAAAAAGGGGTTTTGTCGGGACAAGGAGTCTGCTTCGTGATTTGGGGAAGCCTAGGTCTGAACAGCTTCGGCCTGATCTCCCCAATGCAAAGAGGAAACATACCAGCAGCTTGGGGAGTGGCGTCAAGCTGCCCCTCCCTTCCAGTCGGCCACAGCCTCTGTGAAATTGAGTTTGACCCCCCCCCTCTATAGGATTGCATTATTGGTTTGTCCCTTGGAAAAAAAGGACACCTGATATTTTGAAGAGGGACGCAAAAGCTGGATTATAATAGGGTTTCCCAACCTTGGAAACTAAGATGCATTGGACTTCAACTCCCAGAATTCCCCAGCCAGGAATTCTGGGAGTTGAAGTCCCCCTCCCGTCTTAAAAGTTGCAAACCCGGGTTTAAAGCGTTTCAGGAAATGAAATGAACATACTTGCCCACCGTGACGTGAAAATTCCCTGCTACTTTATTCACGTAGAGGTGCCCATGAATTCTGCAGGCATCAGCCAAATGTGTGGGATTGTCTTCCCTGAGTGGATTTAAAAAAAACAACACGCATTTCTTAAAAAGTAGCGCTTCGCATTTTACGAAGCCTTGCAAAATACAAATTCTCCCCAAAAAAAGTAGGTTAAATATTGCTCTCCGATGACCACGGAAGTAGATACAAGCTCGCAAATTGAGGAAAAGTGGGAATGTACCGGTGTGTCATAGAAGACAGGGTACAGGGTACAGAATAACCGGATTGGAATGGACCTTAGAGATCTTCTAGTCCAACCCCCTGCTCTAGCAGGAGAACCTATGCCAGGGGTTGGCAACTTTAAACACTCAAAAGAGCCATTTGCGCTCATTTACCACAGAAAACCAAACCCTTTTGATATCTAAAATGAAGATACAATACAATACAGTAGCAGAGTTGGAAGGGACCTTGGAGGTCTTCTAGTCCAACCCCCTGCCTAGGCACGAAACCCTATACCGTTTCAGACAAATAGCTATCCAACATCTTTGTAAAGACTTCCAGTGTTGGGGCATTCACAACTTCTGGAGGCAAGCTGTTCCACTGATTAATTGTTCTCACTGTCAGGAAATTTCTCCTCAGTTCTAGGTTGCTTCTCTCCTTGATTAGTTTCCACCCATTGCTTCTTGTTCTACCCTCAGGTGCCTTGGAGAAAAGCTTGACTCCCTCTTCTTTGGGGCAGCCCCTGAGATATTGGAACACTGCTATCATGTCTCCCCTAGTCCTTCTTTTCATCAAACTAGACATACCCAGTTCCTGCAACTGTTCTTCATATGTTTTAGCCTCCAGACCCCTCATCGTCTTTGTTGCTCTTCTCTGCACTCTCTCTAGAGTCTGAAAAGAGCAACAAAGATGATTAGGGGACTGGAGACTAAAACATATGAAGAACGGTAACACTGCGCCGTTTGCCAATTTCTCAATGCATATTAAGCATAGCGGTAAGCCAGTCTCGTCAGCAGGGAAAGCAAATGAATCTGCCCACGTACTGTTAAATATTCTGCTTTCTTTTAAAACTTTTCTTGCATTTATCCATGGTTGGCCTACCGGGGGACGAAAAGCTCAATAAATCGCGTGCCGGCGGGTGTCGCGCATTGGCAGTTGTGACGCGTATTTTGAGCGACAGGGAGCCGCAGCAGAGGGATGAGAGAGCCACTTGTGGCTCCAGAGCCAGGGGTCGCCGAGCCCTGACCTATAGCACTCCAGACAAGGAGGTGTGCAATCTCTTCTTAAAAGCCTCCCGTGTTGGAGTGCCCACAATGTCTGGAGGCCAGTCGTTCCACAGGTTAATTGTTCTCGCTTTCAGGAAATTTCTCCTTGGTTCTAGGTTGGATACTTTTGATCTTCCATCTGTTAATTCTTGTCCTTGCTTCGACCCCCTCTTCTTTCTGGCAGCCCCTCAAATATTGGAAGGCCGCTATCATGTCACTGTCAGGTTTCCCAAAAATGCCCTAATTGATTCATGAGTCGTGAGCCAAATTTCAAAAGAAAACCAGTCATTTATTAGGAGCATTTATTTTGGCAAGAGCTTTTTGCAGTCAGATCTGAGCCTTATTTGAATTATAGCTGAATTTAATCCCCATTTAATCCTTCTTTTTGATTGACATAGTTCCTCTGCCAGCTTCCCCCTTAACTCTGCTTGCAGGAAACTGGCAGGGAAGGTTGCCAAACATATGACCACAATCCCTGCAAGGTCATAATTGTGAGATGGTCACCTGAGTGCCTGGATTATAATCACAGGACCAGAGGGATGTTGCAATTGCTGCAACTTCGAAGCTCGGTTGTACATCCATTTTTTCCCAGCATCGCGGTAACTTTGAACAGTTGCTGACAGAATGGACGTAAGGCTGAGGACTACTTGTCTATGTCTCGTATATGCATTTTCCTTCAGGGGTTCCCCCCTCTTCTTTTATCATTTTGTATATTAAAAACTGTCCGACCAACAGAGAAATGGTTTAGCGTATGGATTCTAAAAATACGGTCAACGCCATGGCTTTTATCTCTGGATTGGCCTCTTTTGGATTACATCAGTTCTTTTTCATGTCCCCCCCCCCTTCCCAAGGTGAGGAGACCCTGAAGCTATGGTCTCACCTTGGTGGAAGTGCCGTTGAAGCACTTTTAAAAGCACTTTTGAATATTATGTCTTGAAGAGAATGTTCTTCCTGCAGCCGGGCCTGAATATTTTGTAATATCCTAGAAATAAAGCAAAAGACAAAGATTCAGCCTTTCTTTCTCTCTCTTTATCTATTATCAATCACTCTCTCTCTAATCAATCATCTATCTATCTATCTAATCTATGTATCTATCATCAATCTATCATGTCTGTCTATTATCAATCAAATCTATGTATCTATCATCTATCTATCTCTATCATCAATCATGTCTGTCTGTCTATTTATCTATCTCTCTATTATCAATCTATTATCAATCAATCAATCAATCAATCAATCTAATCTATGTGTCCTCTATCTCTATCATCAATCTATCATGTCTGTCTATCTATCTAATCTATGTATCTCTCATCTATATCTATCATCAATCTATCTATCATCAATCTATCTCAATATCTCTGTCTGTCTGTCTGTCTGTCTATCTATCTATCTATCTATCTTACATTATAGTTATTTAAATTATATAGTTAGTTATATGTGTGTGTGTGTGTATTCCCCCCATGCCATCACTCTGCTAAACAACTAATTCTCACAACACTGTCAAACTGCTTAGTAGGGCTATATTAATATCCTTCTCATCTTTCCTATTAGCTATTCCTTTATCTTCTTATGACTGTAACGTTGTTGCTTGCATCTTACGATCTACATTATTTAGTATCCTAGTATGATTTATGTCGACTGCTTATTTGGTATCCTATGACTATCACTCAGTGTTGAACCGTATGAATGTCTTTTTATGATAATTATGATCGTGATTTATCACTTGGTTGCTTGTATGTACGCTGAGAGCTTCTGCACTGGAGACCAATTCATTGTGGCGTCCAATCACACTTGGCCAATAAAGAATCCTTATCAGCCATGAAAGACATGTTAAGGTTCCAATAAACGGGTCTGTTGCTAAGAGCCAAGAATTGCACAAGAATTTTCTCAACTAATCAACAAATCTTCCCAACCTGCTTAGATTTAGATAACCGCCAACGGTATTCAAAGGAGGTTGGGCTTAGTTCTCTTGTGGCTACGTAGGAATTCTAGGCTGGTGCCTCTTTTCACTCCACCCCCAGGTTGCACAATAAAGCAACATTAGTAGTGAATACCGCAGAGCTACAACTCATCAGTGAAATGATTGAAGCACTTAGCCCGTTTAAAGCCGAACTAAGGTGGCTTTGGATGGACATGAATTATGATGATTATAACTACTTTTCCCCCCAAAGATTTTGTTTGTTTGTTTGTTTATTTGGATTTATATGCCGCCCTTCTCCAAAAGGACTCAGGGCGGCGTACAACATTAAAAAACACACATCCCAAAAGTTAAAAAAAAGATTAAATCCGTATCCAAAAAAACCAAACCGAATTTAAAAGGCAATACATTTAAAATGAGTTAAAATTAACAGGCCAGGCCGGCTTGCTAGAAAAGCCAACTTTTTAGGGCGCGTCGGAAGGACCGGAGGTCGGGGATTATGCGAAGCTCCGGGGGCAGCTCATTCCAGAGGGAAGGCGCTCCCACAGAGAAGGCTCTCCCCCGGGGGTCACCAGCCGACACTGCCTGGCCGACGGCACCCTGAGGAGGCCAACTCTGTGGGATCGTACTGGACGGTGGGAGGCTACTGGTGGCAGTAGGTGGTCTCGCAGGTACCCTGGGCCTAAGCCATGGAGCGCTTTAAAGGTCATAATAAATACCTTGAATCCCACCCGGAAAACAACCGGCAACCAGTGCAGGCCGCCTAAAAGGGGTGTAACATGGGAGCACCTAGGTACCCCCATGACAACCCGCGCGGCCGCATTCTGGACCAGCTGAAGCCTCCAGGTGCTCTTCAAGGGCAGCCCCATGTAGAGAGCGTTGCAGTAGTCCAGGAGAGAAAGGACGAGGGCATGAGTGACTGCACAGAGCATCCCGATCCAGGAAGGGGCGCAACTGATGTACCAGGCGAACCTGGTAAAAGGCCCCCCTGGTCACGGCCGTCAGGTGTTCTTCTAAACTAAGCCGCGAATCCAGGAGGACTCCCAGATTGCGAGCCTTTTTAATTTTTAATACAAATTTACACCTATTATAGAAACAAAGCGTTGACTGGATCTTTCCTTTTACGCCCTCTCATTTACCTAATCCATTTTACATCATAGCTTGGTTTTCACTTTCAGCCAAATTATGTTCTTTCACTATTCCCCATTTTTATACTTCTTTTTTCTTAATACATAAACGATATCTTCAGTTGCCCCTTCAAAAATTGCACCCAATTCTCATTTCCTATTTCTCTATTGGTCTATTTTACGATAAACAAGATATATCCTCTAATTAAATTTTTAACACAGGGAGCATTTCTTTCAATTTGTTCTACAATTAACAATATACAAGACTTTCTTTATTTCTTATTTAGTTACGTAACAATGCCAATCATACTACGATTTCCTTTCATCTACAAATAAAACTCTTTTTCCCTTTCTTCCTCTTTTATTCATTTTCTCTTGGGCTCTCAAGAATTCCACTTTCAATCATTTTTCTTCTTCTCCCCCTTTCTCCTAATTTCTTTTTCCTTTTCCTGTTTTTATGGTTATATTATCTTTGCTTCAGAGTATTCATTTTTATTCTTCCGGTACCTTTTCCCAGGGTTTTCCCCATTCTCCTCCCTTCCTTACTATCTTAATGGTTTCTTTTTGCGGGGGGGGATCTCCTGCTTTTTCTTAAGTCCCAGTGAAATCTTAATGATTATAATTACTGAATTATTACCTTTGCCACTCTCTTTGCATGGGGCTGAGTTCAAATATCACCTAAAAGACAAAATAAATGATGGACGTTGAGACAGATACCGTCTTCGTTTGTTTCTCAAACAAAATAAATAAATAAATTGCGAGTCTGAGAAAGGGGCACAAAAAGATAACTCAGCATTGTAATCTGTTTGATATGTGGCTAAGGAACTGGGCTAGAAAATGGGAACCGCAGGCCAGTCGCTCCCCGTCAGCCCTAGGAAGAATGCAATGGCAAACCACTTTTGATAGAGCTTGTCAAGAAAACTGCAGGAACTGGTCCTATGCAGGAACTATGGACTCAAAGGCACATTAAAAACAACAACAATAATCTTGGCAACTGACATGTATTTAACAAGCAGTCACTGTTTGTAACTATCCCAGCTGGCTTCCGACCAGCGAAATCAATGGGGGAAGCCAGATTCGCTTAATGGCTGCAGTGATTCGCTAAGCAATGATAGCAAAAAAGGCCGTAAAACGGGGCAAAACTCCCTTAGCAACCGCTTTGCACAGCAACGGATATTTTGGGCTCACTTCTGGTCCTAAGTCAAGTTTACATTTGGAGGGGAAGATTTTTGGAAGGGAAATCCACCTTCTTACTAGAGATACCGGGTGGCTCACGACTCTACACGGCATTTCATGGCTAAATCTGTAGATGTTAACTCCGCTCCTATTTTCTACGTCTGTGCGATACCCAGCCAGGCTCAGTAAAATAAAGAGTATCATGGGATGAATACTTTTGCTGTTCTGCACCGCTGGAACGCATAACAAGCCAGGTGTCCCTGCACCTTCGACAAAACAATAAATAAATATGAAACTCCCACTTACTGGCTCGTAGACCAATCCATCTGCAGTAGCAACCATTGTTTCTGCTAAATCCAGGACATCAGCACCAATGTCTGTCCAAAAAGTTGAAAAGGGAAAGATTAAAATTTGCAAAGGTTGACCTAAGCAGTTTCTTTTCTAAACCTCGGTCATTAAAAGAAATGTCGATTTATTCCAGGTCTTAATTCACGGTAAAGGTAAAGGTTCCCCTCGCACGTATGTGCTGGTTGTTCCCGACTCTAGGGGGCGGTGCTCATCTCCGTTTCAAAGCCGAAGAGCCAGCGCTGTCCGAAGACGTCTCCGTGGTCATGTGGCCGGCATGGCTAAACGCCAAAGACGCACGGAACGCTGTTACCTTCCCAACAAAGGTGGTTCTTATTTGTCTACTTGCATTTTTTACGTGCTTTCGAACTGCTTGGTTGGCAGAAGCCGGGACAAGGAACGGGAGCTCACTCTGTTACGTGGCGTTAGGAATTCGAACCACCAAACTGTCAGCCTTTTTGATCGACAAGCTCAGCATCGCAGCCACTGAGCCCCTCAATTCATGACAGTAAATTTATTTCTTTGACAAATTTACACAGCGGAAAACTGAGAAGCTTGTGCATTTTGAGCCAACCAATGGCAGCATCTCAAAAAATAGAAGGAATTTACAAATCCTTGTTTTCTTCTTAATGCAGAAATACTGCGGCTTCTTGTGCTCCAGAAACAAGCTCTACTGCTGATTAAAACCGTGATTATTAGTACTGTCAATAATGGTAATTCAAGATGCATTAGTTGGTAAAAGGACTGGCTGAGACTAATGGAGGCCATCTTTCCAAATCATTTTGCTGAACATTAGCTTCAATTTGCATCTGGCTTCTCTTTTTTTTCTTCCTTCCCCTTTTTTTTGTACTATCCAAAGTGATTTAAAAAGAAAAAAAAGGTGGTAGCCATTTCAAAAGTCCCCTTTCTGGGTTTAAAATTAAAAATCACAATAATGACAGCATGAAGAAAATACTTTGCCAATGCTATTTTCCAAAGAGATAAACATTGTTTAGCTTTTCCGGAGAAAGAGGGAGAGAGAAAGAGAAAGCAAGGAAAAGAGGAAAAAGAGGATAGGAAGAGAAGAGAATTTGTATGGCCTTCTTATTTTAAACAAACCAGAATCTGGTAACTGGAATGAACATCCATTCCGCTGTATAATCTATACATCTTTTTTCAAAGCAATTTGGATTATTTGCTTCATGGAAAGGAGCTGATCTTTAAAAATTTGTGCAACAATATGCTTCTCCCTAAAGAGGTTACAAAACGTTTCTATTTTATTTTGCTATATTTGTAATCCGGTTACCAGAGGAAGTTGTACGTGTCATGCAAGATATGGGATTTCCAAGCAATAATGACTCTAAAGCACAAGAATAGTGAAAAAAATTTACACTGACAAAACAAAGAACTATGTTTAACAATTCAGTGCAAATGACATTTCCTCTGCAAGCTACAAATCACTTTCTTTTAATGACCGCATAAACCCTTGCGAGGTGGAGTCTGGGCAACTGAATGGAACTAGCAGAGTGTTTAATGGCCGGATGCCCTTCCTGTCGCCATTGCGGAGTTTTGTTCAGCAGATATATTCTCATTGTGCCCAGAGAGAGAAATATCTGCCTCTACCTAGGATCGAACTCACAGCCTCCTAATTGTGAGCAAGAGCTCCACCACTAGGCCACTGCATGCTATAAAGATATTTATTTATTCATTCTCCCAATTGCAAGTCAACCATATCAGTAACCATGATAATTATTGAAATTATATAAATCCAAATCATTTTCCACCAAGACATTGATTGCATCATCATCCTTCTCCTTAAAAGCTGGAAGGAAATCAATGAAATATGGTTTGAATTCTGATAAGTAATCTATTGTAGAAAATCTAAGGAGTAATTATGAAAGAATTCCAGCAACTTTTATGTATCTGTGGCTTTGTTGGGATTAACCAATGTCAGTTTAAAAAAGGCCAAACCAGGTTAGGTATAATAAATATCTAATCAACTTGGGTATGAAAAGCGAGACTTAGATAAAGTGAAATCAAAGTTCACATTTTGGGTAATTTTTTTCTCTTACTCAAGCTAAGCAATAGATTAGCTGGCCCTGTTTCAACTGACTGTTGTTTTGGCGACAAACAAATCTAGAATCAGAGAGTATTTTTATAATCATTTATTTTATTTATTCAGAAAACTTCTATTGCCGCCTATTCTTACAGGGCGACTCAAGGCAGCTTACAAAATGAATTTTTACCAGCATTGGTGGGAAATGTTCTGACTGAGGCGTCCCAAGAGCAGGAAGCAAACTCTTTGTCCCAACAAAACTCCTGTTATTAATTGACTGAATTCTGCTAATTCACATCCAGCAAAGTCTTTCGAGGGAGGATTCACGGTCACAGACCTTATCAGACTTGGAGAGCTGCCAGGCCGATATCTGCAAAACTTGGCAAGGAGTCTAGGAGAGTCACGAACCAATTAAGCGAACTAATTGTCTCCTGCAAACTCCACTCCCCTTTCGCTCCTCTTTTATTTCTCTGGGAGGGCCCATTCATCGTCCACCTGTGGCCTTACTCCCAAGTCGACCCCTGTTCCTTAGCTGTTCCCTTCATCTGGCAACTCTGCACATGCACACACTGAGAACAGGCTCCAGCTGTTCTTCTGCCTTACTGATGTCTGACTCCGAAGGCAGCTGAGAACTGGCATACGGCCCTGGCCCCTTCTCTGCCTCCAACACAAATCCCTCATCAGAGCCTTCCCCAGACTCCAGGACTGGCCCAGGTTCCTCCCCAACCTCCTCACTGCCCAAATCTGCTGCCAGCTCCATTGGGCGATGGCGGGCCACAACAGGAAAAAAGGATAATATGAGGCAGTGATTTTTATGGGTGTTACCGTGTACACATTTAGGAATTAAACCCATGTCCTATTTAGGGAAAGCCATCAAGGATCTACTTTCAAGAATAGATCTGTCAAAGCTTGAAGAGAGGAATCTCGCCCAGCATTATCTGATTTTGAACTTGATTTCATGAGTAATATGTCAGCCCAGCCTGAATAACGACTGCAGTAAAACAAAGATCCGAATCAGAATACTTACGTTGACACTTCATTGCAACTGTGATGTCTATATTCATTCTTAATTTACTGGAAGAGAGGAAAACACAAATACGTTAATTTCACCAATGTGCGAGTGTCATTCTACTTTGTCCTGACATGTGATACAGACAGTCCTGGATTTAAGACCACAATTGAACTCAAAATGTATGTTGCTAAATGATTCTGCCCCAATTTTACGACTTTTTTTTGCCACAGTTGTTAAGCGAATCACTGCCGTTGTTAAATTAGTAGCCCGGTTGTTAAGTGAACCCAGCTTCCCCACTGACTTTGCTTGTCAGAAGCAAAATGTGATCACGTTATTCCTGGACATTGCAATCATCATAAATATGTACATAAAGTACTGAATTTTGAATCACCTGACCACTGAAACGGTCCTAAGTGTGGAAAAAAAATCAAAAAGTCTCTTTTTTTTCATGCCACTGTAACTTTTAAAAGTCACTAAGCAAACCATTTTAATCCGAGGACTACCTGTACAATTTTTCATAAATGTTTAAAGCCACAACTGCTTGACATTTGACCCAAGAGCAGGAGGAGAAACTGAAAGTTTAAGCAAGAAAGATGAAAACAGATTCTGAAAAATGCCTTCAAATATAAGAACATTGCTGGCTGGAGAATTCTGGGAGTTGAAGTCCACACAAATTGAAGCTGCCAAGATTAAGCAACGCTAACTTTAAAAAGCATCATATGAGGTGGTGAACTAGCTGGACGTCATTAACTTTCACGGCAATGTGAAAACTTTAACAATATTCCCGGTTTTTCAAAATATGACTCCTGCGAGTCCCTTGGATTGCAAGGCCATCCAACCGGTCAGTCCTAGAGGAGATCAACCTTGACTGCTCGTTAGAAGGCCAGATCCTGAAGATACTTTGGCCACCTAATGAGAAGGAAGAAGGACTCCCTGGAGAAGAGCCTCATGTTGGGAAAGATGGAGGGCAAAAGAAGAAGAAGGGGACGGGAGAGAATGAGGTGGCTGGATGGAGTCACCGAAGCAGTTGGCGTGAACTTAAATGGACTCCGGAGGATGGTAGAGGGCAGGAAGGCCTGGAGGAACGTTGTCCATGGGGTCGCGATGGATCGGACACAACTTCCCAACTAACAACAAATGCATGGAATTTCGTTTAGAGAAACTCGATCCCAAATCTTTTATAAATGTTTGCTGGGACAATATTCTCCAACCTAGAACTTTCTATGAAATGCCACAGAGGAAAACTAACATTTGGAAAGCAACAGGTTGGGATTTAATTAGATTAATTACATAGCATCAAGCCTTCTCCTCGGAGGCCAATTAGAAAGTCAGAAGCCAACCTTGCTCCAAGCTTCAATTGGGCAATTTGAGTGCGAACCACTTCGCTTGTTGAACTTGTTTGTATTCAGAGAGAGAAAAATAAATAGAATAGAATACCAGGGTTGGAAGGGACCTTGGAGGTCTTCTAGTCCAACCCCCCTGCTCAGGAAGGAAACCCTGTACCATTTCAGACAAATCGTTGTCCAATCTCTTCTTTAAAATTTCCAGTGTTGGATCATTTACAACTTCTGGAGGCAAAACATTCCACAGATTAATTGTTCTCACTGTCAGGAAATTTCTCCTTAATTCCAGGTTGTTTCTTTCATTGATTAGTTTCCACCCATTGCTTCTTGTCCTGCCATCAGGTGCTTCGGAGAATAGTTTGACTCCCTCTTCTTTGAGGCAGCCCCTGAGATATTGGAAGACTGCTATCATGTCTCCCCTAGTCCTTCTTTTCATTAAACTAGACATACCCAGTTCCTGCAACCGTTCTTCATATGTTTTATCCTCCAGTCCCCCAATCATCTTTGTTGCTCTTCTCTGCACTCTTTAGTTTCAACATCTTTTTTTTTATATCATGGCGACCAAAACTGGATGCAGTATTCCAAGTAAAGCAAGTAACTCCCCTTACATTTCCATCTAAAGAAAGATTTACTACTCCACAATAGAAATCTGCCTTGAATTTTATTTTTTTGTTAAGAGGACAGGTAACTTTCTCTGTGAAGAAACCTTCTCTGTAGAATAGTATCTTGACTACTGTTTTTAGTCTAAAGAAAGTTTGGCAGTGTTAAGAAGACTTGTGGACTTCTAGAATTCCGCAAGTCTTTGTTGACGTCTAAAATAACCTTGCCAAAGTTGGACAAACCTGGTCTAAAGCGAGATAGGATTGTGATAGAGACATGCTGTGCTTTTTTTTTTTGAAAGAAACACTGATAAAATAATTGCGTGATGCCAAGCTGCACTTTATTGAAGAAGCGCCGTAGTATTCAAAGGGCGCAAATCAAAACATTTATGAACTCTGATGCAACACACGGATGAGAGGATATATAATCATGTTTTAACTGAAGGCGGAGAAAACTCAATAAAAACAATGCTTTTCCCTGGACCTCTTACCCATGATTGCTGTAGCTTGCAATTTGCAAGATCTGCCTATAGGTTTCAGGTTGAGGCAGAAATTGCTTATTTATCTCCATGACAACAGCACAAAGAATCCAAGCAAACAACTATTATTTCCAAAAGGGTTTAAAAAAAAAATCACATCAGCTTCCAGCAGAGATGCAAAATGTTTTTGGTGCCCCGAAGGGGCATGTACAGCACGCCAGCGTGAGACCAAGAAATGTATGTACACTCTCAGCTTGAAAGATGGAAAATAGGCAAAAAAATATATATTGGGAGTATAATTCACTTCTTAACAGAGAAAATTCTCAAAGGGAATATAAAGATAAATTTTGGCAACAAAAGCCCCTGGGCTTCGAAAATCTCGTCAGGTTTATGTATTAGAGGTGGAGACCCTTTGGAGAGCTGTATGCCACAAAATTTCATTTTAATGTTTGCCACTTAGTGTATATTCAAAGCGACAATAAAGTATTCTATTCTATTCTGGTCTGTCTGATCTTTTATTTCTATTTCTATTCTATTCTGTTCTTTTAATTCTAGGCTATTCTAGGCTATATTTTCTAATCTATTGCAGTCTATTCTATTCTATTCCTTTCTATTCTATTCTATTCTGTTCTGTTCTATTCTATGCTATTCTATACTATATTTTCAATTCTATTCTATTCTATTTTCTATTCTATTCTATTCTAACTCTATTCCTATTTCTATTCTAATTCTACTCCATTTCATTCCAGGTTTTCTATTCTATTATGCTATGCTATTCTATGCTATTGTATGCTATATTTTCTTTTCTATTCTATTCTATTTTCTATTCTAATTCTATTCTATTTTATTCTATCCTAATTCTATTCCATTCTATATTTTCTATGCTATGCTATTCTATTCCTGATTCGATTCTATTTCTGATTCTATTCTATTCTAAGACTGGGAGTTCTAGTCCTGCCTTAGTGATGCAAGCCAGCTGGGTGACTTTGGCCCAATCCCCAAGAGACGGTGAGTTCTAGTCCCACCTTAGCCGTGAAAACCAGCTGGGTGGCCTTGGGCCAGTCCCTCTCTCTCAGTCCAATCCACCTCACAGGGTTGTTGTTGTGGGGAAACAACATTTAGGAGGACGAAGGTGGGTTGGATATGTCCCATGCCTTAAGTTATTTGTAAAAATAATAAAGGCGGGATTAAAATAACAAAATAAAAAATAAGCAAAATAAAACAAGTAAAAATAATAAAATAAAGTAACAAAATATAAATTAAATTAAATTAAAATGACATCAAGGAGGGCTTGCCTTACCGTGCTCACTGATAAACAGGGGGGCTAAAGGATATGCATAAGCAGTTCTGAGATACAGTAAACGAACCCCTTTTCCTTTCACTAAATCTCTCTAAGGAGCTTTTGGGATAATCGAGATTTTAAGCAGCTTGACTGCTTCCTCCCTTAACAGCTTTGTTCCTAAACAAATCTGTTTGAATCTACCTTACCTTACCTTCCCCTTCAAAGGTGTAGCAAAGCATGTCTCTTCCTTAATGCCCCTGAAGACACCTAATAATTTTGTTTTTGTTTTTTTCTTCACCACCTGGTGCTCCTGTGTCATCGACACCTCAAGAATTACCGTATTTTTCAGACTATAAGACACACCGGAGTATAAGACACGCCAAGATTTTGAAGAGGATTTTGCACTCTGCAGACCTCCCAAAAACGGCCCTTTCCAAAAAAAGGGGGGAGCATGAATAGCCTTTAGGAGGCTTGCAGAGTGCTCCTGGGGGGTGCCCCCCCAAAACGAGCAAAAAACAGTCTGCTATTTGTCAAAAAATGGGCATGAATAGTCTTTAGGAGGCTTGTAGAGTGCTCTTCAGGACCTGGGGGGGCAAAATTGAGCAAAAAACCGGTCCGTTTTTCGCTCATTTGTGCCCTCCCCAGCCCCCAGGAGCACTCTGGAAGCCTCCTAAAGGCTCTGCACGGCCATTTTTGCAAAGGGGGCAGGGTTTCAGGAGGCAAAAAAATACTGTATTCAGTGTATAAGACGCACCCAGATTTTCAGCCTCTTTTTTGAGGGGAAAAAGGTGCGTCTTATACTCCGAAAAATACGGTAGTGTAAGAATTTTGCCACCGTGGCCCTTAAAGGCATCAAGATTGTTTAAAAAAAAAAAAAATTTAAGCCACGTACAATCAATAGGAGTTTTAAACCAAAGCAATCGCGGGCAAAGTCTTACCTAGTATAATCCTTGTCCACTTCATATTCGTATTTCATCCAGGTGTCTCGGTACACCGTAAACTCCATTATGGTTAAGAGAGCCATGGTGGTAAAAGCTATTAGAGAAACTGGGGAAAAAAGAACAGCGTAATGAGGTTAAAAAATGGCATTGACTGGGAGAAGCTATAAACTATAATAGATTAAGTCAGCGGTCACCAACTGGTGGACTGTGGACCACTGCTGGTCCGCAAGAAAATTTGAAGTGATCCGTAGAAAAATTATTTCCATTTTTTATATTGCACTGAATCAGGTGTCCTCAAATTACGGCCCCTGGGCCGGATACGTGCAATGAATGCTTGTGTTGCTGCAGAGAGTCTCCCCCTTCAAGCTCTTTTTAATGTGGGTCGGAGGGGGGGTGGGCAGAAATTCCAACTTGGGGTCTGCTTCGGCCTCCTGGTGTGGGACTTTGGGTGAAGGCTGGAGGGAAGCGTCGCTGGTGGCGGAGAGCCAGAGGGCCTCGTTCCAGTGGGACTGCATCATGGCCTGGAACTGGCTGACCTCCTCAGCCCGCTGAGCCTCCAGGCGCCGGTACCTGGCCTTGCATTGGACGCCGCAGCCGAAAACGGAGCTCGGGAGCCCACAAACGCTCGGGCCCCTACAGGCATCCCCGACATGAGTAGCGTTGAGCTGGCCATGCACCCCCCCGGCGCCCCCAGATCAAACACTACCCTGGTGCAGCCCTCAGTGAAATTGAGTTTGAGAGCCCTGGGTGACGGGCTCACAAATGCGGAAGAGAACAGATCAAAGCGAAGTGGTGAGAACATGTCACCATTGTAAGTGGTGAGGAAACCAAAGCTCAGAAAACCCCAGAAGGACCTCAGTGTAAGCCATATCATCAAGCACCTGCGCCACGCCCCATAGAGGCAATCCAAAGGACACATGTCTTCCCTGAGGATATACAAAGCTGGAGATCTAAGCAGTCACCTCGGAAGCTCCCGATTGTTACTGGGAAACAATTACACTTCATAATCGTTCTGCCTTCTTCCAGCTTTCTGGATTTTTTCCTTTCTGATATTGCTGAATGCAATCTTTACATGCTCCTAGTCCTTGGAAGAGTTTGCCTTCTGGAGTTGGGGGGTCTCATCACTGGAGGTCTTCAAGAAATGATTGGACTGCCATTGGTCCGGTATGGTATAAGGACTCCTGCCATGGCAAGGGGCTGGACTAGAAGACCTCCAAGGTCCTTTCCAGCCCTGCGATGCTACAATTCTATGATTCTACAGGTAGTCCTCGACTTACCATTGAGCCCCAAATTTCTGTTCTTAAGCGAGTTAAGTGAATTTTGCCCCATTTTGCGACCTTTCTTGCCACAGTTGTTAAGTGACTTGCTGCAGTTGGCAAGTCAGTAACACGGTCGTTAAAACGAATCTGGCTTCTCCCATTGGCTTTGCTTGTCATAAGGGGATCATGTGACCTCGAGACGCTGCAACCGTCATAAACAGGAGTCCGTTGTCAAGTGTCTGAAATTTGGATCAAGTGCTGCAATGGTCGTATGTATGAAAAGCAGCCCTGTAAGTCGAGGACTACCTGAATTCCCAAAGCACAAGCCGTCAGCTGGGGTTTACCTGTTCCTCCGCTTGTTGAAGTCTCTATGTAGCTTTCTGGAATCTTTGGGAAAGCGTCCAATTCTTTCACTAAATTCAAAGTCTTCTTCCGATTCAGACGTCTCATCTTCAATCCCTTCCTTCATATAGACACGGCCTCTGCAAGGAGCGTCACTGAGTGAGACAAAATAAAAATCACAAAACGTTAGTCTTAAAGCACAGCAGCTTTAACAGGGCTATACCATAACTTTGAATCCAAAGTTCTGCAAACCCTTATAAATTTATTTTGATTTACACTAAAATCATGTCTGGTGGCAGTGGGGATAAAAATTGATGGGGTGGTTTTTTTTGTTGTTAAATTAAAAAATCAGATTTTTAAATTTTAAATTGGATTTTTAAAATTTAAATTGGATTTGTTTTTATTTAAATTGAATTTGTTTTTTATTTAAATTGGATTTTTAAAATTTTTTAAATTGGATTTATTTTTTTATCTAATTTATTTTAATAAAATGCTTTTGGAGTAAAAATCTATCTAAAGATAGTTTTCTATTCAGGATACATTAATAATTTAGTTTATTCAGCATGAAATGGAGCTTACTTATGTAGCAGGAGCCTGTAATATTCTGCAATATTTACATTTTTTGGTAAACTCATTCAATGAATGCAAGCTGAGATAACCAGGCGCTGCATTGATGCATTCACACAATTTCACAGTTGCTCTTTTAAAAAAATGATTTAAACCGAGTTGATTTAAATCAGCGGTTCTCAAATAGTGGGGCGCGCCCCCCTGGGGGGGCGCGAGGCTCCGTAAAGGGGGGCGCGAAGGCTCCCTTTCCATCTGGGTGCAACGGCGGCGGCGTGGGCGAGGCATAATATATCCCGCCTGGAAGTGGCAGCACTTCGGACTGTGGATTTTCATTGGAGCCGCAGGCTGGATCTGTGCAAGAAGCCTGCTCGGGCGGGGGTGGGAGGGAGGGAAGCATGGCTGTCCCAGGCTTCCCTCCCTTCCCCCCACCCCCAGCCCAAGCAGACTTTTTGCACAGCTCCAGCCCGCGGCTCTGATGAGTCTCTGAGCAGTCCCCAGCGCTGCCACTTCAAGCCGGGATATATTCTGCCATGCCCTCGGCGGCGCCTTTATGCAGGTAGCTCGCCTCCCCGCCAGCAGCTCCACCGCCAGGATTCCGTCTGGAAGCGGAAGCGCAACAGCCGCTGTTGGGGAAGGGACAAAGGGGCGGCGGTCGCCCGATCTTGCCACCACCACCCCTTCGCCCCTGGTAACGGCGACTGTTGTGCTGCTGCTTCCAGCTGGGATGCTGGAGGAGCTGCTGGCAGGGAGGGAGGGAAGAAAGGGAGGAGGGAGTAAGGATAGACAAGCAAGAGGGAAAGAGGAAAGAAGGCAAGCAGGCAGGAAGGAGGCAGAAGGAAGGAGGGAAGAATGGAACTGGAAGGGAGGCAGGGAAGGAGGGAGGGAGAAAGGAAGGATAGGAGGATAGGGAAAGAGGAAAGAAGGCAGGCAGGCAGGGGGAAAGAGGAAGGAGGGAACTGGAAGGGAGGCAGGAAGGAAGGGAAGGAGGAAGGGAGGGTGGAAGGAAGGATAGACAAGCAAGAGGGAAAGAGGAAAGAAGGCAAGCAGGCAGGAAGGAGGCAGAAGGAAGGAGGGAAGAATGGAACTGGAAGGGAGGCAGGGAAGGAGGGAGGGAGAAAGGAAGGATAGGAGGATAGGGAAAGAGGAAAGAAGGCAGGCAGGCAGGGGGAAAGAGGAAGGAGGGAACTGGAAGGGAGGCAGGAAGGAAGGGAAGGAGGAAGGGAGGGTGGAAGGAAGGAAGGATAGACAAGCAAGAGGGAAAGAGAAAAGAAGGCAAGCAGGCAGGAAGGAGGCAGAAGGAAGGAGGGAAGAATGGAACTGGAAGGGAGGCAGGGAAGGAGGGAGGGAGAAAGGAAGGATAGGGAAAGAGGAAAGAAGGCAGGCAGGCAGGGGGAAAGAGGAAGGAGGGAACTGGAAGGGAGGCAGGAAGGAAGGGAAGGAGGAAGGGAGGGTGGAAGGATAGACAAGCAAGAGGGAAAGAGGAAAAAAGGCAAGCAGGCAGGAAGGAGGCAGAAGGAAGGAGGGAAGAATGGAACTGGAAGGGAGGCAGGGAAGGAGGGAGGGAGAAAGGAAGGATAGGAGGATAGGGAAAGAGGAAAGAAGGCAGGCAGGCAGGGGGAAAGAGGAAGGAGGGAACTGGAAGGGAGGCAGGAAGGAAGGGAAGGAGGAAGGGAGGGTGGAAGGAAGGAAGGATAGACAAGCAAGAGGGAAAGAGGAAAAAAGGCAAGCAGGCAGGAAGGAGGCAGAAGGAAGGAGGGAAGAATGGAACTGGAAGGGAGGCAGGGAAGGAGGGAGGGAGAAAGGAAGGATAGGAGGATAGGGAAAGAGGAAAGAAGGCAGGCAGGCAGGGGGAAAGAGGAAGGAGGGAACTGGAAGGGAGGCAGGAAGGAAGGGAAGGAGGAAGGGAGGGTGGAAGGAAGGAAGGATAGACAAGCAAGAGGGAAAGAGGAAAAAAGGCAAGCAGGCAGGAAGGAGGCAGAAGGAAGGAGGGAAGAATGGAACTGGAAGGGAGGCAGGGAAGGAGGGAGGGAGAAAGGAAGGATAGGAGGATAGGGAAAGAGGAAAGAAGGCAGGCAGGCAGGGGGAAAGAGGAAGGAGGGAACTGGAAGGGAGGCAGGAAGGAAGGGAAGGAGGAAGGGAGGGTGGAAGGAAGGATAGACAAGTAAGAGGGAAAGAGGAAAGAAAGCATGTGACTACGGTGGGAGACGAGGAAAGACCGGTGTGCTATGTTATGCAGAGGTGTACTTATAACAATTTTATAGACAAATGATACTATTTACAGTCGCGCGGGGGGGGGGGGGCGCGAAATGTTTTCTTCTTCCTAGGGGGGGCATGACAGAATATAATTGAGAAGCACTGATTTAAATCAAGCCTTTTTACTGGTGATTTTAATCGTGATTTAAATCGACTCGATTTAAATCAAATCTACCCTGTCCGGTTGTTTTTTCTTATTCTTGAAATTTATTGAGGAGGGGGTACTTTGCAATGTAAACACTTCTTCTCCATCTGCTAATTTTCTTTTCCAGATGCTAACGCTTCACTACACGTATGAATTTAGTAATCCGTGACTCTGGCTAGAATACGAATAACACGACCAAAACACGGATAAACAATTTCTACAATCCCCGTTTGCAATAAAGCCATTTTTAAGAAAAGTATCCCACAGACCATAACATTATTTGGATTAGGGATTGGCTTTCTTTCTCTTTCTTTTTTCTTTTTGCAATGTGGGCCATGAATTATGCAAATTCCCTTTCGGCTTTTTCCATTTACGGATACCAAGCAGCGTTTAAAAGCACTTTATTTGAAATTTCGCTGGAAAGCCAAACCATTAAACACAAGACAATGTCACTCATGAAAGCAAAGGTTTGAAACAAACATGCACATACACACACACACACCCCTAACACCCTTCGGTGTGTGTCTGTGTGTGTGTTCCAGCATAACTCTGGAACGCCTGGACTGCTGAAATGAAAAAGAATGAATTATATCTACCGTGTCAAATCACAGTACTTTTGACAGTGATAGTGTGCAATATATATATATATATACATATGTGTGTATATATATATATATATATATATATATATATATATATATATGTGTGTGTATGTGTGTGTGTGTGTGTGTGTGTGTGTGTGTGTGTGTGTGTGTGTGTGTATGTATGTATGTATGTATGTATGTATGTATGTATATATGTATATGTATATGCATATGTATTTGTGTTACAACCCCTGGTATGCCCAAATATGGGAGGGAACTCACTACTCCCCCTTTCTGTCTTTCGGCTCACTGCAGGAGACCATCAAGGCAGAAAAGCATATTTTTAATGTTGCCTTTGTTATATTTGTGTTGTATTTGTGCTGATAAATAATACATCTGCCTAATATGTAATACAGCCCAGGTTCAAATCCCAGTAAGGGTATGGTTGCTGATGAAAGCTAAAGAGCTTGAAATAGATCTATACTAGTCTCCCTTTATTTATTTATATATATGTATTTGTGTTACAACCCCTGGTATGCTGGTCTTGTTGTATTCGGGTCTTTTCCCGTGTAAGATTGAGAGTATCTTGGCAACGTTTTGGAGAGGTCTCACTTGCCATCTTCAGGCTGTATGTATGTATGTATGTATGTATGTATGTATGTACGTATATGTATATAGACACACACACACACACACACACACACACACCTATCTATCTGATGACTCAAACATTACCTTTATTCTCTGTTTCTTCTCGTTACCAAACAAGGAGGAGCCTGACGGAGTTTTGGATAGAGATTCTGAAGCAAAATAAATAAATAAAAATGCAGATATTAATCCGTGAACTTACGGGAGGTCAGAGAAGCAGAAAAATTCCAAACAAAACGGCACCTGGCCAGAAATCTTCCATCTTTTTCAGCCTTGAATTACCATCACGAAATGCTCAACGTGTTTTTTTTTTTTTTAAAGATAATAATTTTGCGATATAGCTGAGTGTTTACAGAATTCAGGCAAAAACCTCAACCAAGAATTTTTACCAGCCTTATTGCCAAAGGGACAAACGTTTTGTAAAGTCCTTCTAAGGGGAAATTTTGCAATGAACCGCATTCATATAGGATCTGCCGTGAGCCAGTTTATTCTATTTGTGATGATTTTGCTTTTAACTGAATTTAGGAGGTTGCAGGACTCATGCGGGGAGGGTCTGTGTATGTGTGTGGTGGGTAAGAGATGGCTTTCGAGGCCCTTATGGGCCCTGTTGTCCCTTAGGCTGCAGGGGAAAACGTTTTCTTAAAATCATCGCTCCTCTGCTTTTCAGACTCTTAATGTTGTCTGCAAACAACCAGCTTTATCAAATTGATAAACCGTAACAGTGGGAAGAAGCGGAAAAAAAAGATGGGAAAAGATTTCAAGACTCTACAAAATGAGTGAAAGAAAGTGAACAGGTTAAATAACATTGATTTTTTTAAAAACAGATTTTTTTTTAAAAAAAGAAATCTACACTACAGGTAGTCCTTGACATACGACCGCTAGTGAGCCCAAAATTTCTGTTGCTAAGCGAAGCAATTTGTTAAGTGAGTTTTGCCCCATTTTGCGACCTTTCTTGCCACAGTTGTTAAGTGAATTGCTGCAGCGGATACTTTAGTAACATGGTTACTTTCGATCGTGTGATTGTTGGGAACGCTGCAAAGGTCGTAACTGTGAAAAACAGTCACAAGTCACATTTTTCAGTGCCGTTGCGACTTGGAACAGTCACTCAATGAACTGTTGTAAGTCGAGGACCACCTGTACAACTTTCTTACACACAGTTTCATGAGATATCAACATTGGCAGGAGGTGAGCTGTTCGCCATTATCAAAATAAAAGGTAATGGTTCACACATATGTGCTAGTCACTCCGGACTCTAGGGGGCGGTGCTCATCTCCGTTTCAAAGCCGAAGAGCCAGCACTGTCCCAAGACATCTCTGTGGTCATGCGGCCGTCATGAATAAACGCCGAAGGCGCCCGGAACGCTGTTCCCTTCCCACCAAAGGTGGTCCCTATTTTTCTACTTGCATTTTTCACGCGCTTTCGAACTGCTAGGTTGGCAGAAGCTGGGACAAGGAATGGGAGCTCACTCTGTTACACAGCGCTAGGGATTCGAACCGCTGAACTGCTGACCTTTCTGATCAACAAGCTCAGCATCTTAGCCACTGAGCCACAGCGTCCCATTATCAAAATAAATGAAAATAAATAGAATTCGGGAGTCCCAACTGGACAGGATTTCGTGGTATCCATCGTGGCACGACGTAAACAGAATAACAGCGATGAGCAAAAAAACACTTTTGCACGGCTTCTAATTACAATCTTCCCTTAAACGCATGTCCCACAAGTATTACCTTTAGTAGGCAACAAATAACCTGAAAATGCAATTGTTGTTTTTCCACAGGTAACAACCTCAATCTCACCAAGGTATTGCATGTGCCACGTGAATCACTGCTAAATTGTTCTCTCACATTTTAGGCGGCGAATTTCTAGGGAGCCGTAACATTTCACGGAATTGAATACGGAATTGAAACCCCTAATATTTTATAGTTTTCTTCTGAAACTCACTGAATTTAGCGCGACTAACCTCTGGGTATATAAGACCGTGCTAAAAATGTGAAATGCACATCAGTTTCCTTGGCATCCAAACTGGGCATTGCCTTACCACATCCCAACAAATATTCGTTAATATTTGACTTAAGGGACAAAAATGGGAGCAGGTGGATTGTTAAAGCTGCCGCACAGCAAGTGGATATTGACAATTATATTTTCTTCTAAAAATGAGAAGCCCACCCGATTCGAATGGTTGCAGGAATTGGCTGAGTGGCTAAGACGCTGAGCTTGTCGATCAGAAGGTCGGCAGTTCAGCAGTTTGAATCCCTAGTACCACATAACCGAGCGAGCTCCCGTTACTCGTCCTAGCTTCTGCCAACCTAGCAGTTCAAAAGCAGGTTAAAAAATGCAAGTAGAAAAATAGGAACCCCCTTCGGTGGGAAGGGAACAGCATTCTGTACAATTGTCCCTGTACAATTTAGCACAGGAGCTCCCCGAGACTGTGTGCTCTCTCCACTTCTCTCTCTATATCAATGACTGCATCTCAAACGATCCATCTGTTAAACTACTGAAGTTTGCAGGTGACAGAACAGTGATTGGTCTCATTCAAGACAACGATGAAACCGCATACAGACGGGAGGTTGAACGAGCTTCCTGGCTCCACCGCAACAATCTGGAACGGAAGACACTCAAAACCGTAGAATTGGTGGTAGACTTTAGGAGAAACCCTCCCACACTACCACCTCTTACAATGCTAGATAACACAGTATCAACAGTAGAGACCTTCAAATTTCTAGGTTCTACCATATCTCAAGACCTAATGGACATCAAAAACATCATCAAAAACGGCACAACAAAGAATGTTCTTTCTGCGCCGACTCCAACTGCCCAAGGAGCTGCTGATGCAGTCCTACGGAGAAACTATTGAGTCTGTCATTTGCAACTCCGTAACTGTCTGGTTTGGCTCTGCAACCCAACAAGACGGACACAGATTTCAAAGGATAATCAGAAAAAACAATGACTGCCAACCTGCCTTCCATTGAGGACCCGTATCCTGCATGAGTCAAAAAGAGGGCCGTGAAAATATTTATAGACCCCTGGCATCCTGGACGTAAACTGTTTCAACTCCTACCCTCAAAACGACGCTATAGAGCACTGCACACCAAGACAACTAGACACAAGGACAGTTTTTCCCCGAACGCCATCCCTCTGCTAAACAACTAATTCCCTCACCACTGTCAAACCGTTCACTAAGGCTGCGTTACTATTACTATTAGTCTTCTCATCGTTCCGATCACCCATCTCCTCCCACTTATGACTGCAGGACTGTAACTTGGTTGCTTGGATCCTTATGATTTATATTGATATTGTTTCCTGATTGCTTATTTGTACCTTATGACTATCATTACGTGTTGTACCTTATAATTCTTGACGAATGTATCTTGTGTTTTTATATATACTGAGAGCTTATCCACCAAAGACAAATTCCTTATGTGTCCAATCACACTTGGCCAATAAAGAATTCAACTCAACTCAACAACTCAACTCAACTCAACTCTACTCTCTATTCTATGCACCTTCAGTGTTTAGTCATGCCAGCCACATGACCACAGAGACGTCTTCGGACAGCGCTGGCTCTTCGGCTTTGAAACGGAGATGAGCACCGCCCCCTAGAGTCGGGAACGACTAGCACATATGTGCGAGGGGATCCTTTTTTACCTTTTAATTTAATTTAATGAAAAGGACTAAAGGTGACATGACGGCAGTCTTCTAATATTTGAGGGGTTGCCACAAAGAAGAGGGAGTCAAGCTATTCTTTAAAGCACCTGAGGGCAGGAGAAGCAGCAATGGATGGAAACTAATCAAGGAGAGAATCAACCTAGAACTTAGAAGACATTTCCTAACAGAACAATTCAACGGTGGAAAATTTGCCTCCAGAAGTTGTGGATGCTGCAACACTGGAGGTATTAGAGAAGAGACTGGAGAGCCATTTATCTGAAATGTTACAGGGTCTCCTGCTTGAACAGAGGGTTGGACTGGAAGACCACTGAGGTTCCCCTCCACCTCTGTTATTCTCTTAGTTTATGTCATCACAGGAAGGATTCTAAGCCTAGAAAATACCAGCCATTTCCAAAATAAAATCTGAAACTCCAATTTAACGGCATCTATAGGAAAACATAATTTTGTCAGAAGACAAAACCTTTCAGATAAATGAATTTACGATGAGAGGTGAGGGGGTGGGTGGGAAACACAAATCTTGCAAAGACTTAAGGATGGAGGAACGGTTTATTCCGCCTCAAAGCTTTGGCAAGTTTTGTAAGAAGGCAACAATAAGAAATCAATATAGACCATTCATTTTGGGGTTTGAAAAAAAAAATCTCAGCTCTCCTTCAGCCAAGCCACAACCTTCACTCAAAAACAACGGGATGTCAATCAATTTTTAGTCATCCAAGCCGCCCCGTTGGGAATTAGTCAGAACTAACCTCAGAATGGTTTATACTAACCACTTATTAAGGAGAGAACCACAAGCAGAGGCTGCACAGCCCACGCGAGAAAGGAAACCTACTTAAAGGCCGATTTAACTTGGCTCGTCCTATTCTAAACGGACAGAATATGATACCTTGATACGCAAATGTCCTGTCCATTTCCAAAGTGTTGGGTAACTTCTTTGTAACCTGGGTTGATAGATAGATAGATAGATAGATAGATAGATAGATAGATAGATAGATGGATGGATGGATGGATGGATGGATGGATGGATGGATGGATGGATACCAGTAAATAGATACAGATGGATGGTTGGATGGATGGATGGATGGATAGATAGATAAATAGATAGATAGATAGATAGATGGATGGATGGATGGATGGATGGATGGATGGATGGATGGATGGATAACAGTAAATAGATACTGATGGATGGATGGATGGATGGATGGAGTGATAGATAGATAGATAGATAGATAGATAGATAGATAGATAGATAGATAGATAGATAGATAGATAGATAGATAGATGGATGGATAACAGTAAATAGATACAGATGGATGGTTGGATGGATGGATGGATAAATAAATAAATAGATACGGATGGATGGATGGATGGATGGATGGATAACAGTAGATAGATACAGATGGATGGTTGGATGGATAGATAGATAAATAGATACAGATGGGTGGTTGGATGGATGGATGGATGGATAAATAAATAAATAGATACATGGATGGATGGATACCTGTAAATAGGTACAGATGGATGGATGGATGGATAGATGGATAGATAGATAGATGGATGGATGGATGGATGGATAGATGATGATACTGTAGGTGATAGATAGATAGATAGATAGATAGATAGATAGATAGATAAGATAGATAGATAGATAGATAGATAGAGTTACTACAAGATAGTAGTGGAGGATAGAATGGTTTTGTTTTGGAAGATATGACAATAACGTTTGCGCATTAAGCAGCAGAGCTAAGATGGAGGTAATGTTAGGATTCTGGATCTTTAGTTGAGCTTATAAAACAAGCACTACAGAAAGCCCCGTAAGGATCTAAATCCAGGAGATCATTTTGATCTATTCAACGGTTGGTGTTGGAGCATAATTACAAGCAGTCCTCGACTTATAACTTATAACAACAGAGTCCAAAATTTTGGTTGCTAAGTGAGACATTTGTTAAGTGAGTTTTTCCCCCCCATTTTACGATCTTTCTTATCGCATTTGTTAAGCTGAGTCACTGAGGTCAAAGTGAATTCACACCGTTGTTAAGTGAATCTGGCTTCTCCCATGGACTTTGCTTGTCGGACGCACGCCAAATCACATGACTCCGGGACGCTGCGACCGTCATAAATGTGAGTCAGTTGCCAAGCGCCTGAATTTCGATCGCGGCAACGGTTGTAAGGGTGAAAAATAAGTCCCTTTTTCCGGGTGCCGTTGTAACTTGGAACCGTCACTAAATGAACCGTTGTAAGTCGAGGACTACCTGCATACAGCAGTTGGCCCAGGAACAAAATATGGCAGCAATAAAGCATTGCAATCAACCCTGGAGATTTTCATCCCTCTCTAATTCCCCTTTTGTAAAGGATGAATAAAGCACCCAGCACACACGCCTGGCTCTTTAGAAAGCATTAAGTAACTGCAACAGTCGCAGAAGTGAAAAACCGAGGCGGTGCCAACTTACACAGCCCTAATGTTGTAAGGCACCCAAGTGTGAACGGTGCGGGATATTGACTTTTCATTTTTTTAAAAAATGCCAAACAAATCCTGTTTTGCAACTCACCTGCGTCCCTTTCTAATGTGCACCTGTAGCAAGGCAGCCTATCAGCAATTGCCAGATCGCCTTTTAAAATGAAAACCAGGAAAGAAACTAATAGGGATCCTTATTTATTTATTTATTTTTAATTTCCTTCTTCTCCGTGTACGTTTTTCTCCCTGGCAACCCCTGCGGGTCATTTACAAAACTTTGAGATTCCAGTATTTAAGGAAGGACTTGGCTGATCTTGAATTTTGTCGTTCCAGAACCAGGGGAGGAGAACAGGGAAGAAAACATTTAAATTTGGACCTTCTGCATTCCTATCTAATCCTACTCCTTTGCTCAGCGCACTCCGAAGTCGACCCACAAAGAAGAGTGTGTCTTAACTCGAGGGCAAACAAACAGCTTCACACAAATACCCCACAATTATATATTAGCTTTATTATTTATTGGAAGTTAACCTCCTTCTGTCCAGGGTATGTGTGAGATAGATAGATAGATAGATAGATAGATAGATAGATAGATAGATAGATAGATAGATAGATAGATAGATAGATAGACGGATGATAGGTAGGTAGGTAGGTAGGTAGGTAGGTAGGTAGGTAGGTAGGTAGAGATAAAGGAGAGAGAGAGAGAGACAGAGAGAGCGAAGGAGAGGGAGAGATGATAGATATATAGAGAGATGATAGAAAGATAAGATATAGAGATGATAGAAAGATAGATAGATAGATAGATAGATAGATAGATAGATAGATAGATATAGCTACACAGAGAGAGAGATGATAGATAGATAGAGATAGATACAGAGAGCGAGAGCGAGAGATGATAGATGGATAAATAGATAGATAGATAGATAGATAGATAGATAGATAGATAGATAGATAGATGGATGTATATTCCTCGACTTACAAGTCCATTTAGTGACCATTCAAAATTACAACGGCAGTGAAAAAAGTGACATGACTGGTTTTCACGCTTAAGACCGTTGCAGTCATCCCCGTGCTCAAGTGATCAAAATTCAGACACTTGGCAACTGGCATGTACTTATGACTGTTGCAGTGTCCCGTAGTCACACAATCCCCTTTGGCGACCTTCTGACAAGCGAAGACAATGGGGGAAACCCCGCCCTCTTCACCAAAATGGCCATGCATAGCCTTTAGGAGGCTTTCAGAGTGCTCCTGGGGGCTGGAGAGGGCAAAAATGAGTGAAAAATGGGCTGTTTTTTACTCAATTTCCTCCCCCCCCCCGCCCCCAGGAGCACTCTATAAGCCTCCTACAGGCTGTACATGCAATTTTTTTGACGGAAAATGAGCCTTTTTTGCTTGTTTGGGGGGGGAGCACCCCCCAGGAGCACTCTGCAAGCCCCCTAAAGGCTATTCGTGCCTTTTTTGGGGGGGGGAATGGTCCAGTTTTCGTGAAAAATGAGCCGTTTTTAGGAGTTCTGCAGAGTGCAAAAACTTTTCTTTTTTAATTTGCCTCTTCAAAACCTTGGTGCGTCTTATACTCCGGTGCATCTTATACTCCCAAAAAATACAGTACATTGCCAAGACCTGTTTGGGGAAATGTGTCACCTTTCCCACTTTCACAACACCCCCACAATGGAAAGAAAACAGCCTTTAAAAGCCATCCTGGAGTATAAATTTCCATAGTCATAATGAGCTACAGACTCTCAACATCCTTTTCCTAACAGATCATCCTTGTAAGAGTTTGGGATCTTTCTGTACCAAAAGTTGACAATGCTACGGGTCAAAATGTATCACACTACTACTCACCTTTCCTTATCTGCAGAAAAGAAACGGCGCGAAAACACAACTACCATTTGCCAAATTGCACACCAACTGTTAGCTCCCCTGGCAGTTGTGAGAATGGTTTTACTGCAACAACAGTCAACGTGGGGAGAAGGGGGGAAGTGGGTTGCAATTGACAGATGTCAAAATGCAAACCGATTTAAGGCTGATTGGGAAAAAAAAATCTCAGCTCTCCTTCAAGTCAAACTATAATTTTTACATCAAAAGCAACAACATATCCCTCAATTCTGAGCCATTAACCCCCACTGCTGGTATTCCTTAATTTTCAACGGTTCGTTTAATGACCGTCCAACGTTATGAGAGCACTGGAAAAAGTGACTTATGAGCATTTTTCACACCACCATTGCAGCATCTCACTTAACGGCATAAACGATGGCCTCAATCGTGGTTGTAAGTCGAGGACTGACTGCACTAACTCAGAAAGCTTTATATAACTATTTTAAAGGGGAATATTTGTAGCTCAGCGTTGCCATAAGCAGGCTGAGCTTGGTTGATATCTTGCGGGCATTTCATTACCCAACTAGTTAACATCATCAGTGCTACGAGGGAGTGGGGTTGGAGGAAGAGGAGGTGGAGGAAAAGGAGGAGGATTGTAGGGTCCTTGGTGCGCTCTGAGCTTGGTTGATTTCTTGCAGACGTTTCATGACCCAACTAGGTAACATCATCAGTGCTAAAGGAGTAAGGAGTGCTGTTTGCTATCAGTTTGTCTTTGCTTGTCTGTCTTAGGGATTCTTTGGTTGGGCTGTTCACTGATGGCTCTTTGGCAGGTTCTTGATTGGCGTATCGCTTACTTGATGGCTGAGCTGAATTTAAGCTTGGAGTTAAACAACGCCAGGGAATTCCTAGAAGCCTGGCATTCTGACAAATTAACCATCAACAGACACTTTCAAGGTGCAAACCCCAGATTCCCCCCCACCCCCGCTTTGGCCCTACCTTGCACCCCATTCCCACGTACAGGTTAAAATAAAATTAAAAATGACTTTGCATGGCTTCCAAGCCATGCTCCGTCCTCTCGCCCGTTGCCCGAGTCCAACTCCGCTTCCAAAGCAGGAGGGCAAAAAATAAATTAATTAATCCCCGCTTTCTTTTCCCGTGTACACCATTCACACGTGCAGCAGAGACAAAAAGAGGGAAGGCTGGCGGGTCATATGCGCCAAAGCGGACCCGGGGAGGGGGAAGGAGGCGAGACGGTTAACCCCCACCCCCACTCCCCAAAGCAGGGGCGACCACCCCACCTCGGGAAGAGGGGACCGCGGTCGGAAGACTCACCTTCCCCGCCGCATCTCCGCAGCAGCAGCAGCGGCGGCGGCGGCGGCAGCGGCGGCAGCTTCGGGTCCGTTCGGGCGTCGAGCCGAAGAGCCGAGCGGGCGGGCGCTGGGGGACGCTCGGACCCGAAGAGCTTCGTCGAATGGAACGGCGCGACGTCAGCAACGCCTGGCCAATGAGAGCGCCGCTTCCCGGCTCTTAGGTGGAGGGGCGCCCCTTTAGCTTCCCGGAAGAAGGAGAAGAAGAAAAAAAAAGACAAAAACACGGGAAGCTAGGCCGTTGAGTGCCGTTCTGGACCTTCTTCCTCTATGGTTTGTGATCGGGTTCCGCCTTTGCTTTCCTTGCGCCCTTTTCCCGCCCGCGGCGGTTTTAACTTGATCCCCCCTTTTTTAGAGCCGTTCTGCCAGAGGGGGCGCTGTTGCCGTTGTAGAACTTCCCTCTTCGGGGAGGATTATTATTATTATTACTATTATTTTGTAACGTTTTACGAGCGTTGTTCTTTTAATATATAAAAACGTTTCTGTTAGTAGATATGGGGGGGATTCTGTTAGCATTTAAAATGTAAAAGTTTATACGAGGGGTCTTTGATGCTTGTTAAGCTTGACGGTTTTCTTGCAGACATTTCATGATCTAAACTAGGCAACATCATATAGACACTGATGGTGTTACACGGTTGAGTCATGAAATGTCTGCAAGAAAACCACACAGCTTAGCACCAAGGACCCCATAATCCTCCTCTTCCTCAGCACCGATGATGTTACCTGGTTGGGTAATGAAATGTCTGCAAGAAAGCACCAAACTCACAGAGCACCAAGGACCCCACAGTTCTCCTCCTCCTCTTCCTCCTCCTCCTCTCTGCAAACACCACTCCTTTCCAGCAAAATGGAAATAGCCTTACTTTGCCCCCTCAGCTAATGCTGCCCCTTAATATGGCAAAAGGCAAGCTATTCATCATCTTTTAAGGACCCCATAATCCCTTGTGGGGTGGAGTCTGGGCAACTGAATTGAGCTGCATTTTTACTGGCCCGATGCCCTTCCTGTCACCAATGCATAGTTCTGTTCAGCAGATATAGTGTGCCCAGAGAAAGAAATATCCACCTCTACCTAGGATCGAACTCACAGCCTCCTGATTGATTCTCCTATTAGAAATACGGTGCTCTTCTGTTAAAGTATTTACTAGGTGTTTTGTTTTGTTTTTGGCCAGGATAAGCTTAGCGAAGTATTGAGACTTTTGGAAGCTTAAGTGAACAGCTAATAATCCAAAGTGAACAGTTTTTGCATGCCTCGTTGAGAGCTGCCGAACGTTTGAGGAAGCTGGCTGCTCTCCCATTTAAAGTGATAATATAGCTCACCCAAGTTGCGTAAGCAACCTTCTTTTTGTACCTTGTATCAGGCGTTTTATCTTTCTTAGATATCAGAGCAGAGCAGAATAACAAGAGTTGTAAGAGACCTTGCAGATCTTAAGTTTACTTTACTGTCAATGCACCGCGTACAGTGGAATTAAGGGGTGACATGATAGCAGTGTTCCAATATCTCAGTCCAACCCCAAGACCATCTGGAGGCAAGTTGTTCCACTGATGAATTGTTCTCACTGTCAGGAAATGTCTCCTTAGTTTCAGGTTGCTTCTCTCCTTGATTGGGTTCCAGGGAGAACCATCAACCCATGGAACAGAAGTTGCCTTCAGAAGTTGTGGGAGCTTCATCACTTGAGACTTTCAAGAAGAGACTGGACTGCCACCTGTCAGAAACGGTGTAGGGTCTCCTGCTTGAGCGGGGGTGGGGGGTGGGGTTGGACTAGATTTCCTACAAGGTCCCTTCCAACTTCGTTAATCTGAATCTGAATGTTGTGGCTTTTCAACTAAACCCAGTTTGAAATTGAAGACCTCGTTTAATACTTTGTTGAAAAACAAAACATGGCCAAATGCTCAGGTGTTTCAGGAATCAGCACAGTCCACAATTTAGCAGATAAATCAGTGTTTTTTTCAAATTCTGCAAACTTTAAGATGCGTGGACTCGAATTCCCCAGCCAGCATTTGACCTTCATTATGGATGTCCCTGCCTTGTCTTTCTGTCAAGGAGTTTTCAAACGCCTTGTTGCAACTGACCAATTAATCCAAATAAAGAGATCATTCTACTGTTTATTTTAGAAAACGTTTTAATCGATGCATCCTGTAGAGATTTACATGGGGTTTGCGCTCTATAAATGCTCCAGGATATTGAGAAAATCTATACAGGATTTTTTCCCCGGTGTCTTTGATCATGCTCCAATTAATACTAAAGGAAAAAGATCTATGGATTGAAACAGTCCTAGTACACAGACATGGAGTGAAAATGAGGTCTTATTTCAAAGACAGGAAAACATCAAAACAGAAGAAGACATACCTATCTATCTATCTATCTATCTATCTATCTATCTATCTATCTATCTATCTATCTATCATCTATCTATCTATCTATCTATCTATCTATCTATCTATCATCTATCTACCTACCTACCTACCTACCTACCTACCTACCTACCTACCCATCTATCATCTATTTATCCGTCCTCTCTCTCTGTCTCTCTCTCTGTTTCTCTGTATCTCTGTCTCTCTCTCTCTCTCTGTCTCTGTGTGTATGTGTGTGTGTCTTTCTCTGTGTCTTTGTCTGTCTGTCTGTCTCTGTCTCTCTGTATCTCCGTCTGTCTGTCTGTCTCTCTCTCTCTCTGTGTCGGTCTGTTTCTCTGTCTGTCTCTCTGTCTCTCTCTGTGTCTCTCTCTGTTTCTCTGTGTCTGTCTGTCTGTCTCTCTGTCTTTCTCTGTGTCTGTGTCTCTCTCTGTCTTTGTCTCTCTCTCTCTGTCTGTCTCTCTCTGTCTCTCTCTGTCTCTCTTTCTGTTTCTCTGTGTCTCTGTCTGTCTGTCTCTCTCTCTCTCTCTGTCTCCTATCATTACAAAAAAATTATCAAGAAAGAAAATTAAAGGTTATTTAATCCAGGGGTCTATGAGCTAAGTTCATACTTAACCTCTCACTATTTTGATAGCTACACATAAATTGCCTTTCTTCTGACTTTGCATCTTTTGACCTTTATTCTATTTTCTCTGAAACTCTGAAGCTGTTCTCCTATACCTTTTCTTTCAGGTATATACCCCCAAATGTAACGAACAGCCCCCCCTCCACACACTGCAGCAATCAAACGATTCAAGAAAAATGGAACGATGCAAAGTTGTCATCAATTGCAAGATTATCGGGCTTGTTGATTGACAAACCCTTTCCTTTCCAGTCCAGGTGAATGCTAAAGAAATATCGTTTCATTCTGCTTTCTTTTTTGCTAGGCTACGAACTGTCTTCTCCTGAAAACTTTCCATCCGTGAGGCTTGTCCCAACAGACAACGTCAAGGAACGCTGCCCAAGCATGGCTAGGCTTTGTAAGCAAGTCTGCTCCTGCAGAGCAGGTGGCAGCTCTGCTTGGGAAACTTCAAAAGGAAACTTACGTTCCATTTCTCAGCGTTAAATATTTCTTTGGCTGAATTAGGGAAACAATTCGAGTCAGTGTTTTAAGATGAGATACATAATCTTGCTTTTTTAGTTTCATAATATAATGCAATGCAATAATAATAAAGTATAGTATAGTATAGTATAGGTGAACCTTTTTTGGCTCGCGTGCCATAAGCGGGGGGGGGAGTGCAGGGGGGGTTCTGCATGGGCGGCTGCACCCATAATGCAATGTGCGACACACACACACTGCGCATGACCAGCGTGGACACCCCCCCCCCATTTTTTGCATGCTTTTTTCACCCTCTCCAGGCTCCAGAGGCTTTGTAGGAGCTTGGGGAGGGTGAAAATAGCCTCCCTGCCCCGGAGGCCCTCCGGAAGCTTCAGGAGCTTCCCTGAAGCCTCCGGAGCGCAAAAAAAATTGGCCCTACGGGCAAACCGGAAGTTCAGGAACGGACTTCCGGTTTGTCCGTTGTGCCGCTTTTAACCTCCGGAAGGCCCCTGAAGGCTCCGGAGGGCTTAAACCGGCCCTACAAGCAAGTCGGAAGTTCAGGAACGGACTTCCAGTTTGCTAGTAGGGTCGTTTTTCGTCCTCCGGAGGCTTCAGGGAAGCTCCTGAAGCCTCCAAAGGGCCTCTGGGGAGGGGAAGGCTGTTTTCACCCTCCCCAGGCTCCTACAAAGCCTCTGGAGCCTGGGGAGGGCGAAAAATGGCCTCAAAAAAAGGCTAAAGTCAGCTGGCCAGTGCACACATGCACGCTAGAGAGCTGACAGGGCAACGCCTCGCATGCCCTGACAAATGGCTCCGTGTGTCACCTGTGACACACGTGCCATAGGTTCGCCATCCCGGGTATAGTAACATATCATATAATATAATAACATATAATAATATATAATATAATAACATATAATATAATAACTTAGAATAACATCATATAATAACATATAATAACATATAATATAATAACTTAATAACATATAATATAATAACATATAATATAATATAATATAACATAATATAATAAAATAACATATAATAAAATATAATAACAACATATAATATAGTTTCACTTAACGGTGTGACCGATTTAACAACGGCACCGATTCCCGTGACAGCGGTGGCAAGGAAGGTCGTAGAACGGGACAAAACTCACTTCACAAATGTTTCGCACGGCCACAGAAATTTGGGGCCTCCATTGAGGTCATAAACCGAGGACTCGCTGTAATAGAAACAAACATTTTGCTTCTCCATAAAGTAATGGCATTAGTTTACGGTCTTAATATGCATGAGCCGCGTTCCTTCAGGCTTCCATATATTGTTTTTTTACTCGTCAACAAGTAGGAACCTGAGTTTTGACATCACGTGGAGTTCTTGGTTCTTCCAAACTACCATAGTTCACAGTTCAGATTCTAAGGAAAGATATTGTTTTCTTCTACGTAACCACACGCTGTCCTTCTCCATTAATTGCAGTGATTTATGTCGAGCAGTGCTGTTCTTCCTAAGGTTTGAGGCCATCGTGCACTTTGGACGGTGAGATGTGGGCAGCCCTTCCACATTTCTTTGCAACGATTGCGCTTGGAATCGATGAGGGAAAGAAATTGCTCTTTAAAGTGCCCCTTTATTGAAACTCTGCGATTGCGCATTAAAGTTGGAAGCCGCATTGCTTCTTGCAGAGACGGAGATGAGAACTGATACCATGTGCCACTGGACTTGCTATACTTCAGTGGAGGGACTGGGGAAGACAGGGGGGAAGTTGTACTTCAGAAGGAAAAATGGAAAGGGGAGGGAGGGAGGGGGGAAGGAAAGAAGGAAGGAAAGAAGGAAAAAAGGAGGAAGGGGAGGGAGGGAGGGTGGAAGGCATTCTAACCACTGTGCCACCAGGAAGGAGAATGAGAAAGGAAATAAGAGTGGAAGGATAGTAAGAAGGAAAGGAAGGAGGAAGGGAAGGGAAGGAAAGGAAAGGGGGCGGGAGGAAGGAAGGAAGGCACTCTAACCACTGGGCAAGCAGGAAGGAGAATGAGAAAGGGAAGGAAGGGAATAAAGGGAAGGAAGGAAGGAAGGAAGGAAGGAAGGAAGGAAGGAAGGAAGGAAGGAAGGCAGGAAGGCAGGAAGGCACTTTAACCGCTCTGCCACCAGGAAGGAGAATGAGAAAGAGAATAAGAGAGGAAGGAAGGTAAAAAGGAAAGAAAGGAGGAAGAGAAGAGGAAGGAAGGGATGAAGGAAGGAAGGAAGGAAGTCACTCTAACCACTGTGCAACCAGGAAGGAGAATGAGAAAGGGAATAAAAGAGGAAGGGAGGGAGGGAGGGAGAGAGGAAGGATGGGAGGGAGGGAGGAAGGAAGGCACTTTAACCACTGTGCAACCAGGAAGGAGAATGAGAAAGGGAATAAAAGAGGAAGGGAGGGAGGGAGAGAGGAAGGGAGGGAGGAAGGCACTTTAACCGTTCTGCCACCAGGAAGGAAAATGAGAAAGGGAATAAAAGAGGGAGGAAGGAAGGAAGGAAGGAAAAAAAGGAGAAAGGGGAGGGAGGGAGGAGAGTGGAGGAGAGTGAAAGATAAAAGGGGGAGAAAGAAAGGGCATACTTTATGACAATTAAATTATTTTTCTATTAAATAAAGGCATTTAATGTATTTATCACAGTCATAAGTTTAATATTTCCCCTTAATATTGTAAATAAATGGATTTGCTCAGTGTTTCTTGAGGGGGAAAGTTATAATGGGGTCCAAAACAGCAGATATGCATGGACACATATACTCACAAACACAGAGACATGTGTATTAATCCAGATAATAAAGATGCACCGTCAATCCGTGATCTATATATTAATGTGTAAAAGCAAAAAGTTGAGGTTGGAAGTGTGTTTGTCCTGAACGGTGCTAAGAAGAATTGGAAGTCAATGTCCCTTTTCTTTCTTTTTCTCACACCATTTCCCTTCCTTCCCTTAATTTCCTATTTTTTTCTTCTCTTCTTTGTACTTTATATAATAAAATAAAACCTTAATAAAAGATGCATTGTGATCATTGCAATAAACATGGGGATACTGCTAAAATGTTCCACTTATCTTCCCCTTAATGGCTCCTTCCACAACCTCAGATCAATACAGTGTAAGATGTAACGTACCGCTCTCAAATATGCAGTACCTAATAAAACGAAGCAGAGTTGGAAATACACCGTGTTGTAGGCCACAACGGAGCTAAGAAGGTCACCTATGGTGGTAGCTTCCCACATTTGGTGTCCTCCCTCCGTAACAGCAGCACATTCATCATTGTTTAACGACCCCATAGTCCATTGTGGGGCAGAATCTGGGAAACTGAATGCAGCTAGCAGAGTGTTTGAATGGCCGGATGCCTTCCTGTCGCCAATGCGGAGTTTTGTTCAGCTGATATATTCTCATTGTGCCCAAAGAGAGAAATAGCAACAGCGGCACATTGACGGAGACATATCGATGAGGTGGCTGTGGTTTTATCACGATATCCTTTGCCGTTCAAGAAACGGATTGGTTGCTATTTGTCTGAGAGCGAAGTACATGCATTGCTGGATTTCACCTCTCAAGGTGTGTGTGTGTGTGTGTGTGTGTGTGTGTGTTTGGCAAACATCAGGTTCCGTTGCAACTACAAATGCATCAGGCAGCACGGCTTAACAAATCATCTTTTTGGCAGATTTTAAACTCATTTTCATCTACACCCAAGTGCCCGAAGGGAAAACATTCTCATTGTTGCCTTCCAACTCGGAGGTACGACTTTAATTCTCTGTTTTCAGTTGGCTGGTTCTGTTTCCAGAATCGCTTATAAGTCGAAGGACAGGTAAGACGGTTGAGGTGGTTGGGAATTCTTCGATGGTAGGAATAAGGGCTGTCTGGTGATCTCTGCACGATAGCTGGGTACCTGGGCAATCTGTTCCTTGCTTTTGCTGCTTTCCATGTATCAGGAGTCAGAGATCTTAATGTAAATCTTAGCTCACAGTGCGGAGTAATAAATCATTTTTACAGTTGATAGATTTCACTTGCTAAAGTTGTGGTGAGCATCGACCTGGTGCTGGATCAAAAAAGAAAAGGGGGAAGGGAAAAAAAAGAAAGAAAGAAAAGAAGGATGGACAGAAGGAAGGAAAGAAGGAAGGAAAAGGAAAGGGGGAGGAAAGGAGGAAAAGTGTGAAGGAAGGAGTGTGAAGGAAAGGTAAGAAAGGAAAGAGGGAGGGAGAGAGGGAGGAAAATTGGGAAGGTGGGAAGGAAGGAAGGAGTGAGAGGAGAGGATGGGGAAGGAGAAGGGAGGAAGGGAGGAAAACTGGGAAGGAAGGAGCCTGAAGGAAAGGAAAGAAAGAAAGGGGGAGGGGGAGAGAGGAAGGAAAATTGGGAAGGTGGGAAGAAAGGAAGGAGTGAGAAGAAAGGAAAGGGGGAGGGAGGGAGAACGGAGGGAAAGTGGGAAGGAAGGAGCGTGAAGGAAAGGAAAGGAAAGGAAAGAAAGAAAGAAAAGAAGAAGGGGGAGGGAGGAAAATTGGGAAGGTGGGAAGGAAGAGGAGAGGACTGGGAGGGAGAAGGAAGGAAGGGAGGAAAAGTGGGAAGGAAGGAGCGTGAGGAAAGGAAAGGAAAGAAAGAAAAGGAAAGGGGGAGGGAGAGAGGAAGGAAAATTGGGAAGGTAGGAAGGAAGGAGCGAGAAGAAAGGAAAGGGGGAGGGGGAATGGAGGAAAAGTGGAAAGGAAGGAGGGAAGGAAGGAGCGTGAAGGAAAGGAAGGAAAGAAAAGAAGGAAAGTGGGAGGGAGGAAAATTGGGAAGGAAGAGGAAAGGAAAGGGGAGGGGGAGAAAGGAAGGAAAATTGGGAAGGTGGGAAGAAAGGAAGGAGTGAGAAGAAAGGAAAGGGGGAGGGAAGGAGGGAAGGAAGGAGCGTCAAGGAAAGGAAAGAGAGAAAGAAAAGAAGGGGGAGGGAGGAAAATTGGGAAGGTGGGAAGGAAGAGGAGAGGAGAGGAAAGGGGGAGGGAGCAAGGGAGGAAAAGTGGGAAGGAAGGAAATCTTGCTATCTCGATCCCTTGAGAATTCTTATTTGTTAGAGATATCGCTTGACATAACCTTTGAGAACATGCAATACGTAGAGCTGTCATAAGCTGCCTTGTTCTCTGTGCTCTTCTAAAAAACCACTAAACCCATCGTTTCAAGCTCGACTCTGAGCTTTCAAAAGTGATTGAACATGATGTCCTCATTGGGTCAGAAACAACGAAGAGTGCAGGTTTCTCGGGGGGCCTTCTCAAGTCCTCTGGACTTCAGTTATTGTAATCCAAGCATCACGTTAGCAGGAGGCGTTAGGAGTTAGTCCAACGTACGTGGAAGGGTATGAAGTTACAGAAAGCTAAACTATCGCGAAGGATTTATGTCCTTTGATACCGAATTTTCTCTCTTTCTCCTTGATATCTATATCAAAACAAAGCTGGAAACATTCTTCTCGAAACGATTGACTTTAGCAGACGTGTATTAATAAAAAAAAAATCACATAATTGTTTTCTCATTGTCTCACGTCTACACATGCCTGAAGAGACGTTTACTTCCTTATTATTTCAAATATATCTCTTTAATCCATCAGATGTTTTTTTAAATAACTGTGGCACGCTCAATTTAATCTCTCTATATAAAAGTGTGGGTGGGTGTTCCAGCATAACTCTGGAACGCCTCGAGCAATTTCAACCAACCTTGGTACACAGATGACTTGCTCTCTGGAAACAAATACTGTGGGGGTAAGACACCCCTCAAACACCTTGGCGTGTGTGTTCTGTTAAGATACAGCCTGTTGTGCCTTAAAATGGCTTCTACTGTACAGTGTAGTGGAGTTGCCATGGTAATGTCTTCACAGTACTCCACAAGGGGGCTCCCTCTGGTAAGGGGAAAAATCAACATTAGAAATTATGATTGGTCCAGACATTTTCCCCCTATAAATAAATTCCCCGGGCAACGCCGGGTAATCAGCTGGTAATTCATAAATAAGCGAAGCAGAAATAAAACTTAGAAATGCCTAACAGTTATGTCGTGTGAGACAGAGATTTCCAGAACTGAGGGCATTTCCTCAGATAATCTTTTTGAGAATGGAATTGTTTTCATGGTATATGAGTTTACAGGGCATTGAAATATCGGTGTTTCTTTCTTTTTCTGTTTAATCTGTAATTGCATCATGACATACTAGGTTTGAGTAGAATGCAAACATTGTTTTTGATCTTGGGAAGCACTAACATGAAGGGGGCTTTTCTTTTCTTCCCCGAAACTCAAACAAAGCGATGGCAAGACTTTAGAACAGAACAGAATATGGAATGAATAGAGAATGGAATGGAATAGAATAGAATAGAATAGAATAGAATAGAACAGAATAGAACAGAACAGAACATAGAATAGAGTAGAGTAGAGTAGAGTAGAGTAGAGTAGAGTAGAGTAGAGTAGGATAGGATAGGATAGGATAGGATAGAATATGGAATGAATAGAGAATGGAATGGAATGGAATGGAGTGGAGTGGAATGGAATGGAATAGAACAGAACAGAACAGAACATGGAATAGAGTAGAGTAGAGTAGAGTAGAATAGAATAGAATAGAATAGAATAGAATAGAATATGGAATGGAATAGGATAGGATAGGATAGGATAGGATAGGATAGGATAGGATATGGAATGAATAGAGAATGGAATGGAATGGAGTGGAATGGAATAGAAGAGAACAGAACAGAACATGGAGTAGAGTAGAGTAGAGTAGAGTAGAGTAGAGTAGGATAGGATAGGATAGGATAGGATAGGATAGGATAGGATAGGATAGGATAGGATAGAATATGGAATGAATAGAGAATGGAATGGAGTGGAATGGAATGGAATAGAACAGAACAGAACAGAACATGGAATAGAGTAGAGTAGAGTAGAGTAGAGTAGAGTAGAGTAGAATAGAATAGAATATGGAATGGAATAGAATAGGATAGGATAGGATAGGATATGGAATGAATAGAGAATGGAATGGAATGGAGTGGAATGGAATAGAAGAGAACAGAACAGAACATGGAGTAGAGTAGAGTAGAGTAGAGTAGAATAAAATAGAATAGAATAGAAAATGCAATGGAATAGAATATGGAATGAATAGAGAATGGAATGGAATGGAATAGAATAGAATAGAACATACAGAACAGAACAGAACATGGAATAGAGTCGAGGCGAGTCAAGTCGAGTAGAATAGAATAGAATATGGAATGAATAGAGAATGGAATGGAATGGAATGGAATAGAATAGGAGCTGGAAGGGACCTTGGAGGTCTTCTAGTCCAGTCCCCCGCTCAAGCAGGAAAACCTATACTATTTCAGATAAGTGGCTATCTAGTTTCTTCTTTAAAACTTCCAGTAATGGAGTGCCCATGATTTCTAAAGGCAAGCTATTCCACTGGTTGATTGTCCTCACTGATGGAAATTCCTCCCTCATTCCAGGTTGCTTCTCTCTTTGGTTAGTTTCCAACCATTGTTTCTTCTCCTGCTCCCACCCCCACCCCCACCCCGGTGCTTTGGAGAATAATTTGATTCTTTCTTCTTTGGGGTAGCCCCTCAAATATTGGAACACATGTCACCCCTAGTCCTTCTTTTCTCTAGACTAGCCAAACCCAGTTCCTGCAGCCGTTCTTCATATGTTTTAGTCTCCGGGCCTTTGAGCATCTTTGTTGCTCTTCTCTGCACTCTTTCTAGAGTCTCCACATCTTTTCTACATCGTGGCGACCAGAACTGGATGCCGTATTCCAAGTGTGGCCTTACCAAGGCCTTATAAAGTGGTATTAACCCTTCACGTGATCTTGATTCTCTCCCTCTGTTGATGCAGCCCAGGATTGTATTGGCAGCTGCTGCACACGGCAGGCTCATATTCAAGTGATCACCCCGTTATATCGGCATGATGTGGTTTCCATTGGTAACTCTTCTGAATTTTGGTAAGTTCAAGAACTTCAAATATGCCCAAACGTATTTCATATATTTTATTTTCGCGACTGTACTGGTGGGTAGCCAGTCGATACGATGATGAGTGTTTTAGCTAGGAAATCTGATACGAGTCTAGTTGGGGTCTAGCCAGATCTACATCGTTCACTACACACCCTATACTATGTGATTGCCCATCTCTAACTCATGGTAGGAGTTGAGTTAATCAATGACGACAAAAAATAAAAAATCAAAATACTGGCAGCGCAACAAAATGAACACGTGTGATTGGTGGATGTTGTGGCCCGTAAGAAAAAGGAGGAGTTAACTATGCTTGCTTTTGTGCGGGAAACTCCAGAGTTGGTTTTGCTTCTTCTGTGCCAATGTGGTTTCTTTGGTAAAGTTTTATATTCTTGGTAAAAATAATATCCCAGGGGTATCCTTTTTCTGGATTTTCCAGCTGGACAGTTGACACCATGTTTCCTCTTTATTTTGTATTCAGTACTACTCCCAGATCTTCTGAGCAGCCAGAATAGCTGTCAGCAGGGAGCTTGTCAGCCATTGGTGGGAGATCTGCTTGTGGGACGCAGCCAACACCTGACTGCTTCGTCTACCTGTGGACTGTTTGGCCCTCAGAAGTATTGCATCCTGGGGCACCTCGCGGTGAGTTTATTGTGATGCCAGGAAGATAATCGGAACATCTATAAAACAGCAACTTATAGCCATCCCGAATTTGTCATCCATTTCCTTCTGTCTGAAATTTGATCCCATATTTTCAACTGCAGGCTAAGCAGCAGAAGAAAAATGTAGAACTTAAAATAATAGGGTTAGAATGGGCTGTGGAGCAGTGGTTCTGTGGGCATGGCTTGGTGGGCGTGACAGGGGAAGGATACTGTAAAATCTGCATTCCCTCCATATTCCAGGGGAAGGATACTGCAAAATCTCCATTCCCTCCACACTCCAGGGGAAGGATACTGCAAAATCCCCCTTCCCTCCCCACTCCAGGGGAAGGATACTGCAAAATCCCCATTCCCTCCCCACTCCAGGGGAAGGAGACTGCAAAATCTCCATTCCCTCCCCACTCCAGGGGAAGGATACTGCAAAATCTCCATTCCCTCCCCACTCCAGGGGAAGGATACTGCAAAATCCCCATTCCCTCCCCACTCCAGGGGAAGGATACTGCAAAATCTCCATTCCCTCCCCACTCCAAGGGAAGGATACTGCAAAATCCCCATTCCCTTCCCACTCCAGGGAAAGGATACTGCAAAATCCCCATTCCCTCCCCACTCCAGGGGAAGGATACTGCAAAATCTCCAATCCCTCCTCACTCCAGGGAAAGGATACTGTAAAATCCCCCTTCCCTCCCCACTCCAGGGAAAGGATACTGCAAAATCTCCATTCCCTCCCCACTCCAGGGGAAGGATACTGTAAAATCCCCATTCCCTCCCCACTCCAGGGGAAGGATACTGCAAAATCTCCATTCCCACCCCACTCCAGGGGAAGGATACTGTAAAATCCCCATTCCCTCCCCACTCCAGGGGAAGGATACTGCAAAATCCCCATTCCCTCCCCACTCCAGGGAAAGGATACTGCAAAATCCCCATTCCCTCCCCACTCCAGGGGAAGGATACTGCAAAATCTCCAATCCCTCCTCACTCCAGGGAAAGGATACTGTAAAATCCCCCTTCCCTCCCCACTCCAGGGAAAGGATACTGCAAAATCTCCATTCCCACCCCACTCCAGGGGAAGGATACTGTAAAATCCCCATTCCCACCCCACTCCAGGGGAAGGATACTGTAAAATCTCCATTCCCACCCCACTCCAGGGAAAGGATACTGCAAAATCCCCATTCCCTCCCCACTCCAGGGGAAGGATACTGCAAAATCTCCAATCCCTCCTCACTCCAGGGAAAGGATACTGTAAAATCCCCCTTCCCTCCCCACTCCAGGGAAAGGATACTGCAAAATCTCCATTCCCTCCCCACTCCAGGGGAAGGATACTGTAAAATCCCCATTCCCTCCCCACTCCAGGGGAAGGATACTGCAAAATCTCCATTCCCTCCCCACTCCAGGGGAAGGATACTGTAAAATCCCCATTCCCTCCCCACTCCAGGGGAAGGATACTGTAAAATCCCCATTCCCTTCCCACTCCAGGGAAAGGATACTGCAAAATCCCCATTCCCTTCCCACTCCAGGGAAAGGATACTGCAAAATCCCCATTCCCTCCCCACTCCAGGGGAAGGATACTGCAAAATCTCCAATCCCTCCTCACTCCAGGGAAAGGATACTGTAAAATCCCCCTTCCCTCCCCACTCCAGGGAAAGGATACTGCAAAATCTCCATTCCCTCCCCACTCCAGGGGAAGGATACTGTAAAATCCCCATTCCCTCCCCACTCCAGGGGAAGGATACTGCAAAATCTCCATTCCCTTCCCACTCCAGGGGAAGGATACTGCAAAATCTCCATTCCCTCCCCACTCCAGGGGAAGGGTACTGCAAAATCCCCCTTCCCTCCCCACTCCAGGGGAAGGATACTGCAAAATCTCCATTCCCTCTTCACTCCAGGGAAAGGATACTGCAAAATCCCCATTCCCTTCCCACTCTAGGGAAAGGATACTGCAAAATCCCCATTCCCTCCCCACTCCAGGGGAAGGATACTGCAAAATCTCCAATCCCTCCTCACTCCAGGGAAAGGATACTGTAAAATCCCCCTTCCCTCCCCACTCCAGGGAAAGGATACTGCAAAATCTCCATTCCCTCCCCACTCCAGGGGAAGGATACTGCAAAATCTCCATTCCCTTCCCACTCCAGGGGAAGGATACTGCAAAATCTCCATTCCCTCCCCACTCCAGGGGAAGGGTACTGCAAAATCCCCCTTCCCTCCCCACTCCAGGGGAAGGATACTGCAAAATCTCCATTCCCACCCCACTCCAGGGGAAGGATACTGTAAAATCCCCATTCCCTCCCCACTCCAGGGGAAGGATACTGCAAAATCCCCATTCCCTCCCCACTCCAGGGGAAGGATACTGTAAAATCCCCATTCCCTCCCCACTCCAGGGGAAGGATACTGCAAAATCCCCATTCCCTCCCCACTCTGGGGCCAGCCAGAGATAGTATTTGCCAGTTCTCCGAACTATTCGAAATTTCCTCTATCGGTTCTCCAGAAGATGTCAGAACCTGCTGAATTTCACCCTTGCTTTGGAGGTCTTCTAGTCCAACTCTCTGCTCAAGCTGGAGACACTGTACCATTCCAAACAAATGGTTGCCCAATCTCTTCTTAAAAACCTCCAGTGATGGAGGACTTACAGATTGTTCCATTGATTGTCCCAAAGGTGCTTTTTGAAGAGGCTACTGGACTTTCCAGTTTTTCTTTGAAGACCTTTAACTTCTCAACCAAGTTCTCAACCAAGAAGTTTCTTTAGAAAGCTGAGGAAGCTTCTTGGATGAGAAGAGAAACATCTTCAAAAAATAAACGGAAAGTCTAGTTGCCTCTTGAAAAAGCACCTTTGGGACAACCATGACCTGAATGACTGACAATCTCCATAGACATGTTTCATTGATTGTTCTCACTGTCAGGACATTTCTCCTTAGACCTAAGTTGCTTCTCTCCTTGATTATTTTCTACCCATTGCTTCTTGTCCTGTCCTCAAGTGCCTTGGAGAATAGTTTGACTCCCTCTTCTTTGTGGCAAACCCTGAGATATTGGAAGACTGCTATCATGTCTCCCCTCGTCCTTCTCTTCATTAAAGTAGACATACCCAGTTCCTGCAACCGTTCTTCATATGTTTTGGCCTCCAGTCCCTTAATCCTCTTGGTTGCTCTTCTCTGCACTCTTTCTAGAGTCTCCACATCTTTTTTTACACCGTGGCAACCAAAAATGATTTAAAAGGAGGCTTAGGATCTCGTACAAGCAGAAAACCTCTCTGCTATTGAAATAAACTTTGTTCAAGCTTCTTCCCAAGCCTGATCGTTTTATATTTCCACACCTATCAACCTCGGAAACAAACACTTTTTTGGCAGATCTTAAATTGTAGGGTGATTGGTCTGAGTTACAGCAATCTTTCTAAGGACTTGGATCTAAATAGCATTTTAAACTGAGCTTGCCTACATATTGATGCAAATTGGAGCAGCCGATCCTGTCTAAAATGTGGGAGAATCAACTCGTACCACTTGAAATAAGAACAAAAATTTTGGTAGGACATTCATTTTAACTTTGGCAATTCTTCCCATTAACGATATTTGCACTTTTTCCCCAATTTTCCAAATCTTTTTTTAATTTTCTGTATCATTTTCTCACAGTTATCTTCCTTGATTGTTGAGCATTTCCCTGTCAGCCAAATTCCTAAGTATTTTACCTTTTTTACTATCTGCATTCCCACAATTTCCTCTAATTCTTGCTCTTGTCTTTTGGTGAGATTTTTTGTGATGATCTTTGTTTTATTCTTATTAATTTTGAGTCCCGCTACTCTGCCGAATTCCTTTAGTTTTTGGATTAATTTGGTTCCTGATTCTAATGCCTCCTCTAAGATAAATGCCATGTTGTCTGCAAATGCCTGCGCTTTATATTCTCTTTTTTTAATTTTTAATTTAAAATTTGGAAAGGAGTGAGACAAGGATGTCCATTATCAGCCTTATTATTTATTTTCAACACTTGAGGTCCTATTAATAGAAATCAGAGATAATCAAGAAATAAAGGGATTAAAAATCAAAATTTTGAAGAATCAGAGTTTTACACTCGTTTCTACATCTAGCGATCAGTAAGTTACTTACCCCATCTTAAGGCCTAATTCTAAGGATTACTCAATCGTAAGAATGCTAACCTCTAAAGCTGAACTTTACTTATAAATCAGAAACTACTGATCGAGATTTACTTAAGAAATATTTCACAAGTCTGAACTGCTTAAACAGTTTTCTACTCCTTTGTCCCTAAGGAATCCATACGTTTAATTGCCAAGACATTACATTCATCACTCGTGGATGCTTTGAATTTGCCCTAAAAGAATTTCTGTTCTTTAAACTCTGCCTGACCTGAAGGGAAAGCTGCTTCTTAGCTCTGTCTTGCATTCAGACATTTGTCATCCCTTTCAACTTTTCACTCTTCCAGAAAGACAGGGAGAAAAGAAGAAGAAGAAGAAGAAAAAAGAGAAAGATCGGAACACTGAGACCTTCTACAACAGAGACAAATTCCTAGTGCGTCTAATCACGCTTGGCCAAATAAAGTATTCAATTCTATTTTCTATTCTGTTCTTCTCCATTCCATTCCATTCTGTTCCATTCTGTTCCATTCTGTTCCATTGCATTCCATTCTATTCTATGCTCGAGGCTTTTAACAAGAGATTGGACCACCATTTGTCTGAAATGGTACAGGGTTTCCTGCCTGAGCATGGGGTTGGACTAAAAGATCTCCAAGATCCCTTCCAACTGTGTTCTCCTCCTCCTCCTCCTCCTCCTCCTCCTCCTCCTCCTCCTCCTCCTCCTCCTCCTCCTCCTCCTCCTCCTCCTCCTCCTCCTCCTCCTCCTCCTCCTCCTCTTCTTCTTCTTCTTCTTCTTCTTCTTCTTCTCCCTTCCAACTGTTATTCTATTCTATTCTATTATTCTCTCCTCCCCCTCCCCTTCCCTTCTTCTTCTTCTTCTTCTTCTTCTTCTTCTTCTTCTTCTTCTTCTTCTTCTTCTTCTTCTTCTTCTTCTTCTTCTTCTTCCTTCCAACTGTTATTCTATTCTATTCTATTCTATTCTATTCTATTCTATTCTATTCTATTCTTCTCTCCTCCTCCTCCTCCTCCTCATCTTCTTCTCCCTTCCAACTGTTATTCTAGTCTTCTCTTTCCTCCTCCTCCTCTTCTCTTCCTCCTCTTCCTCCTCCTCTTCTTCTTCTCTTCCTCCTCCTCCTCCTCCTCCTCCTCCTCCTCCTCTTCTTCTTCTTCTCCCTTCCAACTGTTATTCTATTCTATTCTATTGTTCTCTCCTCCTCCTCATCTTCTTCTCCCTTCCAACTGTTATTCTGTTCTATTCTATTCTGTTCTATTCTATTCTATTCTATTCTATTCTGTTCTGTTCTATTCTTCTCTCCTCCTCCTCCTCCTCCTCATCTTCTTCTCCCTTCCAACTGTTATTCTAGTCTTCTCTTTCCTCCTCCTCCTCCTCTTCTCTTCCTCCTCCTCCTCTTCTTCTTCTCTTCCTTCTCCTCCTCTTCTTCTTCTTCTCTTCCTCCTCCTCCTCCTCCTCCTCCTCCTCCTCCTCCTCCTCCTCCTCCCTTCCCCTCCCTTCCCTTCTGTTTGTTCTCAAGTTAGAACTAGAAATATTGCTGTATTGTTTTCACACAAACGTTTATAGTTCTTGCTTAAGGCCAGGGGGATATAAAGTGTCCTGGATCACAGCTGGATCTGTTCGTGTTGCCTCTCAACTTTAGACCCATTGAATTAAAGCACCCTTTAGCCCCAAGGAAACCCACAGAGGATTTTAAGCTAATTTGAGAATAAACCTTTGTGATTGGCTTCAGATGTAATACAATACCATGGATTTCTTAAGCTGTGGAGCGTAGATTTTTGTTGTTGTTGTTGAGTAAACCACATTTGGCTGAATTTGCACAATCTACCAAGGCAAAATAAAGAGACCCCCGATAGCTAAATCCATGCCATGTGATCAGCCTAACCATATTTTGGATTAGGGTGATGCATGACGTGCCATACCCAGATAGTCTGACTTAGTAAAAATGCAATAGGATGGCATGTTGATTATCTATAGCAGGGGTGTCAAACTGAAGGCCTGGGGGCTGTATCCAGTCTGTGGGTTGCTTAGATCTGGGCCACTGCAGGAGACTGTTGTGGCTGAAAACGGAGCTCAGGAGCCCATTTTCACTGGCAGAGCGCTGCAGGAGACTCTTGTGGCTGAAAACGGAGCTCGGGAGCCCATTTTCGCTGGCAGAGCGCTTGGGCCACCACGGGCACCTCTGACAAGAGTGATGTTGAGCTGGCCACACCCATCCTGGCCATGCCCATCCATCCCCATCTCCCTCCATCCCAGGTCAAATACAGCCCTTATACCAGCCCTCAATGAAATCGAATTTGGCACCCCGGTCTATAGAAAGCGGTAAATGAAGTTCCATCCTTTTGTGATGGCAATGCCCTAATGTAGGTACTGTATGTCTGTGGATGCTCCATCCCTGGGGGCTTTCAAGAAGAGACTGGACAAGCATTTGTCTGGAATGATATAAGGTCCCTTCCAACTCTGTTATTTCTATGTTTTGAGGAAGGTGACAGAGATCAATTCGCCCTTCTGATGACCATGTTAGATGTTACTGACTTCCGATCACCAAAAGTCTTGGCATCTAGTTTGCCTTGGGTTCTTTTCTATAAATCATTCCCCTAATTTGGAATAAATCTAAGAAGGCACCCGAAGGCCAGACAAGGAGCAATGGGTGGAGACTGATCAAGGAGAGATTCAACCTAGAAGTAAGGAGACATTTTTCTGACAGTGAGAACAATCAACCCATGGAACAGAAGTTGCCTTCAGAAGTTGTGGGAGCTTCCTCCCTGGAGGCTTTCAAAAAGAGACTGGACTGCCCTCTGTCAGAAAGGGTGTGGGGTCTCCTGCTTGGGCAGGGGGTTGGACTAGATGACCTACAAGGTCCCAACTCTGTTAATCTGTAAGGCACATCTCACTTAGGAGCTTCAGTTGGCTATTCCCAATCATGTGGCCTTGAATTTTGGAGTTACAGTAGTTCTGCTTTCTCCCTCCTTGATGAGAGTTTCCTGGAAAGAGAATAGACAGACACAGGAGGCTTACGATTGTGAGGTGAAACAATCTTTCATCTCCATCAAATCCCGAGAATGAGGCCATTGTTCCCTTCTCACTTCTAAGAGCAATGAAACAGGTGAGCGTGAAAAGCACAGGGCGTGTGCAAATAACTTTTCTGTCAGCTCATCTTCCTTCTTGATGTCTGCCGCTTGCAAAAAACCACCTTGGGTGGTTGATACAAGGCGGGGGGGGGGGGAATTGAAATCCATCAGACCGCTAAGAAATGAAGCCCCAAATAAGATCAAAGGGAAGATCCGTGTTCATGTCTATCCTTTTCCTAGGATAAGAAGAAATGTTTCACCTGCAATTCCAGGCACCCCTATCACCCACTTTTCAAAACCGAAAGCCACTTTATCGAAAATGTGGTCACCCGTTTGGAAAACGATCGGAAGAAGTGGTGGCAATCTGAAAACGGTGAGTGGCTTCGGCCGGTTTTATTTCTTCGGCCACTTTGCTTTGGCTGTTATCTGTTCAACTTCCATCTGACAATTTCACGAGCGAAGTGACAAATTCCTGTCTCAGGGCGGTATGGTCAGAAAAGGTCATACTTCTTTGTAGCAATGTCAGGTTCTAAAATTATCCAACAAAACCAATTGATGGCTCGGCATCTAACATCATGCAGAGTGACAGCCCAGTGGTGGGTTTCAGACGGTACGGCCCGGTATGGGAGAAGTGGCTACTGTACCGGAATGGTGGCTTGTTGGGCCACCTACCCGCCCACGTTCTTTACTGCTTTTTAAGGGAAATGGGCCAATTGCAAATGCACACAGCATACGGTGCCTGCGTGACTTCCTCCGAGCAGGTGGGGCATTGCAGGGCGGTGGCGTATGCATACTTGCGCAGTGCGCGAAAGGTGGACACCCAGCCCTGTCGCAACATACCAGTTGCGATGGGATCCGGAACCCACCGCTGAGACAGCCGTTTTTTGCAGCACATGTCACATTTGAAACGATAGATTTCAAACCTTTGCAGCATCATTGAATATTTAATAGAATAATAGAGTTGGAAGGGACATTGGAGGTCTTCTAGTCCAACCCCCTGCTCGAGCAGGAGACCCTACACCATTGCAGACAATTGGTTGTCCAGTCTCTTCTTAAAAACCTCCAATGATGAAGCACCCACAACTTCTGGAGGCCAGCTGTTCCACTGGTTAATTGTCCTCACTGTTAGGAGGTTTCCCCTTAATTCTAGGTTGCTTCTCTCTTTGATTAGTTTCCATTCATTACTTCTTGCCTTGCCTTCTGGTGGTTTGGAAAATAGGTATAGAATATATAGAAGAACAGAGTTGGAAGGGAACTTGGAGGTCTTCTAGTCCAACCCCCTGCTTGACCCATTCTTCTTTGCGGTAGCCCCTCAAATCTTGGAAATCTTGCTATCGTGTCCTTCTTTTCAAAAGACTAGCCATACCCAAATCCTACAACTGTTCTTTATATGTTTTAGTGCCTAGGCTCTTAATTATCTTTATTGCTCTTCTCTGCACTCTTTCCAGAGTTTCAATATATATATATTTACAATGTGATGACCAAAACTGGATGCCGTATTTCAGGTGTAGAATACCCGGATGCTAAAGATTTAAATATTTTTAAGATTTAAAGATGCTAAAAAGAGCACTAGCTCATTCAATTGTGATGGAGAAATCCAAGAAGCAAACAAATAAAAGAGGATCAAGAAATTATATATTTGAATGTTTGCGATTTTTATTTCGATGATCTGTCTGTGACGCTAATACACCCAATTCATTAACATGTTTCCCCGAAAATAAGACAGGGTCTTACTTTCTTTTGATCCCCGAAATAAGCACTTGGCCTTCTTTTCAGGGAGGTCTTATTATTTTTGAGGTGCAGGAGGCGGCGAGCATGGTCACCTCATGGCTGCTGCTGGGTTGCAATATTTTCGGGGAGGGCTTATTTTCAGGGGAGGGTTTATTTTAGCACATGCGCTCAAAAGCCCAATTGGGGTTATTATCCGGGGAGGTCTTATTTTTGGGAAAACAGGGTATATAAATTAATCTAACCGGATAGAGTAAGAATGTGTGCTTTGTAAAGCTTGAGCATGTGGGAGGGGGAGATATTCCTTGCAAAATAATTGTGATTATTTTTTTTGTGATCGCTCTGATCTTAATCAAGATAATTATGAAAACTGTTTGAGAGTTGGAAACTTAAGCCATCAAATGGAGTTAGTTAAACTGTGTTCCCAGAAAATTGAGGTACAATTCTCTGGCCATTTTATTTTGAAAATAAAATATATCCTTGAAGTGTTTTCTCTAAGATAGACCGTAAACGCAGGGGTGAGTTGCTGCCAGTTTTACTACCGATTTGCAACTCACGCGCAATCTGCACGCTGTTCAATGTAAATTGCCCTTTGTATATGCGCAGAACAACTTACAGTGAACTGTGCATGTGCACACACTAAAATCCAAAATGGCAGTGGCCCAGTGGTGGCTGTTAGGAATGTAAGCTAACAGTTGGGTCAGCAATATATAAACCATAATGGTAGTACTGTTTCTTTAAGTACTGCTGTAATGGGATTGGTTGCTGTTACCTCAAGCAGCCATAAGATGGAGCCAGAGTGACTGTTAGCTCTCTGTTTGTTAGATGCTGATCGGTGGATACTGCTTGATACCGTATCGTGAGTTGCTGTGCGTTTTGCTACTGTTAGCGACTTTGTGTGCTGAACTGATTATATGATACTGGACTGTGTTTGATGGACTACACTTTAACTGAGAACATTGATAACTGACTGACTGAACCGTGTGTAAATTGAACTCTGAATACCTCTATTTTCCCCATAAGTAAAATACCATTACTTTTACTATTCGGTGTCCTTGTATGCTGGTTTGTGCGTGTTCTTCCACACCACTCTCATTACACTTCTCTGCACACTCACTCTTCTAATGGGGAGCTTACCTAACAGTGTCAAAGGAACCAATTCGGGGGAGTAGCAGGCCTGGGCCGCTGCCAGTTCTGCGACCCAGGCCTGAATTCCACTACCAGTTTGGCCGAACTGGGCCGAACCGGGAGCAACTCACCTCTGCCTAAATGCAATTAATTCATCAGAAAGGGAAGACAATATATATTTTCTGTTTTTGTTCATTTTCCTATTAACTGGATCTGGTTTATTAATTCGCAGGTGTCGACCATGTGAGCATTCAACTGGACTTGGAAAACACATTTCAGTTCAGTCATCTTATTCTGATTTTCAAGGTACCAAAAATACAGCATTGGAATTAGTTAATCGCCTGGTAATTATTTAGAGTAGGTTACATTCAGGTAGTGTCAGCTTTTATCTTGTTTAGACTCAACATTTTGTCAGGGTTCCAAATATCATCCAAAGGAAAATCAGAGTCCAAGGCAAAGTATTGCTCAAAGTTCCAATTTATGAAGAGAGCCACATTGGCACATCTGGGAAAACCCGAATCTAAAAGTTTCCCGGTTTCCCCCACCCAGTTGAAAGTTCAAGATCTTGCCCCCACAACCAAAAGTCCATCCCATGGTCCAATCTCCCACTGCCATGCTGGCAGTTCCACCCATCCAATTCTGGTCAGGTGCAGAGATGCAGAGACAAAGGATGACCTTCGCTTTCTGGAAAGAATTTTGTTATGGCTACATATCATCTAACTCCCTACAACCCCCCCTCCCATTTTCCCACCATAGAAAATGCATAGTAGAATAATAGAAAGACCCAAAAGAAAAGATGGCTGCAGGTCTGACCCATTGTGCATTTCAGAATTACTTAGCTGCTGTTGACGATCCCGTGGAAGGCAAATTTACCTTTTGCAAAAAAAAGCATATATGCTTCTCATATTTCACTAGCAAAAAAAAGAGGGAGGGTTTACCCCTGTCAGCATTTTCTTCCATATTTAGAATTTCCTAAATGTAGCGTATTTAGGATTTCAAAACGTGCACTTTAGCCTGACTTCACGATGCCAGGATCTGCAACGAATCTGCATAAGCCGTTCATGCTTCAGCTAACATTGATAGCAACAATTCAACGAGGTGTATCGTCTCCTCAACTTTTAAATCTGATTTAATCTGGTTAGGGCTTGCCTGTGGCAAACGGGTAAAAGAGGAGAGATTTGCAGTATGCTTTTTTAGCAGGAATGCACAGATTGATTGCATTCTACTGATGGCTTCGGTCATGAGACCCCCCCCCCCCCACAACTCCTGCTCCGTGGACCAGCACTGGGACACGGCATGCCAGAAACTGGGCCCTGCAAGCAAGTGAAGCCTCATCTGCGGGATCAGAGATCGGTTTCTACCGGTTCAGACCGGTTCAGCAGAGTAGGTAGTAACTCGGCCGGCGACGCCCCCGAACCAGTTCTCTCGGCACCGGCGTCAAATTGGGTTTTTGCTTCTGTCCATGCGCTGAAGCATTTTTTATCTACTGTGCATGTGTCAGGTTCCGAAGAGTTAATGAAAACAGCCAAACACAGAAACGGTTTGTAAATGCAGTTTGTATTCTTCCTCCGGCACGAAATGACCAACAAAGCACTAAGGCAATGAATAAATTGTCAGAGCTGCCCCCCGGTGCTCCCCCCCACCTTTTATAGTTACTTGGTAATTAGGATAAACTGCACCCTGCACGTACGCAAACCTATCTCCTTGTGACCCAGAATGAAAACCACCCGGCAATTAATCATGGATTGTTTTCATTCAGTTATCAATAGGCTTGTAAGATTACTCAGCTGGACTGCTTGTGGAGGAGGGAAACCTTGGTAGCTGGCCCGGTTTTCTCCCATGAATGGCAGCTCCAGGCCTCTGGGCTGGCCGGAGCTGACATGCAGCCCCCTACCACAGAGACAGCATTTGGGGAGCTAAAAATTACAGTCAGTTAGGAGTCGAAGGACCCTTTCCCCCCAATTTTGTGGGATGTCTGCAGTGGAATCTCGCTACAGGTGGGGCACCCTACAGTCCTTGCTATGAACTCACGATGCTTCCAACAGGAGATAACCTTTCCATAAAACAAGGTATTGTAACCGTCCCCTGTGCCACCTGGTATCTACTATATCTTGCGCTACATAGTGCTAGAAATGTTTATATGTCACACCCCAAATAAATACACACACACACACACATTTACAGAGAGAGAGAGGGAGGGAGGGAGGGAGGGAGAGAGAGAGAGAGAGATCGTTCACCATGCTTAGCCATTCTGAAAATCCACACTTAAAATAATCTTACAAACTTTTGAAAAGAATTTGTTTAGGGGTGTGGTGAAAGCTGAATTAGAATTAGTTAACAATCATAAATAGACAGTTAAGTAATGCAGGGTCATAGATGCTTAAGTCTTCCTAACATAAAGTCATACAATCTGAAGGTGTGTGTATCTCTTGTAGACTTTTCGTCCAGCCGCCATGTTGATAGAACGATCTGCAGATTACGGTCAAACCTGGAAGGTCTACAGATATTTTGCACAAAACTGTACGGCGTCTTTTCCCGACATTCCTTCAAGGCCACCCAAAACGGTTGGAGACCTTGTTTGTGACTCCAAATATTCAGCTATCGAACCGTCGACCGAAGGGGAAGTATGTATATAGTTCAGTGGTGAAATTCAATTTTTTTTTGGCAACGAGTGCATTTCAGATCAATCTTTTCATGCGCTAATAAATATCATTTTTGGATTTTGACAGGTTATTTTCAAAGTTCTGGATCCCGCTTTTGAAATAGAACATTCTTACGCCCCGCACATCCAAGGTAGGAATAGTTCAGATTTGAACGGTCCTTTACCGATTCTTCTTTGCTTTGGCCCATTTGGTAGCTCAGTGGTGGAACACAACTGTTAATCAAGTGAGGGGCCCCCGGTGCTCTCGGACCTTGCTTGTTTTCTTGTAGACGTTTCATGACCCAACTAGGTAACATCATCAGTGCTAGTAAGGAGTGGAGTGCTTGCCGTCAGTTTATATTCTGGGGTCTTGCCTGTCTGTGTGGGTGGGAGCGGTCTTAAGAAATTCTTTGCTTGGGCTGTTTACTGTGGGTTCTTTGGCAGTTTCTTGATTGGGGTATTTATTTGATTGTTGGTCTGAAGTAGGAGTGGGTTTCAGCCGGTACGCACCGGTTCGGGCGTACCGGTTGGTGAAATTTAGCGTGCCTCCTAGTATCCGTTCTTCCGGAGGCCCAGTACCGGAACACACTGCTCTGGGTTCCTGAAAAACCTCCCTCTGCCCTCTTCCTCCTCTTTCACAAACAGTTTGAAAACGGAGTTCTTCTCAAAAAAGAAGGAAGGAGGGGAACTTATGACCACAATTGAGCCCAAAATTTTGGTGGCTAAGCAAGAGCGTTGTTAAGTCAGTTTCACCACATTTTCCAAGTTGGGGACGCCCACCAGATCACATGACTGCCAAGCCACTCCCACAAAACAGGCCACACCTACAGAATAGGTTCTAAAAATTTTTTGAAGCTCACCACTGGTCTGAAGTTAACGTTGGCGTGAAATGCCAAGGAATTTCTAGACCTTTTCGACATCACCTGCCGAAAGCCCATGCCCCATAATGCAATGCGTGCACAACACCCCTCACTCACTCCCAGGGGTGAGTTTCTGCCGGCATTACTGCCAGGTTGGTACATGCATAATTTTGCCATGCACACGCCTGAGCCACCCTCCGCGTGTGTGCACTTGCCTATAAATATGTCTGTGCATATGCAGAACATTTAAAAAGGTGAAAAAATAGATGTCACAGAGACCAGGAAACCGGTTCGGGGGCGTAGTGAGCATGCCATCCCTACTGGTTTGGAGACCCTGTTGCCATTTCCACTAGCGGTACCACCAAACTAGGGCGAACCGGTTGGAATCCACCTCTGCCCATGCCCCGTTTTGGGCCTAATAGGTCCCCCTGCAGCCTCCTGGGGACCAAAAATGGGCCATGGGTGGTGCCGTACCCCTCTGCTCGCCCCCCCTGCCCCCTGCATGTGCGCATGTCTCCCACATGTGTCCCTCCCCCTGCGCATGCATGGCAGAGATCCAAAGATCAGCTGGACGGTGGGAGGTGCAAACCCATGCGCAGTGGAGCTGAGCTGGGGCTGCGGCGGAGGCTTGCCTGCTCGCAGAAAGGGCTCTGCATGCCATAGGTTCGCCATCAGATCTTTTTCTCTTTGCCTGGACACATAGACATTATGTGTCACAATAACAACATCGACAGACGATGCAAAAGAGACAATCAACCAGCCCAAAAGAGAAGAAAAAGGACTCCAGCACCTCTCCGCCCGTAATCAGATCAGCCCATATTAATTCCAAGGTTACAAGATGACTCTGTTTGGTTTACAGGTTATAAAACAAATTTAAAAAATAGTTAAAAAGATTCTTTTAAAAAAATTTAAACCACACAAAGTTAAAATATTATTAAGAACTATACAAAAACTCAACTGAGTGGATGTTTCGCTAGAATAGGACATAAGGATTCAGTGTTATTGGAGGATTTTAGAAATAGTAAATGAAATGCCAGTATGTGGTTATGTATTAAATCTTGGTATTTTTTATGATGAAGGACGTTTAAACAATTATAGTCAAAGGAAAATGGAGGTATGATGATGGTAACATGTATAAATATCTGAGTTAAAATACTTGAGTTAATATGAATTACATTTGTTGACTGTGGAAGAGATGCACAAAAGCCTTTTTGTAACCAACTGATACACTTTCTACAGTATGCAAACAAAAAAGATTTTATGTGTTGTGTTTGTTTTGAAAATTAAAAATAAAAAAAATCTTTTATTTTAAAAAAACGCTACTGAGAGAGCTAAGAGTCTGACAGGTTATGGATGAGGGCTCCCCCCCCCTCACATCATATATAATAATATATGGATATAATATTATGTCCGCCACTACGGATCTTATTTTGATATCCCCAAATTTTCATCGCAGAGCTGGTGGCTTTTACAAATCTAAGAGTCAACTTTACAAAGCTTCACACGTTGGGAGATACTTTACTTGGAAAAAAGGAACGGAATCTTCTGGGAAAATACTACTACGCGCTTTATGAAATGGTTGTGCACGGGAGCTGCATGTGCAACGGCCACGCCAGCCACTGTGGACCTGGGGAAAATCTCCGAGGGGACGTCTTCCATGAGCCTGGGATGGTGAGTCGAAAGAGTTCTCTTTCCAGAAGACTCCGTCAACTTGCAAATCATCCCTGGCCTGCTCTCGAGTTGCCATAGGCAGGGGGGACTGGGAAAACGAACTTTGCGGCTGCAGTGAGGCAGCAGGTCAGTCAAAACAAAAGCACATTCCAGCCATAACTCTGTCAAGGCCATCTCCACGGTTACCCACAGTGGCCGGAGGGGAGTGATCTCTACAACCAATTGCTTCCTTGGAGAATGTGATTGATGAGACACCTTGGGGGTAAATTACATAAATTACGTGGGGTCAGAGTTGGCTTCACTTGGAACGTGCTGACATGAAGCTGCTAATAAATAACTGGATTTCTTTTGAGGAACCCTGACAACTCCGTTTGAGCACCATGGAAACATGGCAGCAATACTCTAGGAGAAGAAACCGATCACAAGGGGGTGGAGTCAAGAGAAGATTTAGCCTAGAATTGTTATGTTGCCACAAACGGTTGAAATCCAACCACTCTTGAATTCCTCTAACTCTTATCTAGCACACATTTAGTGCTGACCATTTATTGACTAGATTCTTAGGTATAGGCTTAGCTGGAATAAATCAGCTAAGCTGGAATTTAATGTGTCATCCTGATTCTTCTCACCTGACAAATATTCCTAAATGTAACTGGTAAATAGATATTGGAGTAGCAATAAGGTTACCATAATACATTTTAAGTGCCATTCTTGTGTCCAAATGTGTTTCAGGTCCACGGAAACTGCCTTTGTGAACACAACACAGATGGCTTGTCCTGTGAACGATGCAAAGATTTCTACAATGATGTTCCTTGGAGGCCGGCTGAAGGATCCCAGGAAAATGCTTGCCGAAGTATTCCAGTGATTGGCTTAATTTTTATCAGATTTGTGGATAATGTAATCGCCCACCATCCTGCTGAATCTCCATTGCCATGGCAGTGACAAGCGCCGGGAAAATCAGGAGATTCAGGCAGTTCAAATCAGCATAAAGATTTATTGCGAGCTTAAGCTCTCTACAAGAATCTGACCAACTAACAGTCAAGGGAAATGAATCTGACCAACTAGCAGTCAAGGGAGATAAAAACAGAAAGGAATTCAGGGTGGGCTAGATTTAGAACTCTTGTGGGTGCACAGGATTCATGATGTGTTGACTCATGACGTGTTTGACCCTTCAGCCTGATCATCTCCTACAGGCCGATTGAAATTTCATTCAACAGGTAGTCCTCCATTAACAATCGTTCATCAAGTGACTGTTTGATGGGACAAGAGTGCTGAACGAGGAGACTTAAGGCCACTTAAGTTGCAACCATCGCAGTGTGCCCTGTTCCTGTAATTGTGATTCGGGTGCTTAGCAACTGGCTGACAATTATGATGTTGCAGCATCCCACAGTCATGTGATCGCCATTTTCAACCTTCACTGCTGGCTTCCAACAAGCGAAATCCGTAGAGAAGGCAGAAGGAAGTTGTAAATGGTGATTGAATAAAATCACGCTTAACAACTGCAATCAGAACTGCGGTAGTAGTAACTCTTCAGTACTGTTTGTGACCACATCTCACAGCAGTGGAGTTTCTGGTCCCAATTACAATCGTTAACTGAGGCTTACCTGTATTTTATTTTAATGATTTATATTGATGCCTAACTCACAATTGTGACTCTGGGTGGTGTAAACATATTAAAGCAATAGCTGCGAATAGAATAGAATACAATAGAATAGAAAAGAATAGAACAGAACAGAACAGAACATTGGAATGGAATAGAACAAAACAGAACAGAAAATTGGAATGGAAGAGAACAGAATGGAATGAAATAAAATAGAAAATTGCAATGGAGTGGAGTAGTGTAGAGTAGAGTAGAAAATTGGAATGAAATGGTCGAGTAGAGTAGAATAGAATAGAACAGAACAGAACAGAACAGAACATTAAAATGGAACAGAACAAAACAGAATAGAAAATTGGAATGGAATGGTAGAATAGTATAGAATAGAACAGAACATTGAAATGGAACAGAACAAAACAGAAAATTGGAATGGAAGAGAAAAGAACAGAATGGAATACAATAGAATAGAAAATTGCGATGGAATGCAGTGGAGTAGAGTAGAACAGAGTACAGCAGAGTAGAAAATTGGAATGATAGAATAGAATAGAATAGAATAGAATAGAATAGAATAGAATAGAATAGAATGGAATAGAATAGACGCATCTGGTTCTTATTGGTGTGCGAGGGCCCCGTTACCTTTGTTTTCTCTTTCAGAATGTGACTGCAATGGTCATTCGGAGAGCTGCCACTTTGATATGGCCGTGTACCTTGCTAACAACCGTACCAGGGGCGGAGTTTGCGAAGACTGTCAGCACAACACAATGGGTCAACACTGTGGACGGTGCAAGCCTTTTTTTTATCAGGATCCCCAGAAGGCCATGGCGGACTCTCACGCGTGTATCCGTAAGTGTGAAGCGTTGGTGAGATAAATAATCCAGAGGGTGGGTTTCAGACAGCTCGTCGGACTTGCTATGTTGAACTCGACTCGTATCAATTTGGGTGACGTTTCCAAACGTTACGTTGTTCCCTTGTACCCTGGTATATCTGTATTTGTCTGCCTGTCTCTAGCTTGTGACTGCGATCCAGAAGGCACTCTGCAACATGGGCTGTGCCAGGATCGTTCGGATCCTGTCCTTGGAACCATTGCTGGCCAGTGTCGTTGCAAAGCCAACGTTGAAGGAGTCCGTTGTGACAAGTGCAAGCCACACTACTATGGAATCAACGGAAGCGATCCGCTCGGCTGTCAGCGTACGGATTTTTCTTTCATTTCCGCGTGGTTCAGGTCTTGTGGACTTCAGTCAGGGTGAAAAAAACAACACAAGCATGAGTTGTATTTCAAAATATCAGTTGCCCGCCTTGAAATTCTATCATTTCACTGGTATTGCTATATAGTTTTGACTAACCTGGGTGTCAGCAACCTGCAGCTCCAGAGCCGCATGTGGCTCCAGAGCTGCATGTGGCTCTTTGACCCCTCTTCTGCAGCTCCGTGACAACCCAGAAAGCGACCTGCTCTCCGCCCCGAGACACTGGCCCAACATCAGTTATGGGTTCCGGATCCCGTTGCAACCGTTCCGGTTGCAACGGGGCCCAATGTGCACCACATGAATGCATACGTACTTACCTCTTGCAATGCTCCAGCTACTCGGTGGAGCGTCACACAGGTGCCATGCTCCGTGTGTGTGCGCGAAAGCACCGAGGAGCTCAAATACAGGTAAGGAGCTCAGGCGAGCAGGTGGGCCCTCCAGAGCACCGTACCGGAACTGTACCCAGTGCTCCGGGCAGGCACCAGTACACCCGTACAGGGGTGTACCGTCTGCAACCTACCAATACCCGATATAGTCACATGACTTGCTCTCTGCCCCGAGAAGTTTCGAGCCTCTCCGGTTCCACATCCTTCACAGGCAGCCGAGGTCCCCTTCATGTTGGCTCAGTAAGTAGAGGAACAGGGAGGAGCCGCAGCCACCGGATGCAGGGAGGGAAGAGTTCCGGCTGTTCTGTGCAGTGTGGCTGGCTATTCACCTGAGCGCACAGTAGTGGCAGCAGGAGGAGGAGTAGTCACCGTTGCTGCCACCGCGATCCCGGCCCAGATGAGAGAGAGAGAAAAGGGGAGAAAGAGAGAGAAATGAAAAAACAATAGAGGGAAAGAGAGAGAGGGAGAGAGAAAACACAGAAAACACCAGGCGCCACAAAACCTGGGTAGGCATGGCTGGGGAGTCATGTGACTGGGTGGGAGTGACATTGAGCTGACCACTCCCACCCAGGTTTTGTGACTCCCGGTGTTTCCTTTTGGGAAACAGGTCCCAATGGCTCTTTGAGTGTTTAAGGTACCTGGACTAACCCATCAGAGCATTTCTGTTGCCGTCCATTTCTCACCCAAATGGCGGTCTGGAATTCTGTCTTTTCAGCTTGCAGATGTCACTCAGCGGGGAGTTTGCCTTTCTCTGTCTGCAACCCAGAATCTGGAAAGTGTGTGTGCCAGGAATTTGTCACTGGACAATGTTGTGAAGACTGTCTTGTAAGTATTGAGACGTTTTTCAAGTAGAGTTTCTTGCTTAGGACAAAGTGTTCCCTTTGTTTTCTCTGTTTTTTAATCCAAATATCAGAGTCAATATATAAAGGTAGTCGGGGGTGGGTTCTGACCGCCATTATTATCGGTTCGGTAGTAAAAATAAAAATTGCTCCGCGTGCATGCGCCTTTTCATTTAAAACAATCCACGCAAGTGCACATTAAAAAATGAATACAAATTGCAATTTTTTTAAAGGACGATTGTTCTGTGCATGTCCAGAACAGAAAATAAAAATGGTGCCGCCGGAATTACTACCTATTCGTGCACACCAGGCCAAATAGGTAGGAACCCACCTCTGCAGGTAGTCCTCAACTTACAACAGTTTGGTTAGTGATCGTTGGACGTTACAATGACACTGAAAAAAGTGATTCATAACCATTTTTCACACTTACGACCATTGCAGCGTCCCTGCGTCATGTGATCAAAGTTCCGATGCTTGGCAACTGCCTCGTGTTTATGACGGTCGCAGTGTCCCGGGGTCACGTGATCCCCTTTAGCGACCTTCTGACAAGCAAAGTCAGTGGGGAAGCCAGATTCACTTAACAACCGTGTTATTAACTTAACAACTGCAAGGGAATCATTTAACATCGGCAGCAAGAAAGGTTATAAAGTGAGGCAGAGCTCACAACCATCCTGGCAAGAAACGCCGTAAAAATGGGGCAAAACTCACTGAAGGAATGTCTCAGTTAGCAACAGAAATGTTGGGCTCAATTGTGGTCGTAGGCTGAGGACCACCTGGGTGTTTTTAATTGAATTCACACGCTCCATTTCATTTCTTTTCCATTGTAGGATGGATACTGGGGTCTTGGAAGTCACGTATATGGATGCTCCCCGTGTGACTGTGACATTGGTGGCGCCTACAATAATTCGTAAGCTTCTATCTTAGCTCCTTCACAATATTTAGAAAAAAAATAATAACTTAACAGTCCCCTGGAAAATAAGAGATGTACTAAAGATTCGTCTTTAAAAGAAAGCAATTCTTTTATTTCTTGTGTGTTGGACCCAGGGATGGGTAAACCCGTAGCTAATGTTATGGCCAGTTCAGAGAACCTCCAAATCCCACACCTATACTGGTAGTCCTGGACTTACAGAGGTTCATTTAGTGTCCATTCAAAGTTCAACGGCACTTCAAAAAGGGACTTACGACTGTTTTTCACACTTACGACCCTTGCAGCATCCCCATGATCACTGCGACCAAAATTCGGATGCTTGACAACTGATCCATACTTATGACCGTTGCTGTGTGATTATCCTTTGGGACCTTTTGATAAGCAAAATCAACGGGGAAGCCAGATTCACTGAATCATCATGTTACTAACTTATCAATTGTGACTATGGTTCACTTAACAACTGTGGCAAGAAAGGCCATAAAAGGGGACAAAGCTCACTTAACAAATGTCTTAACAACAGCGAATTTTGGGCTCAATTGTGGTCGTAAGTCGAGCACTGCCCGTAATTGGTTAGAAAACTATTTCAAAGTCTTAGCTTAGTCTCCTTTAGCTTCTTTTCACAATTTATTTTGCATTGTTGTTTCTTCCTAGGTGTGCACTTACCGATGGACAGTGTGATTGCCGATCTAATATAGTAGGCCGACAATGTGGTGACCCAGCTGCAGGTTACTTTTTCCTACCTTTGGATTATTATATCTACGAAGCTGAAGATTCAACACCTCTCCTTGGACCTCTGCCCTTGGTATTTTAATGCATTTGTACTGGGTTATAAATAATACAGATTAACATGTAGAATAGTCCTTTCTGGACCAGCAGGAAGCAGAGACAAGATGGGAAACTAAAATTACGGGAAAAAGAAATGAGTGTATTTTATTTATTTGTGGCTGCCAGGAGTGGCTCGGTGGTTGAGAAGTGAAGACGCTCATCTCCAGTGATGGGATTCAGCCGATTCGCACCGGTTCAGACGAACTGGTTGTAAAATTACCCACCCGCCCACCAGTGGTGGGATTCAAATAATTTAACAACCGGTTCTCTACCCTGATGACCAGCGGGGGATTGGTGGTCATGTGACTGGGTGGGTGTGGCCAACTCAACGTTACTCATGTCGATGGGCGCTTCGCCTTAGCTGTTACAATGTAATAAGGGTTAACCGGAGAGGCAGTTTCTGTAAGCAGGGCAATAAAGATTAGGCTAGAAACACCAGAATGTTTCCTTCCTGCCTTCCTTGCGGGATTAGCCCTGTAAAGTGGAAAAAAACAAAAGATTTCTTCCAACAACCGGTTCTCCAAACTGCTTAGAAAGTTAACAACCAGTTCTCCCGAATAGGTGTGAGCTGGCTGAATCCCACCAGGCCGCCCACCTCAGCTATCAAAGTGGCTCCTGGGTGCTGTGCTGTGCTGCAATGGAGAAACGGGCAACAGAACAGCCGGCACAAGGGAAGGAGAAGGCCGCTTTCCCTCTTTCTTCTCCCTTCTCCTCCTCCTTCCTTCATGCCAGCCCAGAGGTGGTATTCAGCCAGTTCGGACCAGTTCAGGCAAACCAGTAATGGCGACCTGCATCTACATGACTTCTGCCCACCTGTCTTGGCTACATGACGTCCTATGTAGCCTCATTTTTGAGGCTGTGGGCATGCGCAGAAGGCAAGAATGTGCACAATGCAATCATGTGCATGATGTGTGAGTATGCGTGACACAAGCGCGTGCATGAGCACCAGGGGTGGGTTGCTACTGGCATTACTGATGGTTCGGTGCACCAAAAAATGTTCTGCATTCGCAGAACCAAAAATCAAGATGACGCCGCCGCTGATAGAACTGGTTTGGGGGGCATGGCAGACCGAGTTACTACCTACTCAGTCGAACTAGTCCAAACCGGTAGGAACCCACCTTTGACACGCATGCTCACATTTGCAAACTGGTGGTAAACGTCTGTGAATTCCACCTCTGTGCCAGCCACTCCATTTCTCATTTCTCCGTTGTAGTGCAGCACCCAGGATCCACTTTGATAGAGGCAGGGGTGTAATTTAACATCCGGTTCAGGTTGGCCATCACTGGAGGCTCATCCCACAGGTGTGGTGGAGGTGGAGGGTGGGGATTGGCAACACCTCTCACGACAGCCTACCTGGCTGGTGAACCAGTTGTTAAGTTATTTGAATTCCACCACTGCTTGCCTACCACTCAGAAGGTTGTGAGTTGAATCCTGCAGCGGGTGTTTCTCTATTAGAGCGTAAAGAGAAAATATCTGTGAACTCGGTGTAGGCATCAGGAAGGGCATCCGGCCAGTAAATGCTGAGCTCCATTCAATCGTCCCTATTGTAGCCCGATTAAAATTCATAAAAAGAAATATATATATATTTGTGGAACATTTAGAGTAGCTTTTCCCAATCTGGCCTACTGAAAGACGTTTATCTTCCTTCTCTTTCTCTTTGTGGTTTTTTACTTCTTTTCATTAGCATAATAACTTCTGAAAACGGAGGTTTTACTTTCTTCCATTTCAATCCGTTGTTCGAAGTGGCGGAAAGCTCCATTTCTACAGGGCAAACCGAGACACGGTTTAAAATCCTGCCGTTTCCATGTTTGCCCATGTTATTCGTAGTACGATTGCAGGGAATGTATTTCTGCCACGAACTCTCAGATTCTGATACTGTTCTCATTTCAATATCTATTGATCAGGCTCAACCAACAACCATGCCACGCTGTGATGTCTATTTTCAGCAACAAGGCTACGATTTCACAATTGAAAATGGGAAAATTGTCTTGAAGAAGATGAAGGGAAGGGGCAACAGAAAGTTGACCGCTGGACAAGTAAATTAATATTTTTCTTAATTTGTAAAAACTATTATTATTGATTAGACCTTTTTATTCCAAACCGATATGTTTGGAAGGTGGTGTTGTGGCCCACCAGCAGTCAGCAAAGCTGGCAGCAGATTCGGACAGTGAGGAGGTTGGGGAGGAACATGGGTCAGTCCTGGAGTCTGGGGAAGGCTCGGATGAGGGCTCTGTGTCGGAGGCAGAGAGGGGGCCAGGGCCGTCTGACAGTTATCAGCTGCCTTCGGAGTCAGACATCAGTTAGGCAGAAGAACAGCTGGAGCCTGTTCCCAGTATGCGCATGCGCAGAGTTGCCAGATGAAGGGAACAGCTAAGGAACAGGGGTCGACTTGGGAGTAAGGCCACAGGTGGACGATGAATGCCCCCCACCCGAGGAAATAAAAGAGGAGCGAAAGGGGAGTGGAGTTTGCAGGAGACAATTGGTTCATTCCTGCATTCTTGCCAAGTATTGCGGCGTCTGAAAGATATTGGCCTGGCCACTCTCCAAGCCTGATAAAGGTCGGTAATTGGGAACTATCTTGAAAGGCTGTGGGAGAGGAAAGACTTTGCTGGAGAGGAACTCACTGTAAATTAAATAAAGGGAGTTTATCAGGACGAGGACTCGGCTTTGTGCTGCTGGAGAAGCCTAAGTCAGTGGTAGCCGAGAGACGAAAAAGCTTAGTGTTTATTCTGCCAGCGTATTTGGATGCCCTTGGCTACTAGAATAAAGTTGTTTTTTTTTTTTTTTTAAAAAACCATCTTTCAGAATCCGGTTCCATTCAGCAGAAACCCCTCTCTGAATATTGTGATTAAAAAGGTCGTCCCTGGAAAACCCGTCACGTGGTCAGGACTGGGTTTTGTGCGTGTGCAAAGCAAATCTGGATTACGTTTTTCCATCGACAACATTCCCTTTCTGATGGACTTTAATGTCATCGTCCGTTATGAGCCAGAGGTAATTATTTATATGCCGAATTATATTGTTATTTTAGTAGAGATCCGGACCAAAAATAACAGCTCTGGAGTAAGTAAAGGACTTGGACTTATAAAATGTTTTTAGAGGACTACCCTTCCGGATTTACCCTGACTGTCGTCTTTATTCCATTTTCAACCCTCCGTATTATGGGATCCAAAGATCTTCGCCTAGACTACAACCCAAGAATGATCCCTTTGAAACGAAAGGCCTTCGGATGCGAGGCGTACAAATAGTGTGATTTTGTGTCGCCGTCAATTAGAGTGTGAACATTCATCTCAATGGAATAAGAATTCGAGCAGTATAGCGACCGTATAGAGAGCCAGTTTGGTCTAGTGCTGTGATGACAAATCTATGGCACACATGCTACAGGTGGCACATAGAGCCCTCTCTGTGGGCACATGAGCCGTCGCCACAGTTCAGCTCCACCGTGCATGTGCGCGCCAGTGGTAGGTGCCGGATCCCCGTCGCAACCTATGCTGCGCACGGGGCTGGGTGTCTAGTCAGGCATGCGTGTTGCGCATCACACCGCCCTGCGACACCCAGCTGCTCGGTGGAGGTCGCACAGGTGCCGCACGCTGTGTGCAATTGGCTGGTTGCATTATAAACAGCTATGGAACACAGGCAGAGGGGTGGGCCAAACGAGCCACAGTACCAGTACGGTGGCCGCTGCTCCCGGTTACTACCGGTATGGCCGTACCCGGCCATACCACCTGTAACCCACCATTGGCGCACATGCCTCCTGCTGGCCAGATTATTTTTGGCTCTCTGTCTGCCGTACATGTGCAGAGGACATGTGGGAGATGTGTGCGTATTGATTGTCCTGCCAAAAATTGTGGGTTTTTTTTAGAGGGGGGTAGCATTAACTGAAGGGACGCGGTGGCTGAAGGGACCTGGTGGCTCAGTGGCTAAGACGCTGAGCTTGTCGATCAGAAGGTCGGCACATCAGCAGTTTGAATCCCTAGTGCTACATAACGGAGTGAGTTCCCGTGACTTGTCCCAGCTTCTGCCAACCTAACAGTCCGAAAGCACGTAAAAAATGCACATAGAAAAATAGGATCCACCTTTGGTGGGAAGGTAACAGCGCTCCATGCGCCTTCAGCGTTTAGTCATGCCGGCCACATGACCAAAGAGACATCTTCGGACAGCGCTAGCTTTGAAACTGAGATGAGCACCGCCCCCTAAAGTGGGCAATGACTAGCACATATGTGCGAGGGGAACCTTTACCTTAGCATTTAATTTAATTTAATTTAATGCTTCTAGACCGCCCCTCTCCCGAAAGGGACTTCTCCAGCATTAACTGGCCTGGAGAACACTTATTTGTAAAGAAAACCTCTGTTGAATAGCTGTTTCATTTCCTGGTCCTAAGTATGCTCTTGTTAACATCGCTCATAAAGTTAGAAATATTTACACTTTGTTTGAATCTTGGTTGTTGTTGTTTTTTCTCACCCAAACATCCAGGCTTCAGCTGACTGGGGAGCAACCATTATTGTTAAGCCTTCTGGTCCTGTAGGAAGCGAACGCTGCAAGAACCAAGTCTCTCTGGAAGAAGCACAGTTCCTTGATCTGCCATCCACAAGGAGGTCTGGAATTCAGTTTTTTAAAAATTAAAATAAACGAAATAGACATAGAATGTCTATTAGTCATAGACATACGGTACATACAGCAGTGGCCAAAATTGTGGAAACCTTTTGGGGAAAGTGTACAGTATTTTTGAGGTTTGATGGCTAATAATACCACTTTTTTTTTAGTAGTACCATAAAATTATATATCAATGGAAAGGTCATTTAATCGAGAATGCAATGCAAGAACTTTTATGAAGGATTTGCTATTAGAATAGCAGCTATAAAGAAGAAAAGTGAAACACGTAGAAAAAATGAGATGTACTAATATTATCACCATGTCAGTTAATTCTTAGTTGGGTAACATTTAGCATGAATTACAGCCTTCCCAGGAAGTGAACCAAGCCTTTTAGTTCTGCAGCTGTTATAATGTGAAACCAAGATTGAATGATTGCTTCTATTAAGTGGATTTTATTGCTGGCTATATTTGGCTGTAACTTTTCATAGAATGCAGATAATTGAATAAACCTTGTTGCATTACATTCTTGATTAAATTATCTTTCCATTGATATGTAATTTTATGGTACTACTAAAAAAATAATAAGTAAATAAAAGTGGAGTTATTAGCCATCAAACTTCAAAAATACAGTTTTCCCAAAATTTCCACAATTTTAGCCACTACTGTAGACATAGACATATAATAGAGCCGTAATGGTGAAGCTATGACATGCATGCACAAAATGGCACACGAAGGCATGTTGTCCGACACGCGTGCCCTTGTCTGTTTGTCTTTCGGGTTTCGAGACAATTAGCTGTCCTTCGCTCACATGGCAGTGCCGAAAACCGGTGTGCGCATGCCCGCCAGTCAGCTGATTGTTGGGTATGCATACGCGCCAGAACCCGGAAGTTTGGCTTTTCCAGAGCGCGATCCCTTTGCGCGCAGGGCAGTGCCGAAAACCGGTCTGCGCATTCGCACCAGCCAACTGATTGTCAGGCGCCCATGCGTGGTAGAACCCGGAAGTTCGGCTTTTCCGGAACACGGCCCTGATGAGTGCACACATGCGCGACATTTTGCCTGCAGTACTGCACTCTAACCACTGCGCCACTGTGGCTAATACTTGCAATACATGAACATACACATTTCACACTGCTTTAATTAATCCTAAAACCAGAATAACTGCATTTTTAAATCCCTAAATGATGCGTTGATTCTTTTTGACAGAATTCAGTTGTTAGCTACTCCAATATGCTTGCAACCAAAGACGGAATATTTTGTAGATGTCTATTTTTTCAAGACGTCGGATCCGGAATCCAAGTCCCAAACCTCGATATTGGTTGATTCAGTAAGTGGCAATGATATGATAATAATTTTTGTTTTCTCTTTGGATTTAGGGGGATTGTCCATTTCTGCACAGTCCAATATCTTCCTAATTATCTCTTCATCTAGTGGTAATTCCTCATTTTTTTCAACGTTGAGCGAATACAGTCCTCGCTCTTGAAATTTGGCACGTATGTTCCTCTTGGCTTCTAAGTGCTCACTAAGAAAGGATTTTTCAAAATGACCATCAGGTCATTAGTATTCCTTGTACAATAATTAACACTCTCTGATACTAAGGAGTTCTACTTCCCCTCCCCACTTGAAAAGAACTCTGTTCCGACTGCCAGTTGCCTCACATTCCGTTACCTCAGTTCAAACTAGCAGATGCTCCACTTCTTCACTCAGGAGTGGCCCGGGGCTCCTTACAGTACTAACAATTACCAACATATCTACGCCTTCCACCTATGGAACTGCTTCTGGACTCAAGGCGGCGGGAGCGATATTCCCATATGTGTTTCAATCACCGACCACCACTGAGCAAACAAATTGAACTGGAGTGAACCAGTTTTCTCCTGCATTGCCCGATCACATCGTTTTGTCGCAAAGCACGGGTATCCAGCTAGTGTTAAATATACACTTCGTTTATCAAATTTTTCTGATGTTGTACCTAATAAGAAAAGTTCAGGTTTAAGATTTTCATGTTTTCCTAACATCTTTTCTAACCACATGCATATTTTTGCCCACATTATTTTTTTGCTTTAACACAAGTCCACCACAGTTTTTTGGTTACATTTCCAACATTTGCTAGACATACAGTATATTGCCAAAAGTATTCGCTCACCTGCCTTTAATCGCATATGAACTGACTGTAAGTGAGATCCCATTCCTAATCCATGGGGTTCAATATGACTTCGGTCCACCCTTGGCAGCTATAACAGCTTCAACTCTTCTGGGAAGGCTGTCCACAAGGTTCAGGAGTGTGTTGATGGGAATTTGTGACCATTCTTCCAGAAGCGCATTTGTGAGGTCACACACTGATGTTGGATGAGTTTACGTGGCCTACCGCTTCGTGGCTGAGTTGCTATCGTTCCCAAACACTTCCACATTCTTCTAATACAGCTGACAGTTGACTGTGGAATATTTAGGAGCGAGGAAATGTCACAACTGGATTTGTTGCACAGGTGGCATCCTATCACAGTTCCACACTGGAATTCCCTGAGCTCCTGAGAGCGACCACTTCTTTCACCAATGTTTGTAAAAACAGTCTGCATGCCTAGGGACTTGGTTTTATACACCTGTGTCCATGGAAGTGATGGGAACACCTGATTCAGATTATTTGGATGGGTGAGCGAATACTTTTGGCAATATAGTGTATTTTGAACATTTTGGCTAACCTAGCAGGTAGTAGATGCCATCTGAAAAACAAGTTTTTTTTTTAATATGAAGTTGCCATTGTTAATTTATAATTTCTTTCCTATATATTTTGCGATGTCTCTAGTTCCATATTATGTCCAAAGTTTTTTTTGACCGCTGTATCTAACTGCATCTTCTCTAACATGTTCGTCTTCTGTTTTCAAATTTAGTAGAAAGTTATGTTGTTGGCTATTAAGCACTAAATAAATGTAATAGTAGAAAATTAATATATATATATATATTAAAAAATTGTAGATTGGACTCCTTCCTGCCATCGCTTCCGTGGAAAACCTATGCGATCAAAATGATTTAGAGGAGTTCCAGCAGTATCGTTGCGTGGAGAGTGCCTCAGAGATTGGGCCTCACATCTTACCGGAAACCTGTGCAAAACTCATTGCGAGTTTGTCTGCCCGGATTCACAATGGTGCCGTGCGTAAGTCCTTGTCTTCTACCTGTTGAAATAGTGTATTATCCACATATTTTATACACCTGTATAGATGGTTCTTGACTTACAACAGTTCCTTTTGTGAACATTCAAAGTTACGATGGCATTTTAAAAAGTGAAAGAGAACCTTTGCAACTGTTCTGACCTAGAAGCCGACTCCTCGTCCCGATAAAACCTCTTTTATTTAGGTTAAAGGGAATTCCTCTCCAGCAAAGTCCCGGCCAATTTGTCTTTCCAGAGATTTCACAACGACAGATCTTTTATCAGGCTTGGAGAGCTGCCAGGCCGATATCTTCCAAACTCCACGCTGTAGCAGCAATTCCTTGGCAAGAAGTCAGGAACAGATCTTCACCCTAATGAATGGAACTAATTGTCTCCTGCAAACTCCACTCCCCTTTTGCTCCTCTTTATTCCCTATGGGAGGGGCCATTCACCATCCACCTGTGGCTTTACTCCCGAGTCGGCCCTTGTTCCTTAGCTGTTCCCATCTCCTGGCAGCTCTGCACATGCGTACATCGGGAACAGGCTTCAGCTGTCCCAGAGGTGGTATTCAGCAGGTTCTGACCAGTTCTGGAGAACCCGTAGAGGAAATTTTGAATAGTTCGGCGAACCGGTAAACACCACCTCTGACAGGCCACGCCTCCATCAATTCTCTGCCTCCCGAGTCCCAGATGATCGGGAGGAAATGGGGATTTTGCAGTATCCTTCCCCTGCCACACCCACCAAGCCACGCCCACCAAGGCATGCCACGCGCCCACCAAGCCACACCCACAGAACCGGTAGTAAAAAAAAAATGAATCCCACCATTGAACTGTCACTTTTTCAGTCCTGTTTTTAACTTGAAACAGTCACTAAATGAATGTTTTTAAGGCGAGGAGTACCGATACCTCTGGAATTTGATTATTCTTCCTTTTTCTCTACTTTGGCATCGTCAATGAAATGTATTCCTCCTGACAGCATGCAGGTGTCACCCACAAGGTTCTCTAAATTCCCACTGCACAAAACTTGGAGGCCAGTGCCAATGCAAACCCAATGTTGTAGGACGCTGTTGCGATAAATGTGCCGCCGGAAGTCACAGCTTCAGACCCCAAGGTTGCCTTGGTAAGTAACGGTCTCTGTCAGGGACTGTACCTTCCCTACCACTTCACAAATATGAGCGCATGCGCCAGAGGTGGTGGGTTGCTCCCGGCATTACTGCTGTTTCGGTGCCCGCAAAAAAATTGTGTGCGTGCGCATTTGCCCAAAAATAGGTCTGTGCATGTGCAAAGTGTTTAAAAAAGAACAAAATTACATTTGTGCAATTACAATTGTTCTGTGCATGCGCAAAATTGAAAATCAAGATGGCGGCCCGTGGGATAACTGGTTTGGGGGCGTGGCAGGCCTGGGTCGCTACCGGTTCCATCGACCCAGACCGCCAAATCACTACCGGTTCAGCTGAACCAATCCGAACCAGTAGGAACCCATCTCTGAAATGCGTCTACACATGTGCTCAGGCTTCCACACATATACTCTGGCAAAAAAAGAGGGCCTATACTGGATACCACAGAGCTGGGGCAGGTGGACAGGGCCACCCGTGATTTCTGCTACTGATTCGGGCGACCCGATTCAAACCGGTAGAATGCCACCTCTGGCCCATATCCAGTAAGGTCTGCCAATTATGACCTCTTTTTACTGAATACACGCACATAGAGATGTAAACTATTGAACAAAATGAAATGCAATGGTGAGGAAAGTGCCGTATTTTTCAGAATATAAGACGCTCAGAAATATAAGACGCACCAGCTTTTGGGGAGGAAAACAAGGGGAAATAAATCTGCCTCTGCCTCCCAGCAATTTCCCTCCTTGCAACAAACAGCAAACAGTACAGAAAATATACACTGTTTGTGGTGTTACATTTCAGACTATACTTGTACAGATGCTGTTAAAATTGAGGTGGCTTTCTGGAAGTATAGTTATTCTCCGCTGTTTAAAAGAAGATACAATAGCACCGGGCCTCTTCAGATCAAGCATTGATTTTAAAAAGCTTCTTCACTTTGTTAAGCTGTCTAGAACAATAATAAAGCAGTCTTTAAAAAATAAGTCTAATAATTTGAACGTTCCTTAGGCATTTATAGTTATTGACTTATCTCCTTGCAGCAAACAGCCTGATTAGCACAAGAAAAAAAAATCTTCCTCTGCCTCCCAGCAATTTGCCTCCTTGCAACAGTATAGTTATTCTCTGCTACTTAAAAGAAGATACAATAGCACTGGGCCTCTTCAGATCAAGCATTGATTTTAAAAAGCTTCTTCGTTTTATTAAGCTGTCTAGAACAATAATAAAGCAGTCTTTAAAAAATAAGTCTAATAATTTGAACTTTCCTTAGGCATTTATAGTTATTGACTTACTTCCTTGCAGCAAACAGCCTGATTAGCACAAGAAAAAAAATCTGCCTCTGCCTCCCAGCAATTTGCCTCGTGGAGCAAACAGCAATTCACTTTCAATTTCTCCCAATCATCAGCTGTTTCAGGCTGCAGAGATTGCTGTAGCCTATTGCAGCCTCCGCAAGCCACTGTTTGCTGCAAGGAGGTAAATTGCTGTGAGGCAGAGGCAAAAAGGTGGGGGTCGATAGGTGGGCGGAGTTACATTCAGTGTATAAAATGCACCCAAATTTTCACCCTCTTTTAGGGTGTGGGAAGGTGCATCTTATACTCTGAAAAATATGGTAAAGTGCTACATTTAGACAAGAAAAACTAAATGCAACAGGTATGGTGTAGGTGGTACCTGGCTCAATGGTAGTAACTGTGAGAGGGATGTTGGAGTCCTGGTGGACGATCACTTAAATTTGAGCCAGTCATGTGCTGCAGCTGCCCAAAAAGCCAACACAATGTCTGAACAGAGGGATAGAATCAAGATCATGCGACAGAGACAAAATATATTACTTTATAGTCTGTGTTCTCATCAATCTTTGTGCAATTCAGAAGGAAGAAGCATCGTTGCTTCTCAGATAATTTCAGGCTGAGGAATGTCAAGAAATCAACTAAGTGCTGATGATCTTACCTAGTTTGGTAATGAAACGTCTGCGAGAAAACAACCAGGCTCAAAGAGGACCAAGGAGACCACACGAATTAAATAACAGGCCGTCTAAAATGATTGTCTTTTCTTTTTTTCAACGTAGCATGTCAATGTCATCCTCAAGGATCAGTAAGCACCTTGTGCGACCAGGTGACCGGGAAGTGTTCTTGTCGACCGGAAGTCGCCGGCCAGCGGTGCAATCAATGCCTAGTTGGGTATTTTGGGTTTCCTCACTGTCGCCCTTGCGCTTGCAACAGCTTCGCGGAACTTTGCGATCCGCAGACTGGAGCGTGTTTGAACTGTACGAGGTTCACCACCGGATCTAACTGTGAAAGGTAAAGACAGATGGATGTTTAAGCTAGTGCAAAATTTAGGCACTTGTGAGGGGTCCCTGGTGCTCTCTGAGCTTGGTGGTTTTCTTGCAGTTGTTTAATACCAAACTAGGTAACATCATCAGTGCTAGAAGGGAGTGGAGTTTGTGGAGAGGAGGAGGAGGAGGAGGAGGAGGAGGAGGAGGAGGAGGAGGAGGAGGAGGAGGAGGAGGAGGAGGAGGAGGAGGAGGAGGAGGAGGAGGAGGAGGAGGAGAACTATGGTGTCCTTGGTGCACTCTGAGCTTGATGATTTTCTTGCAGACGTTTCATTACCAAACTAGGTAACATCATCAGTGCTAGAAGGGAGTGGAGTTTGTGGAGGGGGGGAGGAGGAGGATAACAACAACAACAACAACAATGGAGTCCTTGGTGCGCTCTGAGCTTAGTGATTTTCTTGCAGACATTTCATTACCCAACTAAGTAAGTTCATCAGTGCTAGCAGGGACTAGAGTTTGTGGAGAGAGGGAGGAGGAGGAGGAGGACAACTATAGAATCTTTGGTGCATTTTGAGCTTGTGGCTTTCTGGGCAGACATTTCATTACCAAACTAGGCAACATCATCAGTGCTAGAAGGGAGTGGACTTTGTGGAGAGGGAGAGGTGGAGGACTACGGAGTCCTTGGTGTGCTCCGAGCTTGGTGATTTTCTTGCAGATGTTTCATTACCAAACTATGCAACTTCATCAGTGCTACTCAACGTGATGTAGCACTGATGTTGTTGCCCACCCCAGTTGGGGTGGAAACCCAAGCTCAGAGAGGACCGAGGACCCCACTTCACAATCTCTTAATCAGCATCCTTCCTGGGAAACCTGATGCGTAGGCCAGTTCCCCCACCCCACTCCTTCTCCAGCTGCGCCTTCCTTCACCATACGCTTATGTGTCCTGTTTTTGTAGTGCTTGTTTAAATGGATTGCTTCCTTAAAATGCCATTTTAGCTATGTGATGTAATGTTTTTTTTTAAAAAAACAATAACAACATGAACTACGTTTGGTGCAGGTGCTTGGATGGGTATTATGGAAATCCCCTGAAAAGAGAATCTTGTCGTCCATGCCTGTGTCCAGATTCCCCAACCAGCAAGAGATATTTTGCACATTCCTGTTTCCAAAACCCTCGGACCAAACGGTTAATCTGCAAATGCTTTGTGGGCTACTCAGGTAGAGACATTTCCCCTTTTGTTTTGTTTTTAGGTTGTTTTGCTAGCCCCCCGCCAGCGAAAATGGAGCTTGGGGAGCTCACATGCAGCTCACATGCAGCTTTCCCGAGCTCCGTTTTCTCTGGCAGAGGCACTGTGGACCGATCCTTTGCTGTTTCCAGAGCGCCCCCGTGGGCCAGATCTAAGCACCCCGTGGGCCGGATGCGGCCCGTGGGCCTTGAGTTTGACACCCCTGGTATAGGGTCTTTTGCTTGATCAGGAGTGTGGACTAGAAGACCTCAAAGGTCCCTTCCAACTCTCTTATTCTATGTTCTAAAGAGTGGTGGGTTTCAAAATTTTTTACTACCAGTTCTGTTGGTGTGACTTGGTGGGTGTGGCATGGTTTGGTGGGCATGGCTTGATGAGCGTGGCAGGGGAAGGATACTGTAAAACCTCCATTCCCTCCCCACTCTAGGGGAAAGTTACTGCAAAATCCCCATTTCCTCCTGTTCAGCTGGGACTTGAGAGGCAGAGAATAGATGAGGGCGGGGCCAGCCAGAGGTGGTATTTACTGGTTCTCCAAAGTACTCAAAATTTCCGCTACCGGTTCTCCAGAACTGGTCAGAACCTGCTGAATATTGGTTCTAAAGCAAGAGAAAGCAGAAAACATAAGTGTTTGATCCAATGAGATTTCACTAGTAATTAACAAGTTGGTTGGTTGGTTTTGGAAAAATTAGTCTTGTAATAATCAACCTATGTATCAGTATATTTACCATATTTTTGGGAGTATAAGACGTGCCGGAGTATACGATGCACCTTAGTTTTTGGGGAGGAAAATAAGAAGAAAAAACAATTCTGCCTCTGCCTACCAGCATCCATGGTATTCAGCTGACACATGGTAACAAGGTCAGCCAATGAATAGGCATAGCAACTAAGTCAGCCAATGAGGGCTATTTGGACTCTGAAATTTTCCGTGTGAGCAACAAGGAGACAGGAAGGAACCTGGCTTAGCCAAGAACTGAAAGTGAAACTGCTTGTGTTTTGCTTGTACTTACTGCTAACTTGGAAAACCTGCTTTTGGTAATGTATTGTATATTATTATTTTTAATCCTGCATACTTGTGTAGGACCAGCCAGGTCAGCTTCAGCACTTATTGCAGCCTGATTCAGCACAGCTGATTGGCGGGTGGATCGTCCTGCCGGAATACCTCCAATCAGCTGTTCCAGGCTGCAGGGATTGCCAAAAAACGTCGCTGTCTCCATGCCTCACTTTTTTGGCCTCTGATGTGTGTGTGGGGTGGCGCACTACATTCAGTGTATAAGACGCACCCAAATGTTCACCCTCTTTTGGGGGGGGGAGGTGCATCTTATACTCTGAAAAATACGGTAATTGATTGTAATTGTATATGACTTTCACCTTTCGTAGGTGACCGTTGTGATAACTGCTCCAGTGGATTCCATGGAAATCCAGGTGAACCCACAGGCAAATGTCTTCCTTGTTCTTGCAATAACAACACGGATGTGGCAGACCCAGAATCTTGCAACAAGGACACTGGAGAGTGTTTAAAATGCTTACACAACACTAATGGGCCAAACTGCCAGTTCTGTAAACCTGGTTACTTTGGATCAGCAGTTCTGAGGAACTGTAGAAGTAAGTAAGTGTGATGGAATGTAGTCTGGATTCCCACGAGGGAGGGAGGGAGGAAGGGAGGGGAGGATGCATTCCAGAGGAGCAAGAGACAGCGAAATGTAGCTTGTGTGGGAGAAAGAGGGTGAAGGCAGCTCCTCCCTAGTAGTTCCCTGAATATATATTTTACGATGCACGTAATCTGCTTTAGTTCGGCAAGTTTTCTGCCTCTAGATGAGGAACAACAAAGGAAATCCTTTGAAGAACCTCAGTGTGTCTTTCGTGGCACAAGAACCAACTGGAAGGGCGCCAGGGATGAACGTCCATTAATTAAACATGGTAGTAGGAAGTGATTCGCTAAATTGATCATCGGGGGTTTCTTTGATGCTAGCTCCGAGGTTGGTTGTTTTCCGGTAGACAATGGTGGGATTCAGCCGGTTCGGCACTGGCTCGGCAGAACTGATACCTAATTTTTTGTTGAGTTTGTCACGTGTTCGATACGTCACGTGACACCGCCATGACGATGTGAGTGTGACACCCCTATTCTACTGGCTTGCTGTGTTAGTGTAGATGAGAGTGGTCTTTGCGGTTCTTTGTTTGCTGTTAATTTGTTTGGCCATTTCTTTTTTATTTTAAAGAGTTTTATTATTTTTCAATTACAAAAATAAACATCCCATCTTTCCTTATGCAGCGTGTTATCCGGGTACAAACATCTCTGTGCAACATCGTTCCTCTTTTGCCACATCTTTGACATTCGTATTAACATTATTTCCCTAAGTTTAGCATTATAATATCTTAAACATTTAAATATTATAAAACTCTCCATTTTTCTTCTTACTATCTTCTAGTAATAATATATCAACATTAAACATCATTATTCTTATCATACACATACTAACCATTTTTTTTTATCTTTGTGTATTGTCTACTAATTTTTTTAGTTTTCTTCATTTCCAAACTCCTTTTTCTCTCTCCATCCATTGGTAAAATATTTCCCAAATCATATAATATTCAGTTTGTTCTTTCTCTTTAATTGCTAACGTTAGTCTATTCATTTCTGCACATTTAATATTTTCCTTATTACCATCTCATCAATAGGGATCTCCACACTTTTCCAATGTTGTGCAAACACAATTCTAGCTGCAGTTAATGCCTGAATGATTTAAATATACATTCTCTTTATTATAAATTTAGAATGGTAGAATTCCCAGCAGATATGTTGCTGGCTTCAGCTGTTTAGCAGTTTCTTGATTGGGATATTATTTGCTTCTTGATTGATGGTCTGATCTTAAAACTTGGCTCCTCCTTCTATCGCAATGTCTGATATCTTTTCAGAATGTAACTGCAACCTTTTGGGTGTGAATCCAGCAAAATGCCCACCTGGAAGTGACTTTTGCGCATGTGACCAGACCAGTGGCGAGTGCCCTTGCTCGCCGCATGTGATAGGCAAGAAGTGCGATCGATGTGCTCCTGGCTTCTGGAACATGGCCCAGAGAAGAGGGTGCTGTCCTTGTGGTTGTCATCTCAAACATTCCATAAACAACATTTGTGATCAGGCAAGATTCTTGACTTTAATGCATTGGTTTTTTTTTTAAATTAAAGGATATAGCGTAACACCAGGCCCCAAAATTTATTAAACAGAATCATCTTATCATAAGATGTAATGGTATGTGAGAATGACCTTGGGAGGCGGGAGGAAGAGCTACAGAATGGGCAGGCAGCATGTAAGGATTTCTCAGTTCTCAGAAGGAGGGAAGACATCTCAGAAGGAACCCTCCCTAGTATCTTGGACTGTAAAGTTGAGGGAGAAGAGATGTCCTTGCAAGATTCCGTTCATGTAATCTTACAACTGCAGACAGCGACTGCAGCCATGAAATTAAAAGATGCTTGCTGCCTGGAAGGAAAGCTATGGCAAACCTAGGCAGCCTATTAAGAAGCAGAGTTATCACCTTACCAACAAAAGTCCCTGTAGTCAAAGTGCTAGAAATTCTGTACATAGCCCTACAGAAAATACAGTGCACAATCCACATGTGCTTTACTGCTTAACTGCCACAAGAAAGCACGAAACTAGAAAAGACATAGAGTGTACTATAGATCAGTGATGGCTAACCTTTTTGTAAAGGCGTGCCAAAATTGTGTGCATGCAGTATCCCACAATGGAATGTGCTCCACCACCTATGCATGCACGTGCAACCCCCCACATGCTCGCATGTGACCCCCCCACAGGAGGAGAGATTTTGCCCTCCCTAGACTCCGGAGGCTTTCCTGAAGCCTGGGGAGAGCGAAAATGGCCTCCCCCAGCCCTCCAGAAGCCCCAAAATCAGCTGGCTGGGGTGCTTATGCACGGCGGAGCTGAGGGCTGGTGCACCGGCAAATATGGCTGCACGAGCCACCTGTGGCATGCGTGCCATAGGTTCACTATCACAGCCATAGATGCAACTACAGGCATATAAACACTGCCAACTACTGGGTGAAGAATATCTCTTTCTATTGAATACTGCTGTAGTTGTACAAAGTGCATTCACACTTTATTCCAACACAAAGCTATCGTTTCCCCAGTAGTAATGTATGTCTGTGAGATTTGGCGCCATAAAGGAAGGCTGAGCACCAAAGAATTGAGGCTTTCAAACTGTGGGAATTGAGAGCCCCTTGGACTGCAAGGAGATCCAATCAGTTGTCCTGAAGGAAATCAACCCTGATTGTCCTTTGGAAGGACAGATTCTGAAGCTGAAGCTCAAATGGCCACCTAACGAGAAGAGAGGAGTTCTTGGAGAAGACCCTGATGTTGGGAAAGATGGAAGGCAGAAGAAGAAGGAGATGGCAGACAAGGAGATGTTTTGATAGTATCATCAATGCAATGAACATGAATTTGGGGAAACTCCAGGAGGTGGTGGAGGCCTGGCAGGCTGTGTTAAATGGGGTGGTGGAACAACAACAACAATGGAAGAACAACAACAAACAACCTTACAACAGAGTTTGCGGCTGTGCTTCTTGTCTGGACTAGGAATCATGGTGCTTTGTTGACCCTCTCTAAGCGGTTTGCAGAATCAGCATATGGCCCCCAACAATCATTTTACTGACCTCGGAAGGACGGAAGGCTGAGTCAACCTTGAGCCGGTCAGGATTGAACTGCTGGCAGTTGAATGCAAAGTTAGCCTGCAATACTGCTTTTTAACTACTGCACCACCAGGAAGGAGAATGAGGAAAGCAATAAAAGAGGAAAGAAAGAAGGAAAGGAGGGAGGGAAGGAGGGAAGGAAGGAAGGATAGCAATAGCCCTTAGAGATATGCTGCTTTACAGCCCTCTCTAAGTGGTTTACAGAGTCAGCCTTTTGCCCCCAACAATCTGGGTCCTCATTTTACTGACCTCAGAAGGACAGAAGGCTGAGTCAACCTTGAGCCAGTCAGGATCGAACTGCTGGCAGTCGAATGCAAAGTTAGCCTGCAATACTGCTTTTTAACCACTGTGCCATCAGGAAAGATAATGAGGAAGACAATAAAAGAGGAAGGAAAGAGGAAAGGAGGGTGGGAAGGAGGAAAGGAAGGAAGGAAGTTAGGAAGGATAGCATTAGCACTTAGACTTATATACCACTTCACAGTGCTTCACAGCCCTCTCTAAGCGGTTTACAGAGTCACCATGTTGCCCCCAACAATCTGAGTCCTCATTTTACCCACCTCGGAAGGATGGAAGGCGGAGTCAACCTTGAGCCAGTCAGGATCGAACTGCTGGCAGTCAGTAAAAGTAGTCTGCAGTACTGCCTTCTAACCACTGCACCACCACAGCTCATACCTCAAAGAGCTGATTTGTAAGAATGAAATAAGCCGCAATTTGCAACCATCTTGATTTAGCTGAAGCACGGTGACCCCGCTTGCTTTCCCCCTGCCCAAGTTCTAACTACGGACCCTTTTTATAGCTTACAGGTCAGTGTCCGTGTAAAGTAGGTTATGCCGGAAGACGTTGCGACATCTGTGCTGAAAACCATTATGGCATCGATTGTATCGGTAAGTGGACCAATGTTTGCTCAATTTATGTGGTCCAATGAGAGTCCGAGAGTCCAAGAACTTTTGCATTATAGCTGGTCCCTGACTTACAATGGATAGTGATCATTCAACGGTAGAAGGGTCCTGAAAAAAAGGGACTTATGACCATTCTTCACACTTATGACTGTTGCCGCATCCCCAGTTAAAGGTAGCGGTTCCCCTCGCACAAGCGTGCTAGTCGTTCCCAACTCTAGGGGGCGGAGCTCATCTCCGTTTCAGAGCCAAAGAGCCAGTGCTGTCCGAAGACGTCTCCATGGTCATGTGGCCAGAATGACTCAACGCCGAAGGCGCACGGAACACTGTTCCCTTCCCACCAAGGTGGTTCCTATTTTTCTACTTGCATTTTTTACGTGCTTTCGAACTGCTAGTTTCAAAAGCAGTGCAGACCGGAGAAACGGTTCAGGGGCGTGGCAGTCCTGGGTCACCACCAGTTCACACGCCCCAGGTTGCCAAATCACTATCGGTTTGGCCGAACTGAGCCAAACCAATAGGAACCCACCACTGCTTAGCAAGATCAATTTTGGATTCAATTGTGGTTGTAGGTTGCCTTGCTTTATTTACTTATTTCATTTTCATCCTTTCCCTTTCACGAATTTAACACGATCGTTTGTCTCCTCATCAGAATGTAAGTGTAACAAGGACGGGACGTTGACCCCTGCTTGTGATAAAGACACTGGAGTGTGTCACTGCCGGATGGGGGTGACCGGAAAGCACTGCGATCAGTGTGAACGCCATCGCAATCAAGCATTTCCTTCTTGTTCTCGCTGCCACGTTTGTTTCGATCAGTGGGATAATATCATGAATTCGTTTTCCCGGAGAATTCAAAAATTATTGAAATTTGCTGCAACGCTTGCGGATAAGAGGAAAACCACGCCGGGCTGTGATTTCGACATTAAGGGCTATGAAAATAAAATTTCCGACTTAGAAAAGATCTTGAAAAGTCCATTCTTGTTATCCGAGACGCTCTTGGATATTGAAAAAGTCCACGACAATATTAGGTAAGTCGTCTTTCCTACTTTTTAAAAATCACAAGTTGTCCTCAATTTATGACCACAATTGGACCCCAAATGCCTGTGGCTAAGAAATTCATTTGTTCAGTGTGGTGTTTTTTTAGTTTTCTTTTTAAATATTTTTTTATTTTTAATTTTCAAAACAAACACAACACATCCACATTTTTAGGATTTTAACCACCACCTTTTCCACTTGATGAACATCTCCAACCTCTTCATCATATTTTGCTGTTAGATGCTCTAAGTCTTCCAACTTCTTCTCTATCCTCTCATATGTGTTTGATAATTTCTGTATTTCTGAGAATATCTTTTGCAGACTTAAAGTTTCTTTCTGCTGTTGAAATTGTGCCATTATCTCGTAGGCCCATTTTTCACCCTCCGGAAGCCTCCTGTAGGCTCTGGAGGGTGAAAAACGCCCTACGGCCAAACTGTAAGTCCGTTTGTGAACTTCCAGTTTGCCCGTATGGCCGGTTTTTCACACTCCGGAGGCTTCAAGGAAGCCTTCTGAAGGCTCCGGAGGGCAAAAAACGGCCCTATGGCCAAATCGGAAGTCCGTTCCTGAACTCCCAGTTTGCCCATAGGGCCAGTTTTTCGCACTTGAAGCCTCTGGAGGACGAAAAACGGCCTTAAAAGAAGGCCAAAGTCAGTTGGCCAGCATGCACATGTGTGCTGGAGCTGACAGGGCAACACTTCACATGCCCTAACAAATTGCTCCACATGCCATCTGTGGCATGTGTGCCATAGGTTCGCCATCTTGGTCCTAGTCTAAGTGTGTAGACTCAAGTGCCAGGACAGACAGACGGATCCAGAATCAAGAGAAGTAATAATGGGAGGTCAAGCGCTAATCTTAACATTCGATCTAAGGTCAGAGTTGGCCTGTTGTTCTTTTTCAGGCAAACAGTTTCTCACATGTCTCTACAACCTGGCCCACTGGATCAGATTCCTGATTTCCATAGCATAATTGAAGACTTGCAAAAAGACATTGATAATCTCTCTGGAAGCCTGCAGAAGAGAATGGAAGTACACCGCAGGATGACTTACCTACAATTCCAAGGTAAGCAGGCCAGGAATTAAGAATATAAAGTTTTGACCGATCGAAAAGATGTCAAACTATCTTTCATAATAGCTGGGAAACAGAGCTCGTTCACAGACCATTTGGGGGGGAAAGCTTTTTACAGGAAGTCCTCGACATTTGTCTAGTAACTGCTCGAAGTTACAATGGCCATTGAAAAGAGACTTATGGCAATATAACATATAGTGCTTCCCAAAGCTTTACACCCCTCTCTAAGCAATTTACACAGTCAGCAAATTGCCTCTAACAATCTGGGTCCTCATTTTACTGACCTTGGAAGTATGGAAGGCTGAGTCAACCTTGAGCTGGTCAGGATCGAACTCCTGGCAGTGGGCAGTGCCTGCAATACTACATTCTAACCACTACATCACCAGGAAGGAGAAGGAGAAAGGGAATAAGAGAGGAAAGAAAGAAGGAAGGGAGGGAGGGAGGGAGGGAGGAAGGAAGGAAGGAGGGAGGGAGGGAGGGAGGGAGGAATAGTCTAGCTGGCTGGCGCACGTGCGCATGCCAGAAACTGGAAGTGTGTTTTCCAGTGCGCACATGTCCCTGGGCCACTCCTCTTCCAGGTTGCATCCCAGAGGAGCGTGCATACAGGATCCCTTTTTGGCACTCAGTGCCAAAAAGATTCACCATCCCTGTCCTAACAGAAGCCTCCCATTCAATTCTGGAGCCAACCGGAAGTCCGGTTCCCCCACCATAGAGTCTCCTCCTAGAGCGGTATCCTTTCCCCCCTACCTGTCCTAACCGAAAGCCCTATCAATTGTGGAGCCGAACGGAAAACCTGTCCCTTGCCATAGAGTCTCTTCCTGGCGCACCGTGCTTCCCCCTGTAAGCAGAAGTTCCTTTCAAAATTGTCGTGGTGACAGGGAGCTGCAGCAGAGGGATGAAAGAGCCACATGCGGCTCCAGAGCCATGGGTTGCCACCCCCTGACCTAGGATTACATTTGCTCCAGTGGTGGGTTGCCATTTTTTTTACTACCGGTTCGGGCACGTAACACTTCTGTGCATGCGCAATGCTTCTGCGCATGTGCAGAAGCGTCCAGGCCAGTGTGTGCAGCCTCCCGCCACCGCTACTACCGGTTCACCTGATCTGGGCCAAACTGGGAGCAGCCCACCTCTGATTTGCTCCATTTATTGATGTTGTGTGAAGTACGATGTTGTCATTTGTTTCAGATTTTTTCAGCAAAATAAAGAATTATCACCAAATCATGCTGGCTGCTGAGAAGAGAATCAACGACACCAGATCTCTCCTAGTCCATGGGGAGAAAATAAGGAGCAATGCGTTTGCCCTGCTGAATGATCTGGTCACCCAGAAAAACGTTACGCTGAACCGCCTGAAGACGTTCACAATTCCAGAAATTGAAAATATCAGTGAAAAAGTAAGGAGAATTCATATTTTTGTTCGTTCGTTCATTGAGGGAATTTATATTGCCGCCTATTTGCACATGCCATCTCAAGGCGGCTTACAGAATACAAAACGTCACGTAACAACAATAAACCTAATAAAAGAAGAGTCGTGTAATACATTAATATAATAAAATCGCCATTTAATGGGCTCCATCCCGCTCCGCGTTCCCCAGGCCCGCTGGCAGAACCAGGTCTTCAGCGCCATTCGGAAGAGTGCTAGAGTGAGGGAGGGGCATTCTAATCTCTGGGTGGAATCATGTGCCAGAGAGAGGGAGCCACCATGGAGAAGGCCCTTCTTCTGGGTCCCACCAGGGGGATGGGCAGAGGTGGTATCCAGGTGATGTTTTTGCTGATCCCTTCAGTATGAATGCCTCCCTTGTGTTTTCATGCAGGTATGTGGGATGCCAGGAAACGTCTCGTGTGCCGTGGCAGAGTGCGGCGGGGCTTTATGTCGTGATAGGCAGGGCCACAAACATTGTGGCGGTCTAAACTGTGATGGCGCATACTCCTTTTCTACCAATGCCTTTAGAAAGGCTGATCTGACGGGCCTGCTGTTAAGTAACCTAACCAATCAGACGCAAGGATCTCAGAATAAGGTATGTTAAGGCTCGTGTTTGTGGCAAGCGAAAGATTGTTAGAAGGCTGAGGAAGAAACCACATTTACAGAATATGCCCTTTTGTCCTAAGTAGAGGTTCCTGTTTCCTGTTACAGTAATATAATTGAGCAGTAAAGTACATGGTGACTGTGCTGTGTGATGTTTTATATAAATAGAATTTCCTACACAACCACTTATGCTTCCTGCTTCCTCTTGCTTTAGAATGTAGAATAACAGACTTGGAAGGGACCTCGGAGGTCTTCTAGTCCAACCCCATGCTCAAGCAGGAAACCATATACGATTTTAGACAAATGGCTGTCCAATCTCTTCTTAAAAAACCTCAGTGTTGGAGTACCCACAACAAAACCAGAGGTGCTGGCTTTTGTTTGTTTGCTTGCTAGCTCAACAAATCATCAACAAATTGAAGAATGTGTTAGTAGCTTATCTAATAAATGGCAACTCTGTCCAGCTAAGATACAGAAATCCTGTGAAGAAGACATCCAGAACTTCCAAATATGGTCGACCTTAATGCTCTCTGCAGGCTCCTATAATGCTTTCCAAATTTTTGTTCCTTACCACTAATTTTTTAATTTCAAACTTCTTATGGGGAGTTATGTAATTCTTACTTCCTTGGTTGTGCCCTGTAGTAAGGGTGTTGACACTAAGGCTGAGAGACAGATGTGTGTTAGTACCTAGTAAGTCAATGATCAAAGCTGGATGGACGTGATGACATCTCTCTTAAAATAACAGAATACAGACTAACAGAGTTGGAAGGGGCCTCAAAGGTCTTCTAGTCCAACTTCCTGTTCAAGCAGGAAACTCTATACCCGTGATGGCGAACCTATGGCAAGCGTGCACATGGAGCCATTTTTAAGGGCATGCGAGGCGTTGCCCTGTCAGCTGGCCAGCACGCGTTTGTCGCCCTCTGGAGGCTTCCTTGAAATGTCCGGAGCACAAAAAACCAGCCCTACAGGCAAACCGGAAGTTCAGAAATGGACTTCTGGTTTGCTCGTAGGACTGTTTTTCGCTCTGAAGGCTCCAGAGGTCGAAAACCGGCCCTATGGACAAACCAGAAGTCCCCATTCCTGAACTTCCAAGTTCCTCGTAGGTCCGTTTTTTCACCCTCCGGGGCCTTCAGGGGCCTTCAGGAGGCTTCCCTGAAGGCTCCAGAGGGCAAAAAACGGCCCTACGAGCAAACCAGAAGTGACTTCTGGTTTGTCCGTTGGTCTGTTTTTCACCCTCTGGAGCCTTCAGGGAAGCCTCCTGAAGGCTCTGGAAGTGGACCAACCAGAAGTCCCCATTCCCGAACTTCCGGTTTCCCCGGAAGGTCCATTTTTCATCCTCCAGAGGCTTTAGGGAAGCTCCTGAGGCCCCCGGAGGGCGTCCGGGGGTGGGGGGTGGGGGAGGCTGTTTTCTCCCTCCCCAGGCTTCTTTATTGAAGAAGCTCTGTTGCATTATTTAGCCTAACGTGTGGCTCCTGCGCTAATCGTTCTCCGGAACCTAGTTCATAAGTTATCCGATTCGTATGGTGTTTTATGAATGAGCCTCCAACAGTAGAGTTGGCTTGCACCAGAAGAAAGGCTGTTTCTGGATGGGGTGTCTACATGAGCTTCCACCTCTGTCCCTGGAGAATGCAAACCTTTTATATCACGGTGTTAAAAATGTTCTCAGAACTGAAATAATTCCAGATCCAGCACAAAGAATCTTTTTTTTTTTAAATTACAGAAATGACATGGAAATTATGCTACACCCACAAATCAGGAATGTTGGGAGCGTGTGGGAAGAGAGCTATGCTGGGTTTGTTTATTCCCATCCATCTTTTCCCTGGTTAGATCCATTTGTAGCTTCCTCCAGTTCCATATTTTTCCTACAGTAATGAAGCTAACAACCAACTGTTCACAGTGGGCTAGTTGTGTTTCGAATTGTAAAAATAGACCCTTGGCGTATTCCGATTCTGATTCTATGTACGTCTAGCCAGTGGGTATCAAAAACTATTATTTCAGGGGGCCCCCGCAAAATCATTTGAAAGGGGCAGGCTAAAAAAGTCAAAATCGGATTTACTTGTGCAGTCATATCCACCAGAGGTAGGTTCCTACCATTTTGGCCCAGTTTAGCCAAATAGGTAGTAATTCGGCCGGACATGTGACCGTACCGGTTTTATCCTGGGTGCTGACATCCTTACTTTCGGTTCTGCAACATGCGCAGAACAATCTTCATTGAAAAAAATGCACTTTTTTTCCCTTTTATAATGGTGTGCGCATGCCAGTCCCAGAAAGGTCCAGAGATGGGCCGTTTTTCGCAAAAACGGAGGTGTCTTTGTCTTCCCTCAGCCTCCAGACGCACTCTGCAGGCTTCAGCAGGGCCGGGGGAAGGGAAAAATGCCTCCATTTTTGCTAAAACAAACTGCCCATTTTCCACCCGTTGTTTGCAGGAGGGCATTTTCTCCTCCCACCAGCCCTGCTGAAGCCTGCAGAGTGTTCCTGGGGGCCAGGGAGGACAGAAACATTTTTTTCTTACTGGATAGTTTGCAGGGGCTCCCTTAGCTCTGGCGAGGCTCAAGACCCCCTTCCCCCCAGTCAAAATTTTTCGCCACCGTTTCGGTGTGCATAGCTTGGTGAGGGGGTGTCATGTGACTGAGTGTGCGTGAGTGACGTCACGCTGGCCATGCCCACTAAGTCACATGCCTCCCCCATCTAGCCAAACCCACCGAACCGGTAGTAAAAAAAATTTGAAACCCACCCCTGGGTTTCAAAAAGTGAAAATAGGTATCAGTTTAGCATCCTGACATAGTCACAAATAAACTTCCATTGACTCTGAGCAGGTGCTAACATTTCATTGAGAAGATGCATAGGCTGTTTAGCAATGAATCAGTTTAATGAGACCTTCGTGTGTTGAGCTGATCTTTCTCACCTGACAATTTTAATTTTTTGATATCTCTTCTCCCCACGCATCCCCTCACCCAATTTATACCTCTGGATGAGTTCAGTCAATTGCTTTTTTAAAAAAGCAGATCCTAAAACCTACTATTCCTTTAATCCAGAGTTAGAGCTGAAAAATGGATCTAGAAGTTAGGGGGGAAATATAATAATAATAATAATAATTTATTAAATTTCTAGACCGCCCCCTCTCCCCGGAGGGACTCGGGGCGGTGTACAGAAATAAATTTAAAACATACAAACAATCATACACATAAATAAAAATCAGATTAAACAACCCCTGTACAATTTATAAAAATTAAAAAAACAGACCTTAAAACCAATCTTAAAAAATTTAGAAATAGGACTGAGGTGGGATAGGTGGAATTAGGCCAAGCCGGCTAGCTGGAATAGGTGGGTTTTAAGTTTCTGACGGAAGGAGCGGAGATCCGTAGTCATTCTAATGTCGGGGGGGAGGTCATTCCAGAGGGTCGGGCCCATCACAGAGAAGGCCCTTACCCTAGGCGCCGTCCGCTGGCACAGCCTAGTGGACGGCACCCGGAGGAGTCCCTCTCTGTGTGAGCGAATCGGCCGGAGGGATGTATGTAATTATCATTACTTTGTTTTTTATCCCCCACCAATAAAACTGATAACAAAATAAAAATGAGATTGTGATCGAAATGTCCCCTCACAGATCAAAAGTATAAGGAAAATGACTGATGACACTAAGGAGAAAACATTGGAGATTCAAGGAAAACTGGAGAAAAGTAAATATCAAATCAAAAACGAAAGAGAAAGCGTAAAAGACCTGATCAAGAGACTGAGGAACTTTTTGCTAGGTAAGCGTGCTGTTCTTTCTCTCCCGTTTTCAGCATATGTCGCGCGAAATAAATTCAGCATAGTGTTTTGACCTAAGCTTCCTTAAAAAGCATGAAGCAGAGTCTTGGTCCCACAAAACCTCTTTTATTTACATGACTGTGAATTGCTTTCATTCACAGTCAGCAAGGCTTAGCAAACAGTCTTTCCGAGGAATGTTTATCAACACGAACCTTATCTTGTTTGGAGAGCTGCCAGATTACTAGTTTCCAAACGCAGGGCAAGGCAAAACTTGGCACAGAGTCTCTTATAGTCACAAACAGAACTTTCCACTCTTGAAACGACCGAAGGAACGAATTGTTTCCTGCAAAAGCCCATTCAGCAGGTTCGGACCAGTTCTGGAGAACCGGTAGCAGAAGTTTTGAGTAGTTCGGAGATGTTTTGAGTAGTTCGGAGAATCGGCAAATACCATTTCTGGCTGGCCCTACCCCCATCTATTCTCTGCCTCCCGAGTCCCAGCTGACCGGGAGGGAATGGGGATTTTGCAGTAACCTTCTTCTGGAGTGGGGAGGGAATGGAGATTTTACCGTATTCTTCCCCTACCACGCCCACCCAGCCATGCCACGCCCACAGAACCAGTAGTAAAAATAGTTTGAATCCCACCATTGTTTCCATCCTTCCGAGGCCGGTAAAATGAGGACCCATATTGTTGGGGGCAAGAGGCTGATTCTGTAAACTGCTTAGAGAGGGCTGTAAAGCAGTGTGAAGCGATATATAAGTGCTATTGGTAAGTGGGGAAGGAAGGACAGACCGTGGTTAGAATGCAGCATTGTAGGCTAATTCTGCCATTTGCCAGGAGTTCGATTCTGACCGGCTCAAGGTTGACTCATTCTTCCATCCTTCCAAAGTCAATAAAATGAGGACCCAGTTTGTTGGGGGCAAGAGGCTGACTCTGTAAAACGCTTAGAGAGGGCTGTGAAGCACTGTGAAGCGGTATATAAGTCTAGGATCGTACACACTTTTCTCCTCATTTTTCTAAGAGGAAAGTGCCCCACCGGAGGATATAGAAAAAGTTGCAAATTATGTTCTGGCGATTAAGATGCACGAGGGACCTCAGGAGCTGCCACACCTGCTCAACAACCTCAAGAGTCTCATGTCGCATTGCGAGGAACGCACAGAATATACCAAAAGCTTAAGGAAACAAAAGGAAGAGGCAGAGAAGCTTTTGAAGAAAGCCAAAGAAACTGAGTATGTATTGCGTTTTCTTATTTGTACTGATAGTTGAGACTTCAGGTAGGCCTCAACTTACCAGAGTTCACTTAGTGACCGCTCCAAGTTACAACGGAACTGGAAAATGTGACCTATAACCATTTTTACACTTATGACCACCGCAAAATCCTCACAGTCCCGCGATCAGAATGATGACTTGTATTTATGACGGTTGCAGGGTCCCGGGGTCATGCGATCCCCATCGTCTGACAAGCAAAGTCAATGGGGAAGCCTGATTCACTTAACAACCATGTGACTAACGTAACAACTGCAGGGCTTCACTTAACAAAAGTGGCAAGGAACGTCATTGAATGGGGGCAAAACTCACTTAACAAATTTCTCACTTGCGCTCAGTTGTGGTCGTTAAGTTGGGGACGAATTGTATTTGTAGTTCAGGATTGAACTGTGGGGTCCTTGGGGCTGCCTGAGTTTGGTTGTTTCCTTGCAGACGTTTCATTACCCAACTACGTCACATCCTCAGTGCTAAAGGGGTGGAGAACAAATCACACACCTTTGTAACCCTGATGATGTTCCCAAGTTGGATCATGAAACATCGGCAGAAAAAAAAAAACAAGTTCAAAGAACACCAAGGACCCAACAATCTGTTCTGACCTAAGCTTCCTGATCCAGTAAAAAGCACACGCTTAGTCCCCCAAACCCTCTTTTTATTTCAAAGGGTGTGAATTACGTTCATTCGCAGCCTGTAATGAGTCCCAAAGTCCTACAGTAGTCTGCCAAAGTCCTTCGGGATAAGGCTGAGAAGCACCCACCTTTATCTTCCTTGAAAGGCTGCCAAAGACTTAATTGGCAATTACCTTAGCAAGGCCACACGGAGGAAAGAGTCAGAACGGAGCTTCAGAAGGTAAACTGACCAGCATGAACCAAGTTGCTTCCTGCAAAGGCTCATGTGCTTTTGCTCCTCCTTTATGTCCTATGGGAGGGGCCAATCACCTCCAAGCCTTACTCTCGAGTCGTCCCTTCTGTCTTAGCTGCTCTTGCCTTCTAGCAGCTCTGCGCATGCATGCGCTGGGAACGGGGGGGACTTGTTCATCTGCCTCGCTGCTGTCTGACTCTGGAGGCAGCACATAACTCCCAGAGGGCCCTGGGCCCCTCTCTGCCTCCGACGCAGAGCCCTCGTCCGAGCCTTCTCCAGACTCCAGGACTGGCCCATGTTCCTCCCCAACCTCCTCGCTGTACGATTCTGCTGCCAGCTCCATAGGCCACTAGCGGACCACAACACAATCATCCTCCTCTCTCCACAAACTCCCCTCCCTTCTAGCACTGATGATGTTACCCAGTTGGGCAATGAAACGTCTGCAAGAAAACCACCAAGCTCAGACTCAACACCAAGGAGCCCAACAATTTCTTATTTGTATTTGTGATCAATTAAGTCCTGAAAATGGATTTTCTGATTTAGCTAATCTTATTATGCCATAATCACTTTTTAATCATTCAGTGAGCAAACCATTGTCAACGGAGCAATGCAATTCTGATTAAGTCTTTTGTAATACTAATATTCTGTTCTAGCCTCATCCTATTTCCTAAGTGACTTGCCATAAAGATTTATTTGATTTGTTCATTGGGTTCTCTTTGTTTCTCCAATTATTATATTCTACTTCCAATTACCAGGTGGCTCAGTGGCTAAGATGCTGAGCTTGTCGATCAGAAAGGTCAGCAGTTTGGAGGTTCAAATCCCTAGCGCCGTGTAATGGAGTGAGCTCCCGTTACTTGTCCCAGCTTCCACCAACCTAGCAGTTCAAAAGCACGTAAAAATGCAAGTAGAAAAATAGGAACCACCTTTGGTGGGAAGGTAACAGCATTCCGTGCAACTTTGGTGTTTAGTCATGATGGCCACATGACCACAGAGACATCTTCAGACAACTCTGGCTCTTCGGCTTTGAAACGGAGATGAGCACCGCCCCCTAGAGCCAGGAACAACTAGCACATATGCGCGAGGGGAACTTTTACCTTTACCTTACTTCCAATTAACAATCCTAGCATGCAGATTTCTTGCGTGTCTCTCAAGACCTTTTTTTTTAAAACTCAGGGATAAAACAAAAGCTCTCACTGCACCTGATGAAATTATAACCCACCTGAAAGACGTAGAAGATACTCAGAGACAAACTCAAGGCGTCTTGGCAACTTCCAACGCGAAAATAGAAGAAATGCTAACAAATATTTCAGAGGTAGCCTCAGTCCACTCAACGATTGTAAATTAAAGCATGTGATATTTTATCAATGGAGATTCTCACTCATCCAGATCACAGTTGTCCCAAAGGTGCTTTTTTTCCAAGAAGACTTTCTGGTTTTTCTTTTGAAGATGTTTCGCTTCTCATCCCAGAAGTTTCTTCAGCTCTGACCGGATGGTGGGGAATGGAAGGATTTATATTCCTTGCAGACAAAGCTGGTCATTTGCATTCTTTTAGAGAGTCGTTGAGGCCACTTGGAGGTTTATCTCTGTCTTCAGGGTTACCCGAATGATGCAAATGGGTGTGGAGCCTTCTTGGAGCTGCTGAAAGGACTGTGTTGTAAACTGGAGATAAATGATGTTGTCTCCCTCCCCCTCTGTTGAGGGAGGGCTGTTCAATTTCGACCCCTCTTTCAAACCAACAGTCCTCTCTGTCCAAAATGTGGACTTTGCTGTCCTCAAAAGACTGGCCTTTGACTTTCAAATGCAGAATCTAGTCCTGATGGGTTTGTTCTCCTACGTTTTGCCGTGCATTTGTGAAGGGGCTGTTTTGTTTCCCCACCAGTTATTCTAGTAAGTTGCTCATTGCCTATGGAGATTGAGAAGAAAAAACAGAAAGCCCAGCTGCCTCTTGGGGGGAAAAAAAGCACTTTTGGGACATGAAGTACTTAATCTTTTTAATACTCTCTTGTCTTTTTCATTCATTGTCCTCTAATAAGGAGTGGCGACCCCTTTAACTAGTTATGTTTCTCGGGGAACAGGCTGAGGACCAAGTGAAGAAGGCCCACACCCAGTTGCAGTCTTTTCCAGAAAAACAGTTCAAGCTGGCAGATGAAATAAGTTCCTTGAAGACCAAAACGGAGAAGAGCAAAATCCAAGCCACAGATGCAAGATCAAAGGCAGGAGAAGCCCAAACTCAAGCGACAGCGAGTAGTAAGGTAAAACCCCATTTAAATATCCTTGTTTATCCCCCTGAAAAAGGGGCAGTTATGACCATTTTTCACACTTCCAACCACTTCCCTACAGTCACGTGATCAAAATTTGGATTCATTTCTACGTGGTGGCTCAGGGGCTAAGACGCTGAGCTTGTCGATCAGAAAGGTCGGCAGTTCGGCGGTTCGAACCCCTAGCGCCGCATAACGGAGTGAGCTCCCGTTACTTGTCCCAGCTTCTGCCAACCTAGCAGTTCGAAAGCACATAAAAATGCAAGTAGAAAAATAGGGACCACCTTTGGTGGGAAGGTAACAGCGTTCTGTGCGCCTATGGCATTGAGTCATGCTGGCCACATGACCACGGAGATGTCTTCGGACAGCGCTGGCTCTTTGGCTTTGAAACGGAGATGAGCACCGCCCCCTAGAGTCAGGAACGACTAGCATATATGTGTGAGGGGAACGTTTACCTTTATACACACTGCATTTTTTAGGAACTTGCTAATCTTGAACACGAATACGGCAACTTGCAAAACAAACTCCTGACCAGTGGACTTTCGTTAGAAACCCTGGACAAACTCAACTGGTTGAAAAAAGAGGCAGAAGAACTTGCCAATGAGACCGCGGAGAAGGCGAAAAGAATCGCCGGTAATTTACACACCTTGTATGCACCCAGATATATACGTACCATATTTTTCAGAGTATAAGACGTACCTTTTTCCCCCCCAAAAGAGGGTGATACACAAAATGTAGCTCCACCCCCCAACCCCCGGCAGTCCGATCCACCCCCCAATCAGCTGTGCTGAATCAAGCTGCAATAAGTACTGAAGCTGACCTGGCTGGTCAGAGTTTGCAGCAGCAATAACATTCAGAAAGCACACACAAGTAGCTGATTCAGCAGGATTCAAAATAATAATAATATACAATACATGACCAAAAGCAGGTTTTCCAAGGTAGCAGTCAATGCAAGCAAAACACAAGCAGTTTCACTTTCAGTTCTCGGCTAAGGAGACAGGCTCCTTCCTGTCTCCTTGCTGCTCACACAGCAAATACTGTTTCAGAGTCCAAATAGCCCTCATTGGCTGACTTAGTTGCTATGCCTATTCATTGGTTGAACTTGTTACCACGTGTCACCTGAATAACATGGATGCTGGTAGACAGAGGCAGAATTTTTCTTCTTTTTATTTTCCTCCCAAAAAACTAAGGTGTGTCTTATACTCCGCAGCGTCTTATACTCCAAAAAATATGGTACATAGCCATAAAGTCTATCTTTTGCTGCTATAAAAGACTTTGGAAATGAGTGTTAGGCAGACATGGGTTACTACTGGGTGGGAGTGGCTTGGCAGCCATGTGACTGGGTGGGTGTGGCCAACTTATAAAATGTGGTAAAACTCACTTAACAATGCTCTTGCTTAGCAACCAAAATGTTGGCTCAGAAACTCTGGCATTTGAAGCACGCAAGTCTTAGAGCTCTCAAGTTACAAAACCTTTCCACCCCTAACCCTTTAGGAAAAAAAAACGCAGGGGTGTTCAAACTTGATAGCTTTAAGACTTGTGGACTTCAACTCCCAGAATTCCTCTTCTCGCTCTTCATCTTGACGATGTGCGGATGGGCGGTGGGAGGGAGCTGGAACCGGTTCTAAACGGGACTGTAGATTTGTGGAACCTCTTCCATAGAAGAGGTTAGAACTGGCAGGAACCCACCCCGGGTGTAGGGTCTCCTGCTTGGGCGGGGGTTGGACTAGATGAACTACAAGGTCCCTTCCAACTCTGTTAATCAGTTTACCGCTGTTTGCATGCCTGGTTATTTTTTTTAGACCTGGAAAAGAAGATACAAGATCTGAACCAGATTAAACAGCAAAAAGCGGATCAGCTGAAGCAACTGGAGGATCAAGTTATCGCTATTAAAAACGAGATCGCTGAGGAATCCAACAGATACGCTACTTGTAAAAGTTAGACTCGAAGAAAATCCTGGACATCCTGTGGGAAATCACTGAATACCTCTCTGTAAATGGTTTGTAATAATGATGAGCATTAGATAAGCTACGTTCAGGGGTAGGTTGCTGCCGGTTTGGCATGCCAAAAGTTTTTGCTCCGTGCCCCTGCGCATTTGCATCTAAAAAGATCTACGCATGTGCAAAATGTTAGAAAAGGAAAAAAAATACATTTTGTACTGTACAGAAAATTGTTCTGCGTATGCGCAGAACCGAAAATCAAGATGGCACCACTGGAGGGGAACCAGTTCCGGGGCACGGCAGGCATACTGATAAATAAATAAATAAATAAATAAATATTATATATATATATATATATATATATATATATATATATATATATATATATATATATATATATATATATATATATATATTAAAGCAGTTGGTTTAAATCAGGTAGCTACGTTCATTGTTCAAAATTTCAAACATACTTCAATAGTAGGCAAAGCACTTCTAAACTATTTTGAATTAAGAGCTCAAACCTGTGCATGTACAGACATAAAAGTTTTCTCCTCTGTTAAGATTCCAGGTGTGTATACATAAAGCATTGTTTTACATTCCCCCAAACTTGCTAAAACTGGACTAATCCTGTTTTGCACATATTAATTTAAAGCTAAATAAGATTAAAATGACGTGGTTGTTGCTTTGATTTAGTCAAACATCTCAAGCAGCGAGACAAAATTTGTTACTATTACGGTCATAAACAATAGTTAAATATTTAATTGGTTTGGCATAGCAACACTCCGTTTTCCACATATTGCAAAGATGAAAATTCTCAGTGTGCGAGTGTACACACACTTGCACCCAGTAATACAAATTCTGTTGTTGTGGTTGTGAAGATTCCGATGTTCATTGGATCATTTTAGTCTGGGCTGCTTGTCTGATTTTAGCTTTTTCAAATGTCCCCCCCCCCCATCTCCCCATTTTATACACAGCTCAGAGTCTATTGGAGTTGGTTAGCTAATAAATTTAAAATAAAAATGTTTTATAAGCTTATTATTATTAATTGTTTTGATGTTTCACAAGCTTTTATTGTTTTAAAGTCTTACTGGCTTTAAATGTTTGTAAGCTGAGAAGAGTCACTTCTCTGCAAGATGGGTGGCATACATCATATAGATGATAGATTGATAGATAGATAGAGATAGATGAGATTGATATACATATATATTAGATAGATAGATAGATAGATAGATAGATAGATAGATAGATAGATAGATAGACAGACAGACAGACAGACAGATATAGATGAGATTAATATAGATAATAAACAGACAGACATAGAAAGATGAATGGATAGAAAAGGGGGGGAGGAAGGAAGATGGTTGGGTGGGTGGGTGGGTGGGTGGGTGGGTGGGTGGGTGGGTGGGTGGGTGGGTGAATGGATGGATAGATAGATAATGGATGGATGGATAGATGGATGGGAAATAAGAAAGGAAGATAGACAGAAGATAGATAGAAAGAGATAGATGATAGATAGATAGATAAAAAGATAGATAGATAGATGATAGATAGATAGATAGATAGATAGAAGATAGATAGATAGATAGATAGATAGATAGATAGATAGATAGAAAGATGATAGATAGATAGATAGATAGATAGATAGATAGATAGATAGATAGATAGATAGATGATAGGTAGATAGGTAGATGATAGATGATAGATAGATAGATAGATAGATAGATAGATAGATGATAGATAGATAGATAGATAGATAGATAGATAGATAGATAGATAGATAGATAGATAGATAGATACATACATACATACAGTAGATAGATGATGGATGGATGGATGGATGGATGGATGGATGGATGGATGGATGGATGGATGGAGAGATAGAGCCACAAACAATGAAATCTTATCACAAGCTCTGATGTTCATACCTGTTCATTTTGAGGGGCTCCTACAAAGACAAGGGGACAAACTATTTTCCGAAGCACCAAAAGACAGGAAAAGAAACAATGGATGGAAACTAATCAAGGAGAAAAGCAACCTGAAACTAAGGAGAAATTTCCTAACAGTGAGGACAATTAACCAGTGGGACAGCTTGCCACTAGACGTTGTAGGTGCTCCATCACTGGAGCATTTTATGAAGAGAGTGGACAGCATTCATCTGAAATGGTCTAGGGTCTCCTGCTCAAGCAGGCGGTTGGACTAGATGAGCTCCAAGGTCCCTTCCAACTCTGTTATTCTATATTCTACAGTAAGTTCAATTTGCAGGTGAGAAGGTCCATGGTGGCCATAGCAGTAGTTAAACCACTAGGTGGCAGCAGTAACTTTATAAATGCTTCCTTCGTATTTTATCTCTTCCTCCCTATTGAATCTGTTTCAAATTTTAAAAAACCAATTACATAAAATATTTTGCAACGTGGGTACTGGTTACTCTGGGCATGAATTGAGGGGAATCAGTGGGCTGATTATTCAATCCTGTTACAGAAGGCTGAGCAAAATTTGTAAATAATTACAGAAAATAGGTTTCTATTTGCTAAGAAAACATTGTGGGTCTAAATCAATTATGGGAAGATACTTTTTTCCACTGATTTGCAGCAGCTCAAGGATAGCTTAGTTTATTTATTTTTTATTTTTTATTATTTATTATCCAAAGATCAGTTCAAGCATGGCAAAACACACACACACACAGAGTCAGTTACAGTAAGGTAGAAAGTTAATCTATTTCTCCAGGTAGCCCATTCTGATTAACACTCATCTTCCAGGAAAAACCAAATACCATCTGATTATTTTAAAATAAAACTGCCAGAAACATACGAATTATTCCCCAATAATAAAATTTTCACTCTTCAATTCCTGAAAAACATTTGGCATTCTGCATCATCTTCAAACGTTCTCTTTCAATGCTGATGAAAAAGAACTCTTAGCTGCTATAAATTCTTGTTGAGAGCCCTCCATCAATCAAAGGATAATCTAAGGTAAAGGTTCCTCTCACACACATGTACTAGTCATTTCCTGACTCTAGGGGGCAGTGCTGATCTCCATTTCAAAGCCGAAGAGCCAGCGCTGTCCGAAGACATCTCCGTGGTCATGTGGCCGGCAAGGCTAAACGCCCAAGGCACATGGAACGCTGTTACCTTCCCACCAAAGGTGGTTCCTATTTTTCTACTTGCATTTTTTATGTGCTTTCGAACTGCTAGGTTGGCAGAAGCTGGGACAAGGAACGGGAGCTCACTCCATTATGCGGCGCTAGGGATTCAAACTGCCGAACCGCCAACCTTTCTGATTGACAAGCCACTGAACCACCGTGTCTCTGAAGGATAATATAAGGGTAGCTTGTTATCAAAATAATAAAGGGGAGATTAAAAAAATAATCTAAACGACATTAAACTCAAATTAAATAGGCATCCTTTAAAATTTGAAGCCGTTAGCCCTGCCAGGAATCTAAATCGTCAAATTCCAGAATTGTAATAAAATTACACACAGGCTGTTTGTTTATACCTCAACTCAACAATAATTTACGACACTAAGAAGCTGGAATTTCCTTTCAGATGGGAAACATGTCTTCTGCCCCGACTCTTGTTCTGACTTGGCTGATAACACAACATCGGGGTTGTCGCTTCAGACTTTGTGAGTAATGACTTTCCCCTTGGCAGGCATCCTTGTGAACAATCAGATTTTATTCTTGGATTATCCCCATCACCAGAAGTAAAAGGGGGTGGGGGGAAGTTGTAAGGGTTTCCTTCCTTCTCTAAGTTGTAACACTGGAAAAGTTCTTTCAGAAGAGTATTTCTTAAATAGCCAAGGTTTTTATTGAGTGAAGACAAAACATTCTCCGCCAGGAGATTTATCATTGTTTAATAGAGGATTTATAGCAAGGTTTTTTTTATCAATGCAAAAGTTAAAATAGGTTTTTAAAATGCTAAAGTGTCCCATAGTGAAAGAAACACAGTCATATTGGCTCCAGCAGTCTTACAAAGCAAGATACGAGGGTCCAAGTTTTACCTCAGGTAATCCTCGATTTAGGACCACAACAGAGTCCAAAATTTCTGTTGCTAAGTGGGAGAGCTGTTAAGTGAGTTTTGACCCACTGTACCACCTTTCTTGCCGCCATCGTTAAGTGAATCACAGCAGCTGGTAAGTTAGAAATAAGGTTGTTACGTGAATCTGCCTTTCCCCGTCGACTTCGCATGTCAGAAGGTCACTAAAGGGGATGACACGATCCTGGGACCATGGAACTGTCATAAGTATGAGTTGGTTACCAACTTCATTGTATATATGATGTACAATGGCAATAAAGGCCTTGAACTTGGTTGCCAAGCGTCTGAGTTTTGATCACATGACCCTGGGGAATGCTTCAACGGTCGCAAATGTGAAAAACGGTCATAAGTTTTTTTTCCAATTTAACTTCAGATGGTCACCGTTGTAAGTCAAGGACTACTTGTACTACAGTTTTCCCATTTAAAAAAAATACGAAGGCAGAAATAACACCCTTACATATTTCTGTTCTGAAAGAATCTTCTATATCTATAAAAATGTCTGTGTGTGTTTGTGTGTGTGTGTTCCAGCATAACTCTGGAATGCCTTGAGCAATTTCAACCAAACTTGGAACACAGATGACTTACCTTCTGGGAAAAAATACTGTTGGGGTAAGACACACCTAACACCCCTTGGAGTGTGTGTTCTGTTAAGATACAGCCTGTTGTGCCTTCAAACGGCTTCTACTGTACTGCTTTAAAATGGCTTCTACTGTACAGCCCAGTAGAGTTCCATGGTAACGGCTTCACAGCACTTCACAAGGGGGCTCCCTCTCGTAAGGGTGAAAATCCGACATTAGAAATTATGTTTCTGGGGGCACAGGGAAAACAATTTTAACTAATTTAATTGTTGCCGAAATCAGGGCTCAGGGAGAAGTTGCTCTTGCCATCGCCTCTTCAGGAATTGTGGTGACATTCATGGAAATTGGCAGGACAGCCCATTCCTCACTTACATTGCCACTTGACATCGCCATTCCTATCTAATTCTAAGAGTGCAGAGAAGAGCAACAAAGATGATTAGGGGATTGGAGACTAAAACATATGAAGAACAGTTGCAGGAACTGGGTATGTCTAGTTTAATGGAAAGAAGGACCAGGGGAGACATGATAGCAGTCTTCCAATATCTCAGGGGTTGCCACAAAGAAGAGGGAGTCAAACTATTCTCCAAGGCACCTGAGGGCAGGAAAAGAAGCAATGGGTGGAAACTAATCAAGGAGAGAAGCAACTTAGAACTGAGGAGAAATTTCCTGACAGTGAGAACAATTAATCCGTGGAGCAGAAATTGCCTCCAGAAGTTGTGAATGCCCCAACACTGGAAGTCTTTAAGAAGATGTTGGATAGCCATTTGTCTGAAACAGTATAGGGTTTCCTGCCTAAGCAGGGGGTTGGACTAGAAGACCTCCAAGGTCCCTTCCAACTCTGCTATTGTATTGTATAATTCAGGATATTGGGATAAATAAATACATGGGCAACGGCAGGTTATCAGCTAGTTTCACATAAAAATTACAAGACCAACAACGAAGATCGAGTGGTTCCATAGCCATAGGATGGATTGCAGTCTTCATCAGGATTTTAATAGATTTAGATATATATTTGATGAACCAGCTACGGCCAATTTTGATCTACGGAGCTTTCAACTGAGAGCGAACTTAAGAGATAGATCTTTTTGTTTTGAAATTACAGTGCCAATTCCCATTATCTGGAGAAAATGTTAAGTTTACCGTGCTTCCCCCGAAATAAGACAGAATCTTATTTTCTTTTGACCCCCGAAACAAGTGCTTGACCTTATTTTTGGGGAGGTCTTATTATTTTTGAGGTGCAGGAGGCAGTGAGCGTGGTCACCTCATGGCTGCTGCTGTGTTGCAATATTTTCGGGGAGGGCTTATTTTGGGGGGAGGGTTTATTTTAGCACATGTGCTCAAATGCCAGATTGGGCTTATTATCCAGGGAGGTCTTATTTTGGGGAAAACAGGGCACACACGGAGTGATTTTGCGCCACAGGGAATTACGCATAGCTTTCTACAGGAGTTACGGAAATTAGAAAGTAAGCCGATAACGCTTGCAACTTCACTGCACTGCATACGGAAAGAAAGGGATGAGACTAGAATAAATGACAAGAATACGGAATATATTGCAAAACACAACGCCATGCAGGTATTTCCCGCACCCTCTACAGGTCGTCCTAATTGAGCAACGGTCCTGTTTAGTGACGGTTTGCAGTTACGATGGTGATGAAAAAAGTAACTTGGTGACAATCCTCCTGTTTATAACCTTTGCAGGTCTGGAAAGAAAAAGAACATTTTAAAACCATCAGCACGGCCACTATTTCCCTTAGCGACCGTTGCGGATTCCAATTTTGGTCGCTAAACAAGGACTAACCTGTTAATAGAACATTGCAGAGTTATAAGTGCAATGTGCTTACTCATTAATGATCTTACTAAGTTCCATTTCCAGGAAACTGCACTTATGCGTGTTATGCAGAATGCAGTAGAATGAATAAAACTGCATTCTAATTTGAATAAGTATGAATGGCCACTTAGGAAATTTTTATTTCATTTCTATTTTAAAGAAAAATGGAGGAATCCTACAGTTTTAAGCTGCAGTTCTCTGAATGTTTTCTCATAATGACTCTTAGTGGCGTTTCTTCCCCGCCGCTAGGTTTAGTTTTCTTTAATCATTCTAATATGTGCATGTTTTCTTAATTGTACAGCCACTGCTGTGTTATTTACAATGGCTTATTATACTTGACTAATAAAATGTATTTTTATAAAGTAAATTTTTTATGCATGCCAATTTTTTTTTCTAAAATTGATATTCTGTCCAAGGGATACACTATTATTTCATTTCCTTCCTTCCTTCCTTCCTTCTTTCCTTCCTTCCTTCCTTCCTTCTTTCTTTCTTTATTTTTTGACGGAAAAAAGAAGGTGAGAAAACACAGAGGACTTAGTTTGGAAAATTCCGTGCCACAAATGGTTAACTGGAAAATCCCATGCCGGAGAAGAGGAATTGCATGTTCTACTTGGAAGTAGCTGTACACAAATCACTATTGTTGTTATTTTTAACAAACTAGAATTGAAAATGTCCAGGTGTTTAAGAGAATAACATAGAGAACTGTTTCTCAAGTTTGACAGTTTTAAGATGTATGGATTCAACTCCCAGCTGGTCCGGAAGATTCTTGGCGTTAATGTCCACACATCTTGTTAAAAGTTAAGTTGACAAAGTTGAGAAACACTGTCATAGAATATGCCTTTAGGAAAATCTTGAAGGCCTTTTATAAAAGTGAGTATAAAGTAATACAGAACAGGGCAAAACAACAGAGTTGGAAGGGACCTTAGAGGTCTTCTAGTCCAGCCTCCTGCTGAATCTGAAAATTTGTTTCAGACAATGGTATGGAGTTTCCTACAATGGTATTTGTTAGAAATTCTGCTTAAAGCACCACAGAGAGCAAACGAAGAGCACAGTCACCATGTACTTTACTGCTCAACTGTTTTAACTCTAACAGGAAACAGGAAACTATTTAGAATAAAAGAGCATAGAGTATATATATACTATAGATCCAAACATGTAAACACTGCCATCTACTGGCTGAATATTACTATAATTGTTACATAGAACTGAAACAAGAGGATTGAAAAACAAGTCACTTTCCCATTATTCTTCTCTTCCTTTCTAGAATCTCTCTCTCCCCACTTATGACTATAAACATGTTGTTTGTATCTTTCAATTTATATTGTTTTTATTTGTTTCCTAGTACGATTTGATAGCTTATTAGTAACCTCGACTCACTAAGTGTTGCATCTTTTTATTCTTGATGAATGTATTTTATTCTCCTTATGTATACTGAGAACATAAGCACCAGAGAAAAAAATCATTCTGTGTCCAATCCCACTTGGGCAATAAAGAATTGTATTGTATTGTATTGTATTGTATTGTATTGTGTTCTATTCTATTCTATTCTATTCTATTCTGATCCTTAAGTCCTGTAAAGCAGGGGTGAAATCCAGCAGATTCTGACAGGTTCTGGAGAACCGGTAGCGGAAATTTTGAGTAGCCCGGAAAACCGGTAGTGGAAATTTTGAGTAGCCCGGAAAACCGGTAGTGGAAATTTTGAGTAGTTCGGAGAACCGGTAGTGGAAATTTTGAGTAGTTCAGAGAACCGGCAAATGCCACCTCTGGCTAGCCCCAGAGTGGGGTAGGAATGGGGATTTTGCAGTATCCTTCCCCTGCCACGCCCAACAAGCCACGCCCAACAAGCCATGCCATGCCCACCAAGCCACACCCACAGAACCGGTAGTAAAAAAAAGAATGAATTTCACCACCGCTGCAAAGGTTATTGTGTCCTTTTATGGATAGAACCACTGATTCCAAACCAACAAACACTCTGTGTGTGTGTGTGTGTGTGTGTGTGTGTGTCTGTGTGTGTGTGTCTCTGTGTGTGTCTGTATGTTTTCCTGCCTGTGATGTTTTTAAAAAGACTGCATTTCCCCCTGCCCAACCCCCAACCCAACCCCAACCCCCATTCTCATGACCTTTTGGGTGCCCCAAAGTTTTGGAAACCTCCCTGTTCAAAAGTTTTTCTGAACACCTGGTGTTAGTTATCTGGCTCTTCTTTCTCTCAAAGGATCCACAACTTCCCCCCCCCCTCTCTCTCTCTCTTAATTATAAATCTTTCTCTCCCAGCCAATTCCCAGAAAGCGTCAATAATCCCAGCGGGAGGCAACCGCTTTCATCTTGCATTGGGGGGGGGCAAGGGGGGGCGTACTCACCAACATTTATTTACCGGTGTGCCGCTTCTCCCCTGGCAAATATTTTAACCCCGGCTGCCTAATGATTAAACTGCTGGGTCTGTTTTAGGAGCGCAGAGGGTTTAATCATTAGGTCAGGAAAACTAGAGAAACTCTCAGAAAAGTTGAGAAGTAGCAGCTGGACAGACCCTTCCTGCTTCCCCCCCCTCCCCAACCCAGGCCTACATTCCCCAACTGATTGATGGAAACCGGACACTGTTTCCCCCTGAGGTAATAAATTGACTTCCCTCCACCATTTTCCCCTCCCCCCTCCCAAAAGTCCAGGGACTGGGAGTTGAGAAACCTTCTGGACGAATGTTCAAAGGAGCCACAAATGCAGAATAACAGAGTTGGGAGGGACCTTGGAGGTCTTCTAGTCCAACCCTCTGCTTAAGCAGGAGACCCTGTCGCTGCAGAGCCCTCTGTGCGGAAATGTGAGCCGTCGGCCAAGCTCAGCTTCACCACGCATGTGCGCACGCGCCTCTTGTCGGACAGCTGGTTTTTGGGTCTCTGCCGCGCATGCATGGAGGGTGGGGCTCATGCAGGAGACTTGCACGTATGTGGGGGGAGGGGCAGGATGCACATGCAGGGGTCATGTGTGCATGTGGGAGAGGGCACGGCGCGCAGAGTGGCACACCCATTGCATTAAGGCACACGAGCGCTTTCGACACGCAACGACAAAAAGGTTAGCCATCACAGCCCTATGTGATGTTTACAGTTTACAGAGTCGGCCTGTTGCCCCCAACAATCTGGGTCCTCATTTTAGTGACCTTGGAAGGATGGAAGGCTGAGTCAACCTTGAGCCGGTCAGGATCGAACTCCTGGCAGTGGGCAGAGTCAGCCTGCAATACTGCATTCTCGCCATTGTGCCACAAGGAAGGAGAATGAGAAAGGGAATAAGAGGGAAGGAAGGAAGGAAGGAAGGAAGGAAGGAAGGAAGGAAGGAAGGAAGGAAGGAAGGAAGGAAGGAAGGAAGGAAGGAAGGAAGGAAAAAAGGAAGGAAGGAAGGAAGGAAGGAAGGAAGGGCAATAGCGCTTAGACTTATATACCGCTTCTCAATTCTTCGCATCTTTCTCTAAGCAGTTTACAGAGTCAGCCTCTTGCCCCCAACAATCTGGGTCCTCATTTTAGTGACCAGAAGGATGGAAGGCTGAGTCAACCTTAGCCAGTCAGGATCGAACTCCTGGCAGTGGGCAGAGTCAGCCTGCAATACTGCATTCTCGCCATTGTGCCACAAGGAAGGAGAATGAGAAAGGGAATAAGAGAGAAGGAAGGAAGGAAGGAAGGAAGGAAGGAAGGAAGGAAGGAAGGAAGGAAGGAAAAAAGGAAGGAAGGAAGGAAGGAAAAAAGGAAGGAAGGAAGGAAGGAAGGGCAATAGCGCTTAGACTTATATACCGCTTCTCAATTCTTCGCATCTTTCTCTAAGCAGTTTACAGAGTCAGCCTCTTGCCCCCAACAATCTGGGTCCTCATTTTAGTGACCAGAAGGATGGAAGGCTGAGTGGAAGGCTGAGTCAACCTTAGCCAGTCAGGATCGAACTCCTGGCAGTGGGCAGAGTCAGCCTCCAATACTGCATTCTCTCCACTGTGCCACAAGGAAGGAGAATGAAAAAGGGAATAAGAGGGAAGGAAGGAAGGAAGGAAGGAAGGAAGGAAGGAAGGAAGGAAGGAAGGAAGGAAAAAAGGAAAAAAGGAAGGAAAGGCAATAGCGCTTAGACTTATATACCGCTTCTCAGTTCTTCACATCTTTCTCTAAGCAGTTTACAGAGTCAGCAAATTGCCCCCAACCATCTAGCTCCTCATTTTACCGACCTCGGAAGGATGGAAGGCCGAGTCAAGGTCATAAAATGGGACAAAATCCACGGAATAAAACGACTCACTTAGCCGCAGCAATGCTGGGCGCAATTGTCGAAAACTCCCCTATGACTTTAAAATTAACCCATATGGTGGGCAAACACCTTTTTAAATTCCCACGGGGTGAATTTGGCACCTCGTTTTGCCGTATTCGGAATCACCGTGGGCCGGTCTTTGAAACGCTGAAAAAGTGTGACATGCTGCACAGTTTTCAGATGCTGCTGGCCTTCGTTAGGCGGCTGGAGCCAAAGAAAAACCCATTTTTTGTGCCGTTTTTAAAAAAGCGGGCCTTTACGGAACCTTTCGAGATACTTCAGGCTTAGAGGAGGTCGTGTCAATTTCCCGTGACATCCTCAAGAGTGCTATTGATGAGATTTTGCTGTGTTTTGCTATTCCCTGAGTGGTTTAAAAGTCTTTGGAGTTTTGTTTCATGACTCACTGCCTTACAAATGTTAAGGCCGGGACAATGGCCGATCACCCATCCCCCCAACCCCCAGACTATTCACAACCAACAACTCCTGGAATCAGTGTAACCTAACTAGCTGAGTATGTTTGAAGGAGTCGTCTTACAATGCTTTTTTTTTTCAACCATGGCTGCTTTAAGCTCTTATTTAAATGCCGGCTTACCGTATCGCCTTGCAGAGAAGATGCTAAAGATAAGGATGGGCTTGTGTCCATCCAGGGGTATTCGCGGGGGAAAGTTGAAATAAAGAAGAATATCTATACCTCAGGGATGAAACGAGGTGTCCTTGGTGCTCTCTGAGCTGGGTTGTTCCCTTTCAGACGTTTTATTACCAATCTAGGTAACATCATCAGTTTTGGGAAGGGCAGGGGTTAGCAGGGAGGAGGAGGAGGAGGAGGAGGAAGAGGAGGAGGAAGAGGAGGACAACGATGACTGTGGGTCCTTGGTGCTCTCTGAGCTTGGCTGTTTTCTTGCAGACATTTCATTACCCAACTAGGTAACATCATCAATGCTAGAAGGGAATAGTCTGTGGAAAGGAGGAGGAGGGAGGAGAAGGAGGATGAGGATTGATTTACCCCCAAAGAATGGCTGTTTTTCCTTTGGCCTCACCTGTACGCCCAAGGGACAGAACACTTGTGTGCACTTTACGCAAGCGTGTAACCATAAGATACCACCCCGGGAAGAATTCTTTCCCACTCCAGAGGCTACAATCACATCCCAGCATTCCCAAAAGTTGGTTTTACCCCTCCCCCACCCACCCCTCCCCCCTGTATCATCTTACACTCACTGCTTTAAGCCTTGGAAGCCTCCTCTGAAAGCCCCTCCCCCTAGATTTAAGCCCCAGACTTAATCCCCAAATAGAACCCAGAATCCTAGGGCGGGGAAGGGAACCTTAGAGGTCTTCTAGTCCAACCCCCTGTCCAAAGCCATCCCTGGATCTTGGGTTGAGAGCGTTGAGCCATGGATGCTGCCCTGGGGGGGGAGGAGGAAGGGAAATATCCGTGTCCTCAAAAGCCCCCCCCCGCGAAATAAAGGACCCCCCCACCTAGCTCCCACCCCCCCCACCCCTCCCAGGGGCGAGTCTCCCACTCTCTCCTCTCCGGATGCGGCTCCACTTCCCCCTGCCCAGCCTTAGCGCTTGCGTGGTAGGTAGAGCCTCTCCCCCCCCCATATCCCACCCACCCACATTCCCCCCCCCCTTGCTGGGCGCGAGGGGAGGCTCCTTTCTCTCTCACTCTCTCTCTGTCTCTCTCCAGCGGCGGCCGCCAGAAGAGGAGCGAGGTCGGAGCTCGCGGGTGGCTCAAAAGGCGCTCCGGGTCGTTGTAGGGAGAAAAGGCAGGCAACGACCCCTTTAAAAAGCCAGTGTTGTAAAGCGGAGCTTCGGAGAGGGGGGAGCGCCTTTCTTTCATTTTCTTTTTCTTTTCCCCCCTTTTTTCCTTCTCCTCCTCCCTGCCTGTCCCGCCGAAGCGCCGCGATGGGAGTTTTCCAGGTGTCCCTCGGCTGTTTCCTAGGTAATGAAGCACGTTTTGGAAAGGGGCTTTCTTTGCCTTGTGGCTTTATTTAGGGCGGTGGGCGGTGGTGGGTGGGCGATACTCGGGGGGGGGAACAATATATATTTCTGTCTCCCCTTCCCTCTCTTTATGTTCCCCCCACTCTCTCTTCCTCTTTCTTTTCCTATCTCTTTTCCTCTCCCATTCCCTCTCTTTCTGTCCCCCACTCTTTTCTCCCTCTCTTACTTTTTCTTACTTTTCCTCTTTTTCCTCTCCCCTTCCCTCTCTTTCTGTCCCCCCACCCTCTCTCTCTCTCTTCTCCTTCTCTCTCTTTCTTACTTTCTCTCTGTCTCTCTCCCCTTCCCTCTCTTTCTGTCCCCCACCCTCTCTCTCTTTTCTCCTTCTTTCTCTTATCCTTTCTCTCTTTCTCTCCCCACTTCCCTCTCTTTCTGTCCCCCCACCCTCTCTCTTCCTCTCTCTCTCTCTCTCTTTCTCTTTCTTGTCCTCTCTCTTTTCCTCTCCCCTTCCCTCTCTTTATGTTCACCCCACCCTCTCTCTCTCTTCTCCTTCTCTCGCTTTCTCTTACTTTTCCTCTCTCTCGTTCTCGCTCCCCTTCCCTCTCTTTCATTTTCTCTCCCCCACCCTATCTCTCTCCTCCCTCCCTCCCTTTCTTTCTTTCTCTCTTTTCTCCCTCCCTCACCCTCTCTCTACTCCCCATCTCTCTTTCTTTTTCTCCCTGTCCTTCCTCCCTTTCTTTCCTAGCTTCCTCTCTTTCTTTCTCTTTTTCCCTCCCTCCCGTTCCCCCCTCTCTCCTCCCTTCCTCTCCTCCTTTCTCTATTTTTCTTTCTCCCTCCCTCTCTCACCTCCATTCTTCTCTTCCTTTCTCTATTTTCTCTCCCTCTCTCTCTTTCTCTCTCCTCCACCCTCTCTCTTTCGGTCGCTCAAAACTTTTAGGGAGTTGGGGAAAGCACGGGTTTTTAGGAGGGTGGGCGGGCAGGAGGCGCTGCAAAGCGAGAGCGGGGGTTTGGGGGAGGGGAGGGGGGGTCCATGAGGCTTGGAGGCAACGACTCTGCCCCGGATTTCTTTGCAGAGGTTTTTTTCGGCCCTTGTATGGAGAAATGCACGCTCTTTGGGGCGCAGACCCCTTCGCTCCCTGCGCCTCTCCCCCAGCTTCGGGTCTTGTGTGCGGCGGGGGCTTTCTTGAAATCGTGAATGCCTTTGGGATCGAAGGGGATCCATTCCCGGCTTGTTCATTCCAGCCGTTTCATTTAGGGCGAAGTTTGTGGATTTGGGCGGCGTTGCGAAATCGGATGCTTTCCGCCTCTGAACCGACGCCGGAGCCGCCAAACATGTCTGGGAGGGAGACCCTCCCTCCCCCCCCCAAAAAAAATAAATCTATCCGGCCTAATTAATCCCAGGGGCTTCCGAAAAGGGCAGTTGGGAAACTCGGCCAGGTTTCGCAAGGCATCCGTCGCCCTTGGAATCAGAGCGAGGCTGGCCCCGGGGAAAGGAAGTCGTAGTCGGAGGCAGGGAGGGAGGGAAAGAAAGATCCCAAGGGATCCGGGCACCCGATCCCCACGGTCAGAAGTCTTGGGATCTGATCTGTTGGGGACGCGGGAGGGGGGACTCTCAGACACAAGGCACGCGTCTAAACTGGGCTGTGTTGTTTCGCCGGGTCATGTAATACATGTGGGCATAGGCATTTATTATTTATTTATACATTTATTCATTTATTTATTGTGTCTGTGTCTGTCTGTCTGTATATCTATCTATCTATCTATCTATCATCTATCTATCTACCATCTATCTATCATCTCCATCCATCCATCATTTACAGTATCTATCTATATCTATCTGTCTGTCTTTATATCTATCTATCATCTACCTATCATCCATCCATCCATCCATCCATCCATCATTTACAGTATCTATCTATATCTATCTGTCTGTCTTTATATCTATCTATCTATCTATCCATCCATCATTTACAGTATCTAGCATGTACAGTCTATCTATCTATCTATCTATCTATCATCTATCTATCTATCTATCTATCTATCTATCTATCTATCTATCATCTATCTATCTATCTATTATCTGTCTATCTATTTATCTATCTAACTATCCACCCATCATTTACAGTATATATCATCTACAGTATCTATCTATCTATATCTGTCTGTCTGTCGGTCTGCCCGTCCGTCTATCCATCCATCCATCCATCCATCCATCCATCCATCCATCCATCCATCCATCCATCCATCCATCCATCTGTGTATGTAGCGTATAGTAGAGGTGGAGAGCCGCATGCAAGGCAATTTCATTTATACCGACGGCGATTAATGTACATTCAACGTGACAATAAAGCTAGTCGGAGTCTTAAGAGCCTGCGAACATCTCAACGGCCGCTAGATGGCAGCAAGTGGTTCTATGGCGCCTCCCCCCTCCCCCCCCAATGGTGGCTTGGAGTTTTGCAGCCCACGTCTGATCTCTTTTTACCTTTTTTGGAAGCAAGCTCGGATCAGTGAATCTCGGGTTGTTGTTTTTAAAAAAGCGATTTTAAAAGATCCATTAAAACTTTTATAGAGAAGCTCTCCAGCTATTAAAGTCTCCAGCTCTGAGGGCCGACAAGCGCGAGGAATGATCCTCTGTGCGCGAATCCGTTTTGGAATACAGCGATCTTGCTTCGGAGTTAACTGTAGGATCGGTTTGCAAATGATTGACAGCTGAGGTTGTAACTCCTGCGCGCTCTCTCCCCATGGGCTACTCTTTATTTTCTTACACGCTGAGTTGCTGCTGTGCATCTTTGCGGTGAAGAAATAGCAAAGAAAGAGTTAAGAAAGGAAAGAAACGGGATTTGAGAAGGGATGCTACGGGCGGTTTGCATCAGAAAGGGGTGACTTTTGAATTTTGAGGGGGGGGGCTGTCTTCAAAGTAGATCCAAACCCTACAAAATAACTCAATCTGGTTGGGTTTATCGGAGATTTATAGATCTGGGCGGTTCAAGACAAGCGTTCAAGCGATCGGAATAGAGCTGGAAGGGGACCTTAGAGGTCTTCTAGTCCAACCCCTTGCTCAAGCAGGAGACTCTTATTGTCTATGGAGATTCTCGGCCATTCAGGTCATGGTTTTCCCAAAGGTGCTTTTTAAAAAATAAAATAAAATCAAGAGGCCACTGGACTTTCTGGGTTTTTCTTTTGAAGACGTTTTGCTTTCCAACGGTAACAGAGTTGGAAGGGACCTTGGAGGTCATCTAGTCCAACCCCCTGCTGACGCAGGACACCTAGAGTGGGGATTCGAACCGCGGACCTTTCTGATCAACAAGCTGAGCGTCTTAGCCACTGAGTCACCTAGCCAGACATGTGCTTCCCACCCCCCACACCCCCACCCCCTCAAGAAGCCACTGGGTTGCTTTTTCTTTTGAAGACGTTTTGCTTCTCCTCCAAGAAGCTTCTTCAGCTCTGAAGATGACCAGTCGGAGCTGAAGAAGCTTTTTTGGAGGAGAAGTGAAACGTCTTCAAAAGAAAAAGCAAGCCAGTGGCTTCTTGGGTGTGTGTGTGGGGGGTGGGAAGCACATGTCTGGCTAGGTGACTCAGTGGCTAAGACGCTCAGCTTGTTGATCAGAAAGGTCTGCGGTTCGAATCCCCACTCTAGGTCTCCTGCGTCAGCAGGGGGTTGGACTAGATGACCTCCAAGGTCCCTTCCAACTCTGTTGCCGTTGACATGTCAGACCATGAAATACGTTGGACCTTCATATTAGGACTGTCGCCTGAATCGGCGCTCCGAGCCTTCCTTTCTGCGCTTCGCACAGAGGCGGGTTGAGAAGCCACTGGTTCGAATCCGAGTCAAAGCGCTTCGGGTGCTTCTTCCCCCCCCCCCCCTTGCGCGGCTTCTTCCCACGCGGGGCAGGCAATGCGCGCTGGGGCTGCGCGGAACCCAGAGGCAGGGAATCGCGGGCGCCTGGGACGGACGGATCCTTGCGCTGGATGAGGGCGCGCGGTTTCCACGCGCTGCCTTGTCCGCCTTTCTCGTGGGTTGGGAACCCGAGGCTGGTCTGGAGCCTCGATCGCCCGGCTGCGCTGGGCTGGGTGGGTCGCCTTCCTCTCGCGAGTGGGGTGGGGGCGCTTTGGGATCCAGCTGGAGATCATCGTGGGGACGGTGAACCCTGAGTGCATTGGGGTGACTCCCTCTTAGGAAGGCGTCTTTCTCTCCTTTTCTTTTCTTTTCTTTTCCTTTCTTCTACCTTTCCTTTCTTTTCTTTTCTTTTCCTTTCCTTTCTTTCTTTTTTCTTCTTTTCCTTTCCTTTCCTTCCTTTCTTTCCTTTCTTTCCTTTCCTCTTTTACTTTCCTTTCCTTTATTTTCCTTTCTTTCTTCTTCCTTTCCTTTTCCTTTCCTTTTCCTTTCCTTTCTTTCTTTCTTCTTTTCTTCCTTTCCTTTATTTTCCTTTCCTTCCTTTCTTCTTCCTTTCTTTTCTTTTCCATTCTTTTCCTTTCCTTTCCTTCTTCCTTCTCTTTCCTTCCATTTCTTTTCCTTTCCTTCTTTTTCTTCCTTTCCTTCTTCCTTCTGTTTCCTTCCCTTCCCTTTCTTTTCCTTTCCTTTCCTTCTTTTCTTTTCTTTCCTTTTCCCTTCCTTTTCTTTCTTTCCTTTCTTTTCTTTTTTCCTTTCCTTTCTTTCCTTTCTTTTCTTTTTTCCTTTCCTTTCTTTTGCTTTCCTTTTCCTTTCTTTTCTTTTTCTATTCCTTTCATTTCTTGTCTTTTCCTTTCCTTCCTTTTCCTTTATTTTCCTTTCCTTTCCTTTTGCATTCCTTACCCTTCCCTTCTCTTTCTTTTCTCTTTTCTCTTTTATTTTATTTTTATACTTTATCTTTTATTTTATTATTTGTATCCTGCCTTTATTATTTTTACGAATAACTCAAGGTGACGAACTTATCCAATATACCTTCATAACAACCCTGTGAGATGGCTTGGGTGAGAGAGAGAGACGGAGACTGACTGATATATTCATCCAGCTAACTTCCATGGCTAAGTAGGACTCTATAGACTCACCATCTCATAGTAATTGGCCCAAAGTCACCCAGCCAGCTTTCATGGGACTAAAAAGGTGGGACTAGAATTCATAGTCACCCACCTACCCTGTTTCCCTGAAAATAAGACCTCCCCGGATAATAAGCCCAATCGGGACTTTTGAGGGCATGCGCTGAAATGAGCCCTCCCCAAAAATATTGCAACCCAGCAGCAGCCAAGAGGTGACCATGCTCGCCGCCTCCTGCACCTCAAAAATAATAAGACCTCCCCGAAAAGAAGGCCAAGCGCTTATTTCAGGGGTCAAAAGAAAATCCAATAAATCCAATCCAAAATAAGACCCTGTCTTATTTTCAGTGATTGGCCAAAGTCACTCAGCTTAATTTAAAAGTATAGAAAAAATATGCCACTAATTACAATGTAACAAAAAACATTAACCATAAAATTATATAGCCCCATAGATTTGCTCTGCTTACAGTAAAAAAAAAACATACTCAAACTTCAATTCAATCTGTGATTGAACCAATAAATAGGCATCAATAGATCTACAATGGTTTTTTTGGGAGGGGATTATTATTTGTGGATAAATTATTAAAACAAGCTTGTTTATTTAATTTTAAAGCATATCATTCTTGCTTATAGAAGTCCAGACATATTAGAATAATGCTCCAAATACTTTGGGTATTCTATCAGGAATTCTGGTTTTCTTATTTCAAAATTTAGCATCCAAATGTAAAACGAACGCCTAAGGCAGATTAGAACTCACCCACTCCTGGCGAATGGCCCAAAGCCATCTAGCTGGCTCTCATGCCTAAAATGAGACTAGAACTCACAGTCTCCTTGTAACTGGTCCAAAATCACCCAGCTGGCTTTCATGGATATGACAGAATTAGAACTCACAGTCTCCAATAAGCCTGGCGCCTTAATCACTAGACTAAACGGTTCGCTCCGTAGACTATAGAATTTAGAAGAATTTGATTTTGTCCTAGGATACCATCTAAATCAACCATGGCAGCTTTAAGCATGATGGACTTCAACACCCATAATTCCCCAGCCCTGGTTGGGGAATTCTGGGAGTTGAAGTCCACCAGGCTTAATGTTTCCAACCTGATCTAAACAATATGGAAAATGTCTTCCTGAACAAAAGAATGTTACTCTGCTGTCTTTACTTAGTTTTCCAAAACATTAGTTTGGGTATTGAGCGGTATTTGTTGTTGTTGTTAGTTGCGAAGTCATGTCCAACCCATGGACAACGTTCCTCCAGACCTTCCTGTCCTCTACCATCCTCTGGAGTCCATTTAAGCTCATTCCGACTGCTTCGGTGACTCCATCCAGCCACCTCCTTCTCTGCCGTCCCCTTCTTCTTTTGCCCTCCATCGTTCCCAGCATGAGGCTCTTCTCCAGGGAGTCCTTCCTTCTCATTAGGTGGCCAAAGTCTTTGAGTTTCCTCTTCAGGATCTGGCCTTCTAAAGAGCAGTCAGGGTGGATCTCCTCTAGGACTGACCGGTTGGATGGCCTTGCAGTCCAAGGGACTCAATGCAGGAGTCTTCTTCTCCAGCACCAGAGTTCAAAGGCCTCCATTCATTGGCACTCAGCCTTCCTTATGGTCCAACCTTCACAGCCATCCATTGCAACCAAGAAAACCATAGCCTTGACTATACGCACTTTTGTTGGCAGGGTGACGTCTCTGCTTTTTAGTGTGGAGCGGTATTTAATTCCCCCTAATGAAATCAATGCATTCTTCTTTTGACACGCTTTATTTCAGGTCTCTGGGCCTTCGTAGCTGGTCAAGGGCCAGAATACAGCTATGGGTGTGCGGAAGGCAGTTGCTATCCAGCAACAGGGGACTTGCTGATTGGCCGAGCCAACAAACTCACAGTCACCTCCACCTGCGGTCTTCACAAACCTGACCCATTCTGCATTGTCAGCCACCTCCAGGTAAGCCAAAACTAAAAGAGGCAGCTGTAGAGGAGTGCTTACTGGGAAACGCAGGTAGTTCTCCCACTCCCCAAGTTTTTTAATTTTTTATAAATGTATCAAATCAATGCGTGAACAGTGTGACATCTGGGTGTCCTATATTCTAATACAAATGCAACTAACAAAGTTAATCATAATTGTTACATTCAATCAACTTATATATTTCTAGTAAATAATACACATTTAGGAGGCTTCTAGAGTGCCCCTGAGGGTTGGGTAGGGCAAAAATGAGCGAAAAATGGTCCATTTTTTGCTCGTTTTTGCCCCCCTCCAGCCCCCAGGAACACTCTATAAGCCTTCTAAAAGCTATTCATGCCCTTTTTTTTGACAAAAAATGGGCCCGTTATCGTGAAAAATGGGCCGTTTTTAGATCTGCAGAGTGCAAAAACTTTTTTTTTTAATTTGCCTCGTCAAAATCTTGGTGCGTCTTATACCTCGGTGTGTCTTATACTCTGAAAAATACGGTAAATGGGAAATAATAATAATAGTAGTAATAATAGTAATAAACAAACAACAACCCAGGATAAAATGATGCAAATTATTTGACAGAGACATCTCGCTGCTCTCCAAATCTTCCTTTTAAGATCCTTTTTTTTGGGGGGGGGGTATTATAGTTTTATTAGATTATAATATGACATACCAAGAGAATACAAAAGTAAATATTAGGGAAAATAGGGAGGTGAATAATGGGTGAAAGAAAGGGAAAAAGAAAAAAAAAGAAGGCATTGACTCCCAATTTTTTTGGGTGCAGCTGAATAAGATCTACGCTCAACTTTTTACTTTTTCATAATAATGGAAAGTAGCCATTTCCGTAACCAACCAATCCGTCTCATCGGTAAAACCCAAGGTCAAAAAGTTGCATCTTTTCCCACCTCAAATCTTCCCTTTAAGATTCTTAAAGCAAAACGCGTCCAATCAGGTAGCTCCTTCAAACCTACTACAATTGTGGGCGAAGCGCTTCTAAACTCAGTTAGCGACAGAAAGGTTTGGCTGGGTTGCGGTTGTGAGCCGGAGCCTGTTTGTATTCTGCTTTTTCCTCCTTTTCTTTCTTCCATTAAGCTGACTAAGCAGCCCCACATCCCCCTCCAAATAACCAGAAACATCTGCTGGTGTCTAAAAGTTGAGAGGAAACAGGCTTCATCTTTCAGACCCAGATAACTTTGTGCAGTTGCCTGCGTCCCACTGTTTCCTATCCTTATTTGTTGTGGTTTGTTTTTTTAAAAAACTTCCTGAATGCGATGAACATAAAATCCCCCATGGATTTTTAAAATCCTGGCTGTGTGATACAAGCAAGAACTCTTGATCTCTGTCTCCTGTGAGTTCTGTCTAAACCCAGATCCTCCCTGGGAAAGGGCAGAAACGAAAACAGGAATAATATAAAAACACAAGGACAGCAGGGATGGCTTTGCTCTACGGTTTGCTCTACGGGCATTTCGCTGCGCATGCGTGCGCAGGTGAGAGTAAATTGCTCTGCACATGCGCAGAACATTTTAAAATGTTCAATCACGCATGCACAGGCTGGTTTTCGGCACTGCTGCGCACACAAAGAGACCATGCTCTGGAAAAGCCCAAGTTCTGGCGTGCATGCACATCTGACAATCAGCTGGCCGGGAAACATGGCTTCGTGTGCCATTTTGGGCACTCGTGCCATAGGTTCACCATCACAGCCCTATGCCATTTCAGACAAGTGGCTGTCCGTTCTCTTCTTAAAAACCTCCAGTGTTGGAGCATTCACAACTTCTGGTGGCAAGCTGTTCCACTGGTTAATTGTCCTCACTGACAGGAAATTTCTCCTTAGTTCTAGGTTGCTTCTCTCCTTGTTTTGTGCAAATTGGTCTGAATTATGTACCTGTCTCCTCCATCTTAACCCTGTGTTTATCCTTTTAATAGTTCTGGCACAAATTGCACAAATGGGATGTTATATAACATCCTGACCTGTAGCTGTTCTCCGATTTTTCAAGGGAGAAGGTCTCCTGTCACCCCTTGTTTCTCTTCAAAGGCAGAAGTGTTTATCTTAAAAAAGTGAAAGAGAGATTAATAAATGTTTCGGGAGAAAGTCAGCATGGCTCTGTAGAGTTTAGATGGTCAGGCGGTTAGAAAAGTGCCAGCCAGCTAAGACAACGTGACATTAAAGAGGTCCAATTTCCAAAAATGGAAGTCTCCGCTTGTTGGAACGCAGTCAGAGAGAAAAGTGTCGAAGTCTTGGTGCCAGTAAAGATAATAATGTTGGCTTCCCGTTGGGAGCGAGCTGTTTTTGCAGATGCTGAGCTTGTCGATCAGAAAGGTCGGCAGTTCGGCGGTTCGAATCCCTAGCACCGTGTAACGGAGTGAGTTCCCGTTACTTGTCCCAGCTTCTGCCAACCTAGCAGTTCGAAAGCATGTAAAAAATGCAAGTAGAAAAATAGGAATCACCTTTGGTGGGAGAGTAACAGCGTTCTATGCGCCTTCGGCATTTAGCCATGCTGGCCACATGACCATGGCGATGTCTTTGGACAGCGCTAGTTCTGGACAGTGAGAAGTTTGGGGAGGAACATGGGCCAGTCCTGGAGTCTGGGGAAGGCTCTGATGAGTGCTCTGTGTCAGAGGGAGAGAGGGGGCCAGGGCCATCTGACAGTTATCAGCTGCCTTCAGAGTCAGACATCAGTGAGGCAGAAGAACAGCTGGAGCCTGTTCCCAGTCTGCGCATGCGCAGAATTGCCAGGCGAAGGGTACAGCTAAAGAACAGGGGTCGACTTGGGAGTAAGGCCACAGGTGGACGATGAATGGCCCCTCCCAGAGGAAATAAAAGAGGAGCGAAAGGGGAGTGGAGTTTGCAGGAGACAATTCGTTCACTTAATTGGTTCGTGACTCTCCTAGACTCCTTGCCAAGTTTTGCAGATATCAGCCTGGCAGCTCTCCAAGCCACATAAGGTCTGTGACCATAAATCCTCCCTTGAAAGACTTTGGTGGATGTGAATGAGCAGAATTCACAGTCAATTAATAAAAGGGGTTTTTGTCGGGACCAGGAGTTTGCTTCATGCTCTTGGGAAGCCTAGGTCAGAACAAGCAAGTTAGAATGGTTGCCCCAGTATGTTGGACATTAGCCTGGACTCGAACAGTTCCAATGAAGTGGGAATTTAACGAAGTTTGAGTACCAGCCTTGAGAAATAATCACTGTTGCAAAATTGATTTTGCCTTGCTAATTTCAGGAGGACAAGAAATGTTTCACGTGTGATTCGCGAGATCCCTTCCACGAGACTCTGAATCCTGACAGCCATCGTATCGAAAACGTGGTCACTACTTTCGCTCCGAATCGGCTGAAGTTGTGGTGGCAGTCAGAAAACGGTAGGCCACCCCAGGATGTGATGGGAAGGTCCTGAAGTAGACTTGGGAAGGCTGTACGCATGGAGTTACACCTGGTATAGAAATGTGTTATGAAATTGCATAAGAATGGCAAGAATCTTCACTTTTTAAAGTGTCCTGGGAGCGACCCACGAGTCAGACCTCGCCACTAAATTACGAATATTTTCCTTCAGCCGGCAAATAATCTGCATTGGGCGTTTTTATAGCAAATTATGTGGGGTTTTTTCCCTAATAATGATTTTTGTCCCTTTGATTTTTGTTCACGAGGGGGGAAAGATGGAGGGAGGGAGGGAGGATTAAGAAGAGAAAGAAGGAAAGAAAGAAAGAAAAAAGAAAGAAAGGGAAGGAAGGGAAAAAAGAAGGAAAGGGAGGAAGGAGAAGGGAGAGGAAGGGAGGGAAGGAGGAGAAATGAAATGAAGGAAGGAAGGAGAAAGGAAAGGAAAGGGGCAGAGAGGGAGGGGGAAAGGGAAGGAAGGAAAAAAGGGAGGAAGGAGGGAGGGGAAGGGAGGGGAAGGGATGGAAGGAAGAGAAATGAAATGAAGGAAGGAAGGAAGGAAGGAAGGAGAAAGGAAAAGGACAGGGAGGGAGGGGGAAGGGGGATGACGGAAAGAAAAAAGAGAGAAAGGAAGGAGGGAGGAGAAGGGAGGGGAAAGGAGGGAAGGAGGAGAAATGAAATGAAGGAAGGAAGGAAGGAGAAAGGAAAGGGACAGAGGGAGGGGGAAGGGGGAGGAAGGAAGGAAGAAAAGAAGAAAAGAAAGAGAAGGGAAGGAAGAAGGGAGGGAAGGAAGAGAAATGAAATGAAGGAAGGAAGGAGAAAGGAAAGGGGGAGGGAGGGGGAGGGAGGAAGGAAAGAAAGAAAGGAAGGAAGGGAAGGGCAGGATGGAAGGAATGAGGGAGGGGAAGGTAGGGAAGGTGGAGAAATGAAATGAAGGAAGGAAGGAAAGAATGAAAAGAAAAGAAAAGAAAAAAGAGTGGATTTGGTTTGAAGACCTGCCTGTCTTCCTCCGGGGAATTCAAGAGACGGAATTCAACTTGTAATATTCTTGTTTACAATGAAACTTCTTCTCCCCCTCCCCACTTTTTCATCCTGTAGGAGTCGAAAATGTGACCATCCAATTGGACCTAGAGGCAGAATTCCATTTCACTCATCTCATTATGACCTTCAAGGTAAAAAAAAAAAACCCATAACATTTCCTCCCCACCAATTGCACAGAGGCCAAGATCCTGGCCCTCAATGCCAGTTAGAGGCTTACCTAAGTATTTTCTCCTCGTAAGATAAGTGGTATTAAAAAAACAACAACGATTGATCCTGGAATGCAAGAGGGAAGGCAGACAACACATTCCAGAGTTTTATGGTGCAATTTAATTGGCCGTGTTCTGTCTTTTTAGATAAGAAGTGCTTTGAACGCATCCCCAAACATTCATAAAGTAGAGAAGGATTTTGTGTCTCTTCTTCATATCTGTATTCCTGCAGCTGGGGGTTTTTTGGGGGAGGAAGTTCTGATCACTGATTTTTTTCCTTGCATCACATTTTTGCTCTGAATTAATTTCCTAACCCCGGTGTCAAATGTTTGCCAAACTTCCACAATTAAATGATCGAAGACAACAAAGATAAATGGAGTCTTAAATTCCTTCCTTTTGGCAGTGGAAAATAATTTTTTTGGGGGGGGGAGGCGGAGAGGAAAACATCTGTATACAAAATGTTGCTGTTTTTGCTTTGCAACAGATGTCCTGGCAGGACAGATGTACGGTAAAATACTCCTTAAAAAAAAAAAAAGATTTGCAAATATTTCATCCTCTTGAGATTTTCGCTCAGAAAAGACATAATATGAATTGCGATGGTTGAATTGCACAGCTTATAGGAACATTAAGAAATATAAGTTTTTCTACTGTTGACAATAGGATGTGTTCTAGTCCCACCTTAGGCATGAAAGCCAGCTGGGTGACTTTGGGCCAATCACTAGGTGTCTGTGAGTTCTAGTCCACCTTAGGCATGAAAGTAGTTGGATGACTGGTCCAATCACTAGGTCTCTGTGAGTTCTAGTCCCACCCTAGGCATGAAAGCCAAATGGGTGACTTTGGTTCAATCACTAGGAGTATGTGAGTTCTAGTCCCACCTTAGGTATGAAAGCCGGGTGGGCAACTTTGGGCCAATCACTAGGTGTCTGTGGGTTCAAGTCCCACCTTAGGCATGAAAGCTAGTTGGATGACTCTGGTTCAATCACTAGGTGTCTGTGAGTTCTAGTCCCACCCTAGTCATGAAAGCCAGCTGGGTGACTTTGGGCCAATCACTAGGTGTCTGTGAGTTCTAGTCCCTACCTTAGCTATGAAAGCCGGGTGGGCAACTTTGAACCATTCCCTCTCCTTGGGATCAAAATAAAGAATGAAATAAAATAAAAATCTGTGTGAGGATGTGTATTTAAAAAAAAACCAGAAAAGGGGGGGTGGAGGATATTTAAATTTCCAATATCGACAGAAAGGAAACAATTTTGTAGCTCCAATTGTTCTAAAATCCTTTTTGTTGCTTTTGTTTTTAGACCTTCCGCCCTTCTGCCATGTTGATTGAAAGATCCTCAGACTTTGGCAAAACTTGGCAAGTCTACCGCTACTTTGCCTATGACTGTGAGAATTCATTCCCCGGTGTCTCCAACGGACCGATGAAGAAAGTGGACGACATTATTTGTGATTCCCGCTATTCTGACATTGAACCTTCCACTGAGGGAGAGGTTGGTCCTCTATATGTAATAAGTAGCTGGATACCTGTGCTTTGTGATGAAACTATGTGATTGGGCAAGAAATTTGGTTCCCAATCCGTTGTCTCAGTGGCGGTCGGTGATTGAAACACATAAGGGAATATCTCTCCCGCTGCCTTGAATCCGGAAGCAGTTCCATAGGTGGAAGGCGTAGACATTTTGATGAGGTACCGACGTTTAGTACTGTAAGGAGCCCCAGACCACTCCTGAGTGAAGGAGTGGAACGTCTGCCAGTTTGAACTGAGGTAATGGAATGCAAATGGCAGTTGGAACAGACTTCTTTTCAGGTGGGGAGGGAGAGTAGAACTCCTTAGCATCCTAGCGTGTTAATTACTGTACAAGAAATACTAATGATATGATGGTCATTTTGAAAAATGCTTTCTTAGCAAGCACCTAGAAGCCAAGAGGAACATATGTGCCAAATTTCAAGTTTTTAGGATTTACGGTTCTGGAGATTTCGTGATGAGTGAGTGATATTTGGCTTTTATATATATATATATGGATTGAAGAACCGTACAGGTAGTCCTCGATTTGTGACCATAATGGAGACCAAAACTTCTGTTGTTAAGTGAGACATTTGTTAAGTGAGTTTTGCCCCGTTTTACAACAGGCATCCCCAACCCCTGGGCTGTGTCCTGTTTGGAACCAGGCTGTGAGAGTAGCAGATTTGCACACTTGCTGTGTGTTTTTCAGTCCCGTTGTAACTTTGAACGGTCATTAAACGAATGGTTGTAAGTCAGGGACTAGCTTGTATTTGCAAAAATTGGAATCTTTCTCGTATTGACGTATTCCCGTGTCACTTTCAGGTCATTTACCGTGTCTTGGATCCGGCTTTCCGAATAGAGGACCCCTACAGTCCGAGAATTCAAAGTATGTTCCCCATCCTTTTTTTTTTGAAACAGATTTTTTATTATTTCTTCTCTCTATAACATCTTACAATCATCACATTAACATTGTTATGTCATCATACCTGTATATATCAATCTTATATCACGACTATATTTATAGGCATTCATCTACAGTTCTATACAGTTCTCTATATTGTTTCTATGCTGAATTAACTTTATTCCTGTTATGCAACCATTTATACCAATTACCCCAAATTTCATCGTATTCATACTCTTCTTTGTCCTTTAATCTTAATGCTAACGTGTCCATTTCTGCACAATCTAAATTTTTCTGAATCACTAATTCATCTGGGGCTGGGGTCGGCAAACCTAAACACTCAAAGAGCCATTTGGACCCGTTTCCCACAGAAAAGAAACCACCGGGAGCCACAAAGGTCCTAACCGGAAGCCCCCTGTTCAGTTCTGGAGCTGACCGGAAGTTCAGTTCCCCTATCATAGAGTCTCCTCCTAGCGCAGCGTCCTTTTTCCTCTACCTGTCATAACCGAAAGCCCTATCAATGGTGGAGACGACTGGAAAACCCTCCCCTCACCATAGAGTCTTCTCCTGGCGCACTGTGGTTCTCCCCCCTCTCCCCCCCACCGGAAGCTCCTCTCAAAATTGTGGCACCGACTGGTGACGGAGCCGCAGCAGAGGGAGGAAAGAGCCACATGCGGCTCCAGAGCTGCAGTTTGCTGACCCCTGATCTGGGGGAGTATTACTTTGTTTCCAACAATGGGCAAATGTTATTCTAGCTGTAGTCAACAGGTGTATTAGTATGTATTTAATTTTCTTTCTATATTTCCCCTTGGTTATTCCCAGCAGGAAGAGTTCCGGTTTGCATTCTATTTGTTCCTCTGTAATTTGTTGTATCCATTTCCAAATTTTCATCCAATATTTTTGAGATTCCGGACAGGTCCACCACATATGATAGAATGTCCCTTGCATTTTTTTGCACTTCCAGCAGGTCACATTCATGTTCTCCGTCCTTTATCCTCTTCTTTGTTTTCTATCCAATGCATTCTAACTTTGCCCGGTAGGTCAAAATTACTCAACATTTAGAGACAGCTAGCATCATTCTCTCCCGTTTAGTGCTCTGAAAATTGCACAATTTGTTTTTCTAAACAGAAGAACATATGGCTGTAATTAAAAGAAAAAAAACATTTTAAGACATCCGTGGGGCGAACAATACATTCTGTTCATCGATGGTGCCCAGATCTCAGTAGGCCTCAACTGAACTTCATATCAACTCTACAGCGGTATCTCCTTGCCGAAGAATTTTCATTAACACCAACCTGCATTCCCGCAGAGATCAAAGGAGTAGTGAAACAAGAGTGCTTATAAATCCATGAAAGGGAGCTAAAATATTTTGGGGGTACCCATCATCCAGAAAGATTAATGGGAGCATAATTAAGTTTTCAAAGTCTTGGTAACGGTTTCATCGCCGCCTTTAGTGTTGGTGATCTTTAAAAAGCACTTAGGGTGAATCATCTCGCTTCTTTCAACTTATCTACTCGTATAAGTGTTTGGAGATTATTTTCCACTCCATCTAAGATCCCCTAGGATTAGTGAAAATGAGGGAAGACCCGAGGAATAGTTCCAGATGTGGGATGGAAAAACCTTGATGAAGCAAAGTTCAGTACGGTTCAAATGATTGGAGGAGACATGTGTGTACGTCTGTTTGAAGTCTTAGGATGAAAGGAAAACGGATCGTAAATAAAATAAAAGCTTTTAAAGTTGTAACACAATTACAAGCATGATCCGGTACTTAGTTATAAGCTACCTGATTTGTGTGTTCGGATTAGTATTTTGCTGACGCTGAAAAACAACAGAAAAAGTTGCGCTTGTATGCACTCTTGATATAAGAACAGGCTTATCTGATTTTTAAAAATGTAACCAATATCTGGTGGTATTTTCAACGTAGGAACGTTTAACACAATATCCCTATTTATGACCCTGTAATCCCTTAATTAAGGGCCGTGGTGGCTCAGTGGCTAAGATGCTGAGCTTGTCGATCAGAAAGGTCGGCAGTTTGGCTGTTCGAATCCTTAGCGCTGCGTAACGGAGTGAGCTCCCGTTCCTTGTCCCAGCTTCTGCCAACCTAGCAGTTTGAAAGCACGTAAAAATGCAAGTAGAAAAATAGGAACCACCTTTGGTGGGAAGGGAACAGCGTTCCGTGCGCCTTCAGCATTTAGTCATGCTGGCCAGATGTCTTCGGACAGCGCTGGCTCTTCGGCTTTGAAACGGAGATGAACACCACCCCCTAGAGTCAGGAATGACTAGTACATATGTGCGAGAGGAACCTTTACCTATAATCCCTTAATTGAGGGTAGAGTTGGGGCAACTGGATGGAGCTGAGCATTTACTGGTCGGATGCCCTTCCTGACGCTTACATGGGGTTCACAGCAAATATTTTTTCTTTGCGTCCTAAGAGAGAGGAACATCTGCCATTATTTAGGGTTCAACTCTCCACCTTTTGAGCAGGAGGCGAATGTCTTCACCATTGGGCCACCAAACCATTCTTTTTTTAGCTCAATAAGGCAATAGGCCTGATATGTGATATAACGTGAAAGCTTAGTTTAGCTGGAAATCATTTGATGGGAATTGTTGTTCAGTCACTAAGTTGTGTTTGACTCGCTGGACCGCAGCATGCCAGACCCTCCTGTCCTCTGCTGTCACCCAGAATTTGCCCAAACTCATTCATTCAATGCATCAATGACCCTATCTACCCATCATCCTCTGCCGTTCCCCTTCTCCTTTGGCCTTCCATCCTTCCCAGCATCAGGATCTTCTCCGAGTAGTCCTCTCTCTTCTCTTTTTGGTGGCCAAAGTCTTTGAGCTTCAACTTCGGTATCTGTCCTTCCAAAGAACAGCCAAGCTTGATTTCCTTCAGTGTCGACAGATTGGATCTCCTTGCAGTGATTCCATTAGTACAGGGGTATCAAACTCAAGGCCTGTGGACCAGATTTGGCCCATACGCTGCTTAGCAGGGGTTCCAGCTGGTACGTCCTGGTATGGGTGTATCGGTGGCTGCTGGGAGCAGCAGCAGCTGTACCAGAATGGTGCTTTGGCGGCCCGACCGCCCGACCGCATTCCTTAGCTGTGTTTGAGTCAACCGGGCCATTTGCACATGTACACACAGCGACCGCCACCTGTCGAGCAGCTGGAGCTTCACAGGGCGGTGGGTGTGCATGCATGTGCAGCGCAAGTGCACATGGTAGACGCCAGCCCCGTCGCAGTGTACCGATTGCGATGGGATCCGGAACCCACCACTGGTGCTTAGATCTGACTTGCAGGGCCACCCCTGGAAACCGCGAAGGATCGGCCTGTGGCGCCTCTGCCAGTGAAAACGGAGCTTGGGAGGACTGCGTTCGGTCCTCCTAGGCTCCATTTTTGGCCGCGACGGCCTCCTTCCACCTTCTGCCAGCGAAAACGGAGCTTGGAGGGCTCTGTTTTCACTGGCAGAGGGTGGCAGGAGGCCGATGCAGCAAAAAATGGGGGCAGGGGGGACCCTGTGTGGCCCCACGAGCTTTGTTTGCACTGGCAGAGGGCAGCAGGAGGGTGTCGCGGCAGAAAACAGAGCTTGGCATCCCATTTTCACTAGCAGTGCACTTGGGCCACCATACACCACGCCCCCAACACAAGTGGTGTCAAGCTGGCCTTACCCATCCCATCCCCCGAGATCAAAAACAGCCCTGTTGGGGCCCTCAATGAAATCGAGTTTGACACCCTTGCAATAGTGGGATTAATTTAAAAAGGAAGAGAGGAGAGTTTGTATACTCTCCCTCCACACAATGCCCTGAGCTAATGCAACATCAGAAAAAGATTGGGAATCTTTTGGTAGAGGAATTCATTCTGGCTAAGTGGGGGAGAACGTAATAAAGCTAAGAATAGTTCTCGCTTGTGTTTTGAAGTGACTTTGTACTTGTTCTCCGTTGCGTCTTAGATTGTAGTAGCTGGTGCCCTTTGAGTCACATTATAATGCTTCATGAATGATACACAGGCAGTCCTCAACTTATGACCATAATGGAGTCCCTAAAATTTCTGTTGCTCACTGACTCCCTTTGGTGCAGTAGAATAAGACAATAGCAATAGCACTTAGACTTATATACCACTTCACGCTGCTTTTACAGCCTCTCTCTAAGCGGTTTACAGAGTCAGCCTCTTGCCCCCAACAATCTGGGTCCTCATTTTACTGACCTCGGAAGGACAGAAGGCTGAGTCAATCTTGAGCAGGACAGAATCGAACTGTTGGCCATTGGCAGAGTCTGCCTGCAATACTGCAGTTTAACCACTGGGCCACCAGGAAGGAGAATAAGAAAGGGAAGAAGGAAGGAAGGAAGGAAGGAAGGAAGGAAGGAAGGAAGGAAGGAAGGAAGGAAGGAAGGAAGGGAGGAGTAGCACTAGCACTTAGACTTATATACCACTTCACGCTGCTTTTACAGCCCTCTCTAAGCAAACTTTACAAACTTAGCCTATTGCCCCCAAAAATCTGGGTCCTCATTTTACTGACCTCAGAAGGATGGTAGGCTGAGTCAACCTTGAGCAGGATAGAATTGAACTGCTGGCAGCTGGCAGTCAGCAGAAGTAGCCTGTGTACTGCATTCTAACCACTGTGCCATCACGGTTGTTATAGTGAGAAAAGTTTTAAAATGGGGCAGAACCCGCTTAACCAATTTCTCACTTAACAACATAAATCTAGGACTCCATTGTGTTCGTACATCGAGGACTAATATAATGTAGTGTTACTACCTGTAATGTTCTTAAAAAGATTAATATACCATATTTTTCAGAGTATAAGACACACCTTCCCCCCCCCAAAAAAATAGGGTGCGCCTTATACACTGAATACAGAATTTTGGCCTACTGAACACCCCCCCCCCTTGCAAAAATAGACATGTAGAGCCTTTAGGAGGCTTGTAGAGTGCTCCTGGGGGATGGGGAAGGCAAAAACGAGTAAAAAACGGACCATTTTTGCCCCCAGGAGTGCTCTACAAGCCTCCCAAAGCCTCTGCATGCCCTTTTTCTTTTTTCAAAAAAATGGCCTGTTTTGCAAAAAACAAGTTGTTATTTGCTCATTTTTGCCCCCCCCTTCTCCTCCCCAGTCCTAGGAGCACTCTACAAGCCTCCCAAAGCTCTGCGTGACCCTTTTTTGCAAAGGGGGGGGGAATGAGGCGTGCAGAGGGTTTGGGAGGCCTGCAGAATGCAAAATCTTTTTTAAAAAAAAATTACCTCTTCAAAATCATGGTGCATCTTATACTCCGGTGCATCTTATAGTCCGAAAAATACGGTACATGAGTTTTCTTGGTTTCCTTCTATTTTTTTAGATATGTTAAAGATTACAAATTTAAGAATCAACTTTGCCAAGCTGCACACCCTGGGAGACAACCTTCTGGATTCCAGAATGGAAATCAAAGAAAAGTATTATTACGCCGTTTATGACATGGTGGTGCGTGGGAACTGCTTCTGTTACGGGCACGCCAGCGAATGCGCCCCGGTGCATGGCTACGACGAAGAGGTGGAAGGAATGGTAAACGTCTGCATTGCTTTCCTGATGTTTATTTCCTTGTCATTCTGCCACTGGTGTGGAAAAGCTTCGTCCTTGATTGACGACAGAAAACAACTTTCATCTGAAATGAAATCGGAGGCGTCCTTGGTACTCTCTGAGCTGGGTTGTCTCGTTTTCTGACAGGTCCATGGCCATTGCATGTGTCGGCACAACACCAAAGGGTTAAACTGCGAGCAGTGCTTGGATTTCTACCACGATTTGCCGTGGCGTCCCGCAGAAGGTCGAAACAGCAACGCTTGCAAAAGTAAGTTGTAACTACATTAATCACTACTTGTAAAGTCTCTGGCATTGAAGTTTGATCTTGGCTGAGTATCTGTCCTTTTATGAGTAGTCCAAGGCAGGGGTGTCAAACTCGATTTCATTGAGGGCCGCGTCCGGGTTGTATTTGACTTTCGGGGGGGCAGGGTGGACGTGTCCAGCTTGACGTCACTTGTGTGTGGGGTGTCTGTGGCGATCCGAGTCCTCTGCCAGTGAAAACAGGCTCCCGAGCTCCGTTTCAGCTGCGATAGCCTTCTGCAACCATCGACCAGTGAAAACGGAGCTCAGGAGGGCTGTTGGCAGCCCTTGAGAACTCCATTTTCAGCTGCAATGGCCTCCTGCAACCATCTGCCAGCGAAGACAGAGCTCCGTTTTCGCTGGCAGAAGCACTACGGGCTGGTCCTTTGTAATTTCTAGATCTAAGCATCCTGCAGGCCAGATTCGGCTCACGGGCTTTGAGTTTGACACCTTTGATCCAAGAGATGAGAATGAATTCAGCTAAAAGTATTCTATCATGAGCACTGAAGAGTTTCTGAAGAGCTGAAAATACAAAGTAGAATTGCCAAACCTTGGGAAGAATTAGAAATCAAAATTACTGGAAGGCTGGATTTTTTCTGTAATATTTGAGAACAGGATCCTATCTTTCCCCCTGCCCCAGAGAACCCCTACAAGGTGCTTTTAAAAGCAAGTTTATATTATCCATAAAGAGATTAGGGGCTCATTGGTAGCTTCGCATTGCAATAAAGAAGCACATACATTCAATTTTGCCCCGATTAAGATTGTTGGACGAGCAGGCACAAAAACAGCCAGAGAAGTGATTGAAGCCTGGAAAACAGGCCCCTCGTCAGGCAACAGGAGGGCTGATTTACCACCACCTTACCAAGTACTTAGGAGGTGAGGGCTTGGCAGCACAAGGAAACAGTAGCCAGTGACATAACAGCCAGCCACCAACACTCCGATCCACATCTAAAAAGCTGCACACAATAGACGCCATATAAATACCACACGCAGAACAGCCCAAAACATACAATGAAGTTACTTGAGGATGGGCTCCAGCACGATTCCGAAAACTCGGAAGACAAAATCACTGGTCTTGTTGACCGACCCAGAATGGATCCTGTAACATTATCCCGGGACACATCTATTCCAGAGGTGGGTTCCTACCAGTTCTGATCAGTTCGGCCGAGTATGTAGTAACTCGGCTGGCCACGCCCCCAAACCGATTCTATTGGCAGCGCCTATGACGGCGCCATCTTGTTTTTAAAAACTTTTTTTTCTACTGCGCACGCGTGCGAAACGTGTCCCTGAGCGAACCAGGAGTAACAAAAGCCGGAAGCCGCCCCTGGTCTATTCGCCTTCATTTGTGAGATTAGGGACCGTCATTCTACGGTCACACTAGGCTATCGTTTTTTTACTTGTTTGTTTAATTTACTTATCAAATGCATTTGCTGCCCATCTCGCGACTCGCCTTTAATTTTTCTCCTTGTTCTCTTAAGAGTGCAATTGCAACGAGCATTCTGCGCAGTGCCATTTTGACATGGCTGTTTACATAGCCACTGGAAACACCAGCGGTGGGGTGTGTGACGATTGCCAACACAACACGGTGGGGCACAATTGTGAGCAGTGCAAGCCCTTCTACTTTCAACATCCGGAGAGGGATATCCGCGATCCCCATATTTGTGAACGTAAGTCCTTCGTCTTTTTTCTCAGGAAATACAGGCACCCCTTGGCTTACAACTGATTCGTTTAGTGACCGTTTGAAGTTACGATGGCAGTAAAAAAGTCTTAGGATTGTTTTTCACACTTAGGACCCATTGTCATGTGATCAAAATTCAGCTGCTTGGCAACTGACTCCTATTTATGACGGTTGCAGTATCCCGGGATCACGTGATCCACTTTTACGACCTTCTGACATGCAAAATCCATGGGGAAGCCAGATTCACTTAACAACCGTGTTAATAACTTGTACTTTAAAAGAACTGGACAAAACTACATTACAAACGATGATTGCAATGTTTGTTACCGCTTTTTTTCCTGCTAATGTCCATTCCTTAATTCTGGACTCAGTTGTAGTCGTAAATCGAGGACTATATGTAGCTGATAAAATAAAGAAATCCTATTTCTGTTTTGAGATAATGAGATTTATACATCAAAAGAACTGATGAAAAAGGTCATAAAATGAGGCAAAATTCACTTAACGGCTGTTTTGCTAAATGGAATGGAAATTTTGAGTTCATTTGTGGACGTAAGTGGATAAAATAAGGAAATCCCGTCAATCATTCTGAGATAATGAGATTTATAAATTTAAAAAAAACTGGAGAAAACAGAGTTATAAAAGACAATTGCAATACTCATTACCTGCTTTTTAAAATGCTTATATCGCTTCCTTAATTTTGGACTCCATTGTGATTGTAAGTCGAGGACTACTTGAAGCTGATGAAATAAGGAAATCCTATCAATCATTCTGACATAATGAGATTTAGGCATCAAATGAATTGGAGAAAACTGAGTTATAAAAGGCATTTGCAATACCCATTCTGCTATTTTTCTGCCAATGTCCATTCCTTAATTTTGGACTCGGTAGGGGTCATAAGTTTGGACTACCTTTATGTACCTTGGTGTGGGCGCATTAGAAAATGTGTTTCTTTGTTTAGCGTGCAACTGTGATCCGGTGGGCTCGGAGAACGGCGGAATCTGCGATCGATACACCGACTACTCGGCCGGCCTCATCGCGGGACAGTGTCGTTGCAAATTCTTTGTGGAAGGAGAACGTTGCGACACCTGCAAGGAAGGATTTTACGGATTAAGCATCGACAACCCTCTGGGCTGTCAGTGTAAGTGCAATCTGGTTGTGTTGAGGCTGAACAAACTTTTGAGAAATGGAATTTGGGAGCTGAGGAGCCGATATATCATTTTTACAAGGCTGAAGTCCCTGCCATGATGTCATTTTATTTCACTGATATTAAGATCAATTCGTTTGGAATTTGGTGTCATATGAGAGAGATGCTTAAGAGAGGGTGTGTTTCTTCCCTGACTATGCAGTTGGGCTTGTTTCATTTATTTTTATTTATTGATCAAATTTCTACATCTCCCAGTTCCAATTGCAGGACACCATTGCGAGTAGGACATTTCAGAGGTGAAATGGTTCAATTTGCTTTTGAACCAGTAAGTTATCTCTAATTCTATTCCTTGTGGAACTTCTGCGAAAATATTCCTGTGCAACTCCCTTAATTTGGGATAGAGTTCGGGTGACTAGATGGAGCTGAGAATTTACTGGCCAGATGCCCTTCCTGACGCCTGTGCGAATGCCTATAGTTAGGTGCGATGAACTTTCCAGTGTATTATTGAGCTGTATATTTCATATTATCGGACCAATATAGTATGAGTAAGCATCAGATGTACTTCTGTTTTTGATGCTTTTATGTCAGCTCGTACAGAATGCCCTGATGGCACACTACTTACTACTGGTTTTAATTTTTGTCGTACCCTTCATTGAAACTTTAGCCTGCTGTTAAATACACACAAGCACAAATAAGACACTGCTTTCTTTGATCAAAGAAAAAAAATCTCATTTATTTCTACTTGGAAACCACTTCTGGACTTTATGCTTGAAGTAGAAAAAAATGAAACTTTGATTTCAGGTTTTATCAATTAGATAAATTCATGGTTATAGAAATGGCTAGTTTATACTATTATGTAAAAGTAAAAAGTTGAGGTTTGATGCCAGCCATTCGGCAGTTCGATTCCCACCAGCTCAAGGTTGACTCAGCCTTCCATACTTCCGAGGTCAGTAAAATGAGGACCCAGATTGTTGGAGGCAATACGCCGACTCTGTAAACCGCTTAGAGAGAGGTGTAAAGCACTGTGAAGCGGTATATAAGTCTAAGTGTTATTGTTATTGTTATTTAAGTTGTGGTGGTGCAATGGTTAGAATGCAGCATTGAAAGGTTACTCTGCCCACAGTCGGGAATTCGATCCTGACTGGCTCAAGGTTGACTCAGCCTTCCATCCTTCCGAGGTGGGTAAAATGAGGACCCAGATTGTTGGGGGCAAGAGGCTGACTCTGTAAACCGCTTAGAGAGGGCTGTAAAAGCACTGTGAAGCTGTGTATAAGTCTAAGGGCTGTTGCTATTGTCTTATTCTACTGCACCAAAGGGAGTTGGAAGTCAATGCCTTTTTTGTTCTGTCCTCCCCTTCTTTTCTACACTTTCCCCTTCCCCTATTTTTCCTACTATTTGCTCTTGTGCTTTTCTATTTTATATCATGAACTAATTAAAAAAAAAAGCACAAATAAGCCAAAGAGAGAAACATAAACTGCGGAGGGAAAGAGAGAAAAGTCATTTGTCATTAAACCTCCAGAGGGGAAAAAAAATGAGCGATGGTGTTGAAATAAATATTTGTCCCAAGTCTTGTAACCCGCCACGTTCATCAAAACACCCTGATCCCGATTTGTTTCCTTGCTCTTCCTAATATAGCTTGTGCTTGCAACCCACTGGGCACGCATCCTGGCGGGAATCCTTGTGACTCCGAGACCGGAAACTGTTACTGTAAACGTCTGGTGACAGGAAAGCATTGCAACCAGTGCCTGGTAGGTCCTCCCGTTTATGAATACTGTGTGGATGGAAGGAAGTTGAAGGCAGAAATCTTTGGGGTGAACTTTATGTCAGAGGTTCAAGGACAGGGAGTTCTCGACTTACAATGATTCGTTGAGTGACCCTTCGAAGTTACAATGGGGGCTCTGAAAAAAGGGAGTTATCGCTGGCTTTTGTCCTGGCTGGTTGTGACTCAGTGGATGTTCTTCTGACTAGCACTGATGATGTTGCCTAGTTGGGTAATCAAACGTCTACAAGAAAACAAGCAAGCAAGGAGAGGACCAAGAACTCACTCTCATTTCATCCCTGAGCTACAAATATTCTCCGTTAATGCTTCTATCTATCTATCTATCTATCTATCTATCTATCTATCTATCTATCTATCTATCTATCTATCTATCTATCATCTATCATCCATCTATCTATCTATCATCTATCTATCTACCTACCCACCCACCCACCTACCTACCTACCTATCTATCTATCCCCCTCCCTCCCTCCTTATCTATCTATCTATCCATCCCTCCATCCATCCATCCATCTCTACATCTACATACCTACCTATCCATGTATCGTCTATCACCTATCTATCTCTGCTATCTACTATCTAGCACTGATGCTGTTACCTAGTTGGGTAGTGAAACGCCTCCAAGAAAACAAGCAAGCTCAGAGAGCACCAAGGATCTTTCATGTCAACCCTGAGCTACAAATATTCTCCTTTATTCTATCTATCTATCTATCTATCTATCTATCTATCTATCTATCTATCTATCATCTATCTATCATCTATCTATCTATCTTCTATTTATCATACCTACCTACCTATCTCTATCTCTATCCATCCATCCATCCATCCATCCATCCATCCATCCATCCATCTATCCTACCTACCTACCTACCTACCTACCTACCTACCTATCTCTATCTCCATCCATCCTTCCATCCATCCAGTCATCCATCTCTACATTTACATATCTACCTACCTATCCATGTATCATCTATCGCCTATCTATCTCTACTATCTACTATCTAGCACTGATGATGTTACCTAGTTGGGTAATGAAATGTCTTCAAGAAAACTACCAAGCTCAGAGAGCACCAAGGACCTCCATAGTCCTCCTCCTCCTCCATCTCCTGTCTCTCCCCTTCCTCCTCTTCCTCCTCCACTCCGCAAACCTCCCTCCCTTGTAATACTGATGATGTTACCTAGTTGGGTCATGAAACGCCTGCCAGAAAACTACTAAGCTCAGAGAGCACCAAGGACCCCTTCGTGTCATCCCTGAGCTACACATATTCTCCTTTGTTGGATGTTCTTCTACCTGTAATGTCCCAATTCTTCCCTTGCAGCCTGAAAACTGGGGGCTGAGCAACGATATGGAGGGGTGTCGCCCCTGTGATTGTGATCAAGGAGGATCGCTCAACAATAAGTAAGTTCAATTCCCACTGTCAAACCTACCTATAAACTTTCTAAATGCGTTTTTTATGTGGCTATGTTTCAGGAGGAACCCCCCTTCTAGACTTTTCTAGAATATTCTATTCCCGAGGTGCTAAATGTTGCAAACCTCTCAAGATGGTGGGGCTGGGGGGGGGGGAATCTAAGTAAATCTAGTGGATATCAACACATTCCTGTACTTCTCCAAACTTTGTTAATTATCTCGGATTTCTTATGTTTTTTCGTTGATTCATCACTTGCCTTTTATTATTTAAATTGATTGATAAATTATTAACTTAGAACAATTAATCAGTGGAACGGCTTGCCTCCAGAAGTTGTGAATGCTCCAACACTGGATGTTTTTAAGACGAGATTGGACAACTCTTTGTATGGAATGGGTGTAGGGTTTCCTGCCTGAGCAGGGGGTTGGACTAGAAGACCTCTAGGGTCCCTTCCAACTCTGTCATTCCGTTCTGTTCTAAACTTTTCACCTTTCCTGTTTTGAGAATCTCAACTCCATCCAACCTTGAGTTTCCCGGCCTTTCCTCTCGATCCAGTCACTCTTCCTTCCTAAATACATTTGGATTTGAATTTCCATCTCCTTTCCTTTCTCAGCTCGCTGTTAAGCTTTTTGCTTGAGTAGACGAGGAATTTATCTCACTGGATTTTGCTTCAAAGAATTGCCAACTGGGGGAAACCAGAAAGCAGCAGCAGTCTTCCGTTGTGCTATTTAGGTGTATCCTGTTCTAGTTCTTTTCTTAATAGGCTCATCTCCTTGTTTGTACTAAGTAAAATACAGAGAGTTCTTGGCTTATGACTGCAACCGAGCTGAAAATTTGTGTTGCTGAGTGAGACACTTGTTAAGCGAATTTTATCCCCATTTTTTTTTGCCACCGTTGCTAAGTGAATTACTGCAGTTATTAAATTAGTGACATGGTTGTTAAATGAATCTGGCTTCCCCATTGATTTTGCTTGTCAGAAGGTCCCAAAAGGGGATCGTGTGATCCCCGTCGGCGTTGACAACGTCACCATCAGTCAATTGCAAAATGCTCCAACAATGGAAGTTTTTAAGAAGAGATTGGGCAACCATTTGTCTGAAGGGGTGTAGGGTTTCCTGCCTGACCAGGGGGTTAGACTAGAAGACCCCCAAGGTTCCTTCCAACTCTGTTCTTCTCTTCTCTTCTACTCTACTCTACTCTACTCTACTCTACTTTCTATTCTATTGTATTCTATTCTTCTCTTCTCTTCTTCTCTGCTCTACATTCCATTCCATTCTCCTCCTCTGCTCTGCTCTACATTCTATTCCATTCCATTCTCCTTTTCTCCTCTTATCTTCTCCTCTCCTCCTCTCCTCTTCTCCTCTGCTCTGCTCTACATTCTGTTCTGTTCTGTTCTATTCTATTCTTATTATCTTCTCTTCTACTCCCCTCTCCTCTACGAAATGTAAATGCCGCCCAATTCCTAGCAATTCTGGGCAGTCAATATAACTAATCCGCAATCCGATTGCTTCAGCTAAAACTCATCGCTGTATTTTAGATTTACCGTCCCAGCTCTCTGAGGAAATTAAGATGGGGCCCATCTTGACCCCACACTCTTATTTTTATTCTGATCGTTTTTCCTGAGTTGTTTCTCACACAGGCAGTAGCTATTCTCCATGGTCCTATTAAAGTCGCGCAGCGGGGCCATGAAGCCGCCTAACCTTTGGACATCCTGATGTCTTGATTGCAAAACCATCTGTGAATGGGTGTCATTCGCTCAAAGTACTCGACCTAACCAGCGTCCCTCATTTCCTCTCCCAAGAAAATGACCTCATTCATCCGGACGGTTTAGATTAAAACCTTCAGCCGTCCAGATTCCTGTTTTCACAGCCGTAGTTTCTGGTGAGACAGGGATGTAGGTCCTCAGCAAAAAAATTCCATCCCAAATAAACTGTAGGGCCATCCCACAGCATCTGAGCGCACAGCTGCACCGGGGAAAAAAATCTAAGTTGTGGTTGTGAAGGAAGGAAAACAACAGAGGGGGACCATAACAAAAGATGGAGTTGTGGGGCCAAGTGGAGTTTGACAGCTGAAGTTTGACGAAATCTATCTGGGATTGTAATAATTCCACCAGACAGGAGAATGTTTCTCCCTGCTTCCGAGGATGAGGGTGATTCATTACACAGTCAGCCAGATGTTCAGATTGGGTTTGGCATTTTTGTCTACCTATCGAGTCCTTACCCAGGACCTGGGATAGGCAAATCTGGATGTTTGACGGTGTTACAGATCTCGTCGCTGGATGGAAGCAGTTCCAAGTAAAGCCGCCTTCTGCAATTGACTGATGGCAAATTTGTCAATGCCTACGGTGTTCAAGTGGTGCTCCAGTTGTTTTGGGACTGTGCCCCAGGCACTTATGACTATTGGTCCTACCCTTGCTTGCCTTTGCCATAGTCGTGGTATGAGTATTAGCATTAGCATTATTCCAGAGTTTTGAATTGGATGGTTTCAAAGACACTTATTTGATCTGAACCTAAGCCTCTGTATTGGGGGTGTCTGTCTATGAAGTAATAATTAAATCCATAATTCATGATGGATGGGTGGCTGCGTTGATTGACAGATCAGGGAAACGTGTTCCAAATTTTTCTTTAATTATGCAGAAAGATCTGTGTTTGAATTATAGACACTTTGTGGTTGTCTACTCTTAGATATCTTGAATTTCTTCTCTTTTTCTCCCGGTGTACAATGAGAAGAGGCATATAAAATGTCCTGAAGATGTTTGATGGAAACTCATTTTGGTTGATTGAGAGATCAGTGAAACTTGTTGCAAACTTTTCTTTAATTATGCAGAAATATCTCTGTTTGAGTTATGGGCACTTGTAGTTATCTACTCTTAGATATCTTGAATTTCTTTCCTTCCTTCCTTCCTTCCCTCCCTCTTTCTTTCTTTCTTTCTTTCTTTCTTTCTTTCTTTCTTTCTTTCCTTCCTTCCTTCCTTCCTTTCTTCTTTCCTTCCTTCCTTCCTTCCTTTCCTCCATCCCTCTTCCTTCCTTTCTTTCTCTCTCTCTCTCTCTCTCTCTCTCTCTCTCTCTCTCTCTCTCTCTCTCTCTCTCTCTCTCTCTCTCTCTTTGGTATACAATGGAAAGAGGCATATAAAATGTCCTGAAGATTCTGGTTGATTGATAGTTCATTGAAACTCGTAAACTTTTCTTTAATTACATAGAAATATCAATGATTCGGTTATAGATATTTATGTGGTTTACTCTTAGATATCTTGATTTTATCTATCATCATCTATCTACTTAGCTAGCTGTCTGTCTGTCGGTCTGTTTGTCTGCCTGTCGGTCTGTCGGTGTGCAATGAAAAAAGGCAAAGAAAATGTCCTGAAGAAGTCCAATATAAATTCATTTTGTTTTTCAGCTGCTCAAGTGAATCTGGCCAATGTCAGTGCAGGCCACATCTGATTGGCCGCCAGTGCCAGGAAGTGGAACCTGGATATTTTTTCATATCTTTAGATCATTATGTCTATGAAGCAGAGGATGCTAAATTTGGCCCTGTGAGTACCAACTTTAGCTAGCAATCAAAACACATCAGAAGACTTGCTCTGAGTCCTTTTCATCTGCTCCTCAGATCTTATATACACACATTTATGTGTACATTTATATGTGGTCTTCATCATTCGAGGAATAGTTGATTTCTCTTATTTCTTGATTTCTGATTAGAATGTGGATTTTTCTCCCTTTTGTACAACCCGTAGTCTCTGATTCGGGGTAGAGCTGGGTCAACTCGGTGGAGCTGAGAATTTACTGGCCAGACGCCCTTCCTGACACCTATACGGAGTTCACAACAGACATTTTCTCTCCCCGCCCTGGGAGAGAAACATTTGTTGCTACCTGAGATTGAACTCTCAATTCTCAATACATAGTTTGTCTCAGTATAGGAAAACATACAAAGGCCATTTGTCAACTAATAGCAACAAACAATACATGCATGTGAACGGAATCTGTTCCTAGTCATCTTTGGCAAACATCTATCAGTAAGAAGTTGAATTTGACATCTGGGATTAAAAGTCCCAACACATCTGGAGAAAACTGCTGGAATAGTCTCCTCGTAGTATTTTTTTTAAGCTACATTTTCCGCATAACATTTGTGTGTTATCTTAAAATAGAAGAATATAATTTGCTCCTGTTCTTTTTTTTTAAACTAATTATTAAGTCTCATCAAAGGATAAAATATAAAAAAGCAAAAGAAAGACGGCTTGGGAAAAAGTAAAACTCAGGAATGTAGAAAGAATGAAAAAGAGGAAAAAAGAATGTTCCAACTTTCTTTGGTGTAGATACTAATATAAAATACACAAACCTCTTATTCTAAAATCAACAATAATGCACAATATTTATTTTATATTTTATATTATTTTATATTTTATATATTTTATATTATTTTATACTTTATATTATTTTATATTTTATATTATTTTATATATTTTATATTATTTTATATATTTTATATTATTTTATATATTTTATATTATTTTATATATTTTATATTATTATTTTATATATTTTATATTATTATTTTATATATTTTATATTATTATTTTATTATTTTATATTATTTTATATTATTATTTTATATTATTTTATATTTTATAATATTTTATAATATTTTATTTCATTATTACTTTATTATTTTGCTTTGCTTTGCTTTATTTTACTTTATTTTTTATTTCATTTCATTTTAGTTTATTTTAGTTTATTGTAATCCCGCCTTTTCTATAACCGTAACAGTCCTAACTGTCCAATCCCAAAATTAAATGTTCCTCTTTTTTTCAAATTTCTAACACAATGTCCAACAGTGATTTCCAAGTAGACACGAAGTTAGACAAAATATCTTCTTTAACCAGAGTATTCAGCTTCACAATCTTGGCCCATTCCATTAGCTTCCCCATCTGTTCTTCCATTGAAGGAATGTGTAAGTCCTTTCCTCTCTGTGCATACCCAAGTCTTGCTACTAATAATTTGCTCCTCTCTTGTAGGGTGTGAGTTTAGTGGAACGCCTCTATTCCCAAGACCGCATACCTTCCTGGACTGGAATAGGATTCGTGAGAGTCCCCGAAGGAGAATATTTGGAATTCTACATTGACAATATTCCGTTTTCTATGGAATATGATGTCCTGATTCGATACGAGCCACAGGTAACTGGCTGTTTAAGGCAGGGGTGTCAAACTCGATTTCGTTGAGGGCCGCGTCAGGGTTGTGTTTGACCTCAGGGGGTCTGTGTGGGCGTGGCCAGCTCGACATCACTTGATCACATCGCAAGCTCAGTTTTCAGCTGCGATGGCCTCCTGCAACCCTCTGCCAGTGAAAATGGAGCTCAGGAGTGCCACCCCCAGCCCTCCCAAGCTCCGTTTTCGCTGGCAGAAACACCCTGGGCCAGTCCTTTGCTGTTTCCGGGGCAGCCTCAAGGGTCAGATCTAAGCACTCCGTGGGCCAGATCCGGCCCTTGGGCCTTGTGTTTCACACCCCTGCTTTAGAAGATGTTTAAAACCTGCTGAGTTAAACATCTATGTACTTGGTGATCTGAATGTTTATTTTTTTATTAACTTATGTATTTTTTTGTTTCTTTGTTTATAATCCTGTCTTTGTTACTTTTATGAATAACTCAAGTTGGTGAACATATCCAACATCACTTTCCTTCTCCTATTTTCCCCACAAAAACAACCAACCTTGTGAGGTTTGTTGGGCTGAGAGAGAGAGAGAGAGAGAGAGAGACTTGTCCAAGACACCTTTTGTGTCTAAGGTGGGACTAGAACTCCCAGTCTCCTAGTGATTGGTTCAAGGTCACTCACTGGCTTTCATAGCTAAGGCGGGACTAGAACTCACCATCTCTTGGTGATTGGTTCATGATCACCCAGTGGCTTTCATGGCTAAGACAGGACTAGAACTCACAGTCTCCTGGTGATTGGGTCAAGTTCACCCAGTTGGTTGTCATGGCTAAGACAGGACTAGAACTCACAGTCTCCTGGTGATTGGGTCAAGTTCACCCAGTTGGTTGTCATGGATAAGGCGGGACTAGAACTATCGTCTCTTGGTGATTGGCTCAAGGTCACCCAGCTGGCTTTCATGGCTAAGGCGGGACTAGAACTCACCATCTCCTGATGATTGACCCAAAGTCTCCCAAGAGGCTTTCTTGACTGGTGCCTTCACCAGTTGACCAAACTGGCTCTATGTGGCTTCTGTACCAATGGCAATTTGATGATGTGTGTGACAGATTCTTCAATTACTCTCACATCAAAGCAAGGTTGCATAGAAATTCAGTATTATTCATGTAGTCCCAATTCCTCCATTAGACAACCTGATGGATATCTACAGGGTATATTTGGAGTTTTGAAATTAACGGGGATCGTTTTTCCTAGTTACCAGATCACTGGGAGAAAGCTACCATCAGTGTATATCGCCCGGGCCAAATCCCTCCTAGTAGTAGATGCGGCAATACGGTTCCTGACGATGACAATCAAGAGGTATCCTTATCGCCCGGTTCCAGGTGAGTCTCAAAAGAGAAACGCAGGTAGCCCTCGACTTAAAACCACAACGGAGACCAGAATTTACGTTGTTAAGCAAGGCGGTTGCTCAGTGAGTCCCTTCTGATGTTACCACCTTTTTTGCCATGGTGGTTGAGGGAATGATGGCAGTTGTTAAAATGAATCCAGAAGTGGCTCAGCGAATTCTCTGCATTGACTTCTCTTGTTGGGAGGCAGCTGGGAAACTTCCAAAGACTGATGAGATGAGTATGCAATCTTTATGTATACAAATTTTGGTGCTGTGATGGTTGTGTGAGGACCAGTTGTGAGTCCCTTTTTTCCGTGAGGTTGTAAGTTGGTGACAGCAATAGCACTTACACTTACGTACTACCCCACAGGGCTTATACAGCCCTCTCTAAGTGGTTTGTAGAGTTAGCCTATTGCTCCCAAAAAGCTGGCTCCTCATTTTACTGACCTCAGAAAGATGGAAGGCTAAGTCAGTCTTGAGCCGGTCAGGATTGAACTGCTGGCAGTGGGCAGAATTAGCCTGCAGTACCACTTTCTAACCACCGCGCCACCACGAACAGCCACTAAATAAATGGTTGTAAGTTGAGAACTACCTCTATAAAACAAAGGAACAATAAACAGAAAAAGCTTGGTATCATCTAACCAACAGTCTCCAGAATTCCCAGCGCTTGTATGCCCAATATATGCCGTGGGATCTGCCCCTTTGTTTTCTCTTCATGGATGTCCTATTGCTAACACAGGTACGCTGTCCTTCCACGCCCCATATGCTTTGAAAAGGGTCTGAATTACACCGTTCGGTTGGAGCTGCCCCACTACTCCTCAAACACAGAGGTGGAAAATCCATACACCCTCATTGATTCAGTAAGTGGATGCTAATATCAGCCCGTTAGTGTAACACAGCCACGGGAGGAAGATATGGTGGCCTACCAGTGGCCAGCAGAGTTATCAGCAGATTCGGACAGTGAGGAGGTTGGGGAGGAAGATGGGCCAGTCCTGAAGTCTGGGGAAGGCTCGGATGAGGGCTCTGTGTCGGAGGCAGAGAGGGGGCCAGAGCCGTCTGACAGTTATCAGCTGCCTTCAGAGTCAGACATCAGTGAGGCAGAAGAACAGCTGGAGCCTGTTCCCAGTGTGCGCATGCGCAGAGTTGCCAGACGAAGGGAACAGCTAAAGAACAGGGGTCGGCATGGGAGTAAGGCCACAGATGGACGGTGAATGGCCCCTCCCAGAGGACATAAAAGAGGAGCGAAGGGGTAGTGGAGTTTGCAGGAGGCAATTAGTTTGTTTAATTGGTTCGTGACTCTCTGAGACTCCTTGCCAGGTTTTACAGAGATTGGCCTGTCAGCTCTCCAAGCCAGATAAGGTCTGTGACTGTAAATCCTCCCTTGAAAGACTTTGCTGGATGTGAATGAGCAGAATTCACAGTCAATTAATAAAAGGGGTTTTTTGTCGGGACCAGGAGTTTGCTTCATGCTCTTGGGAAGCCTCGGTCAGAATAGAGGGGGACGGGGAGGACAACGACGCTGTTTGAGCTTCATGGTTTTCTTGCAGCTGTTTCATTCCCCAACTTGGTAACATCATCAATGCTACAAGGAAGCCGAGTGCTCAAACAAGCGCAAACCTCACACCCTTCTAGCACCGATGGTGTTACCTAGTTGGGTAATGAAACGTCTGCAAGAAAACTCAGAGACCACCAAGGACCCCACAGAATAAGCTGCCTCACATTTTAATTACATAGCTGCAGATGGAACGCAAGTTCCGCTTTTTTTATTTTTACTTTTTTTCTGGAATGCTGGCTGAAATTCTCGGAAAGTTGCCCGTATCGGAGAAAACCTAGGAATGGCTTCTGGGCCACTGAGATGAGGTGGAAGAAACGGGCATAGCCCAACTGCCTAGGGAGTGTTTCTGTTCTGACCTAAGCTTCCCAAAATCACAAAGCAGACTCCTTGTCCCAACAAAATCCTTTTTATTAAGCTAATGTGATTTCCTCTCATTCACATCCAGCAAAGTCCCGGTAAACAGTCTTTCAAGGGTGAATTTACAACCACAGACCTTATCAGGCTTGGAGAGATGCCAGGCCGATATTTTCCAAACACAACGTTGTACAAGAAAATACTTGGCGAGGAGTCTCTGAGATATCACGAACAAATCTTCTAATTAAACTAATTAACTAATTAAACAAAGTAATTGTCTCCTGCAAGCTCCACTCCCCTTTCGCTCCTCTTTATTCCCTCTGGGAGGGGCCATTCACTCTCCACTTGTGCCTTTACTCCTGAGTTAGCCCTTGTTCCTTAGCTGTTCCCTTCTCCTGGCAGCTCTGTGCATGCGCACATCGGGAACAGGCTCCAGCTGTTCTTCTGCCCCACTGATCTCCAACTCCGAAGGCAGCTGGTAACTGTCGGATGCCTCCGATGCAGAGCCCTCATCAGAGCCTTCCCCAGACTCCAGGACTGGCCCAGGTTCCTCCCCAACCCTCCTCACTGTCGGAGTCTGCCACCAGTTTCTTGTGACCTCTCTGGAGTGTATCTTTGGAAGATAACAACTTTTGGATTGTCCGTCTTAAAATATAGTAACACGGCTTGGTTTAACGTCATTTCGCAGCTGGTTCTCATGCCATATTGCAAGTCCCTGGACCTCTTCACGGTTGGAGGCAGAGGCGATGACGTGACCACCAACAGCGCCTGGGAAACCTTCCAGAGATATCGCTGCCTGGAGAACAGCCGAAGTGTGGTCAAAACCCCCATGACTGATGTTTGCAGGAACATAATTTTCAGCATTTCAGCCCTGCTGCATGAAACCGCACTAGGTAAGTCGGTTGAGAACAGGGGTCTTCAAGCTTGGCCATGTTAAAGCTTTGTGGACTTCAACTCCCAGAATTCCCCCATGCTTGGCTGGGGAATCCTGGGAGTTGAAGCCCACAAGTCTTCATGTTACCAAGTTTGATGATTAGGGGACTGGAGGCTAAAACATACGACGAACGGTTGCAGGAACCGGGCATGGCTAGTCTAGGGAAGAGAAGGACCAGGGGAGACAGGATAGCACTCTTCCAATATTTGAGGGGCTGCCACAGAGAGGAGGGGGTCAAGCTATGTTCCAAAGCCCCCGAAGGCCAGACAAGGAATAACGGATAGAAACTGATCAAGGAGAGATTCAATCTGGAAATAAGGAGGAATTTCCTGACAGTGAGAACAATCAACCCATGGAACAGAAGTTGCCTTCAGAAGTTGTGGGAGCTTCATCCCGGGAGGCTTTCAAGAAGAGACTAGATTGGCATCTGTCAGAAATGGTGTCGGGTCTCCTGCTTGGGCAGGAGCTGGGGGGGTTGGACTAGATGACCTACATGGTCCCTTCCAACTCTGTTAATCTGAGATCTGAAGTTTGGAGACTCTTGGTTTAGAACTTGATTTCCCAGCCTGAAATAGAACATGAGTTGGAGAATGTACGAATGGAATGAAGGAGGGAAGGAAAGAATGAATGAAGGACTTGTTCCAAATATCTCTTTTTCTCTCTCTTTTTTTTCCCCAGCTTGCCAGTGTGACCCCCAAGGTTCACTCAGTTCCGTATGTGATCCCAACGGAGGACATTGTCAATGCCGCCCAAATGTCGTCGGCCGAAGATGCGATAAATGTGCCCCGGGCACTTTTGGCTTTGGCCCCACTGGATGCAGACGTAAGTTCTGTCTTCCTTCCCCAAACCCTGAAATGTTACTTTGTAAGACTTTTAAATATGTACATGTATTCGTTCCCCTCTTCTACCACATCTGTAGACATCCTCATGAACTAGCTTTAAAAAAAGATAATTTGCAGGGTCCTTGGTGCTCTCTGAGCTTGGTGGTTTTCTTGCAGATGTTTCGTTGCCAACCTAGCACTGATGGTGTTACCTAGTTGGGTAATGAAATGTCTGCAAGAAAACCACCAAGCTCAGAGAGCACCAAAGACACTACATTATTTCCTCCTCCTCCTCCTCTTTCCTCCTCCTCCTCCTCCTCCTCCTCCTCCTCCTCCTCCTCCTCCTCCTCCTCCTCCTCCCTTCTAGCACTGATGATGTTACCTAGTTGGGTAATGAAATGTCTGCTAGAAAACCACCAAGCTCAGAGAGCGCCAAGGACACCACATTATTTCTCATCCTCTTCCTCCTCTCCCTTCCACATTCTGCCCCTCCTGTACAACACCCCCTCCCACCCGTAGCACTGCTGATGTTACCTAGTTGGATAACAAAACACCAACAAGAAAACCACAACATTCAAAGCACCAAGGACCTGGTAATTCAACCTTGAGCTACAAATATTCTTTTATTGACGAGACTTATTTTTCTAAAGCTGGTCATTAAGTCCCGTATCTCACTGGCTCAAAGTTGACTCAAATTTCCCTCCTTCCAAGGTGGGTAAAATGAGGACCCAGATTGTTGGGGGCAAAATGCTGACTCTGTAAACCACTTAGATAGGGCTGTAAAAGCACTATGAAGTACCGTATTTTTCGGAGTATAAGACGCACCTTTTCCCCCCCTAAAAGAGGGTGAAAATTTGGGTGTCTCTTATACACTGAATGTAGCCCTACCCACTCACCGCCCCCCACCCTTTGGCCTCTGCCTCCCAGCAATTTACCTCCTTGCAACAAATGGGGGAAATGGGGCTTGCGGAGGCTGCAAAAGGCTCTAGCAATCCCTGCAGCCTGAAACAGCTGATGATCGGGAGGCCCATACTGAAACTGAAAGTGAAACTTGCTGTTTGCTCCAGGAGAAAAATTGCTGAGAGGCAGAGGCGGATTTTTTTTTTCCTTGGGCTAATCAGGCTGTTTGCTGCAAGGAAGTAAGTCAATAGCTATAAATGCCTATAGAATGTTCAAATTATTAGATTTATTTTTTAAAGACTGCTTTGTTCTAGACAGCTTAACAAAATGAAGAAGCTTTTTAAAATCAATGCTTGATCTGAAGAGGCCCGGTGCTATTGTATCTTCTTTTAAATAAGCAGAGAATAACTATACTTCTGGAAAGCACATCAATTTTAACAGCATCTGTACAAGTATAGTCTGAAATGTAACATTACAAACAGTGTCTGTACTGTTTGCTGTTTGTTGCAAGGAGGCAAATTGCTGGGAGGCAGAGGCAGATATTTTTCCCTTCTTTTCCTCCCCCAAAGCTAGGTGCGTCTTATACTTCGAGCGTCTTATACTCTGAAAAATACAGTAGCTGGAGATTTAAAAATCCACAAGTGCGTTGATTTTGAGTGGCGCTGACTCTCCATTTCATCCAGATATCTGAATATTGTTGGGGTTTTTTTTAGCCTGCGAGTGCCACGCCCAAGCGTCTGTAAATGCCTTCTGCCATCCGGAGACCGGGCAGTGCCACTGTTTCCATGGAATTTATGGCCGTCAGTGTGACCAATGTTTGCCTGGATATTGGGGGTTCCCGAGCTGCCAGGCCTGCCAGTGCAATGGGCATGCAGACGAGTGCGATCCGTACAGCGGACAGTGCTTGCATTGCCGTGATCACACCACGGGACCCAATTGTGAGAGGTATGTCTTCCTTTGGCCACCCAGAAAATTTGGGTTTTCGAAAGGGGCGTGCGTGCAAGTTTTAACGTCAGGGGTGTCCAACCATGGCCATCTATTAAGACTTGTGGCCTTCCAGCTCCCAGAATTCCCCTGATATCTTATTTCGGAAAGGATTAAAGTTTTTTTTTTAAAGCATCCTTTGGGAACACCCCCATTTCCACCTTTTATTGGGACACTGTAACCACCAGGTTTTCATGGCAAAGTGGCTAAGACGCTGAGCTTGTCGATCAGAAGGTCGGCAGTTCGGCGGTTCGAATCCCCAGCGCCGCGTAACGGAGTGAGCTCCCGTGACTTGTCCCAGCTTCTGCCAACCTAGCAGTTCAAAAGCTCATAAAAAATGCAAGTAGAAAAATAGGGACCACATTTGGTGGGAAGGGAACAGCGTTCCATGCGCCTTCGGCGTTGAGTCATGCCAGCCACGTGACCACGGAGACGTCTCCGGACAGCGCTGGCTCTTCGGCTTCGAAACAGAGATGAGCATCGCCCCCTAGCGTCGGGAATGACTAGCGCATATGCGCAAGGGGAACCTTTACCTTTTAGTGGGGTAAAATGTGAATAAACAAATGAACAACAAAACCTTTTAAAGGCCTGGGGCTGCGATGGTGAGGTGGCATGCAGAGCCCTCCCTGCCAACGATGAAACAGAAGTTCACGAAAGAAAAAGATGTTACCTCTTGCCACGCCGCCAGTGCTGGGATGCCCTCCCTCCCGCTGGCTGGTCTTCGGGTCTCTGCTGTGCATGCATGCATGTACGCGCATGTGGACACACATGTCCACGTTCTTGCACATCCGTGCATGTCCACCCATGTGCAAGTTATCGCATACACATGTCTGTGCCTGTGCGCATTTGTGCACATTGACGCAGGTTCGCGCATGCGTTCACCTTTCAGTTTGGGCATGCACACACGCAGCTTAGGCAGGGAGTCCTCGACCTACGACCACAATTGAGCCCCACATTTCTGTTGTTAAGTGAGACGTTTGCTCAGTCAGTTTTGCCCCTTCCTTGCCACGGTTGTTAAGTGAGTCACTGCCGTTGAAAAGTTAGTAACCTAGTTGTTAAGCGATTCCGGCTTCCCCGTTGATTTTGCTCGTCGGAAGGCCGCAAAATGGGATCACGTGATCTGGAGACACCGCAACGGTCATAAGTATGAGTCAGTCGAATTTTGATCACGTGACCACGGGGACACTTCCAAGGTCGTAACTGTGAACAATGGCTTTTTGCTCAGGGCTTTGAGCGGTCGCTAAATGAACTGCCGTAACTCAAGGACAACATAGAGAAAAATACTAAAGTGGTTAATAAGCACATATTCAATTGGATCAATTGACTGTATCATATGCCTTGTGAGAAACCTTGTATTATGACATTTAGGTGCCTCGCTGGTTTTTATGGAGATCCAATCTTGGGATCAGGTGATCACTGCCGTCCTTGCCCTTGCCCAGATGGACCGGAAAGTGGGCGCCAGTTTGCCAACGGATGTTATCAAGACCGGATTACATTACAAGTGGTGTGCGTTTGTGAGAGAGGATATAAAGGTAATAAATATATATATATATATATATTGTCATTTAATTACCCCGTAATCCCTTGCGAGGTGGAGTCGGAGCAACTTGAATGGAGCTGAGTGTTTCCTGGCCAGATGCTCTTCCGGTCACCAGTGCGGAGTTCGATTCGGCAGATATATTCTCATTGTGCCCAGAGAGAGAAATAGCTGCCTCTACCTAGGATCAAACTCACAGCCTCCTGAGTGTGAGGCAACAGCTCCACCTCTAGGCCACCGCACCACTCATATAAAGGTAAATGGGCTTGTGAAATAATCTAACTGCAGGTAGTCCTCGATTTATGACCGCAATTGAGCCCCGCAAGACAGCTGTTAAGTTTTGCCCTGTTTTACGCCCTTTCTTGCCAGGGTTGATAAGCAAATTACTGCAGTTGTTAAGTTAGTAACACGGTTGTTAAGTGGATCTGGCATCCCCCTTGTCTTTGCTTGTGAGAAGGTCCCAAAAGGGGATCAAATAACCTTGGGACACTGCAACCGTTGTAAATGTGAGTCAGTTGCCAAGCGACCAAGTTTTGATCACATGAGCGTGGGGAAGCTGCAAAGGTAAATGTGAAAAAAAACAGTTATAGGTCCATTTTTTTCAGGGGCATTGTAACTTTGAACAGTCCCTAAATAAATAGTCATTTAGTGACGAGGAATGTTGATACTTTGCAAAGAGTTAAAGATGAATCCTATTTCTTAACATACACACAGTGGATTATTTCTCTCATACTTTGGTTTCTAGCTGAATTTAAGCCAGTTCGATCTAGTGGTTAAGGCACCAGGTTAGAAACTGAGACTGGGAGTTCTAGTCCTGCCTTAGCCATGAAAGCCAGTTGTGTGACTTTCAGCTAATTATCAGGGCACTGGAAGTTCTAGTCCCACCTTAACCATAAAAATCAGACTAGTGACTTTGGGCCAATCACCAGGACACTGGGAGTTCTAGTCCCGCCTTAACCATGAAAGCCAGCTGGGTGACTCTGGTCCAATCATCAGGAGACTGGGAGTTCTAGTCCTGACTTAGCCATAAAGGCCAGTTGGGTGACTTTAGTCCAATCACCAAAAGACTGGGAGTTCTAGTCCTGCCTTAGCCATGAAAGCTATTTGGGTGACTCTGGTCCAATCACTAGGAGACTGGGAGTTCTAGTCCTGCCTTAGCTGTGAAAGCGAGTTGGGTGACTTTGGTCCAATCACCAGGAGACTGGGAGTTCTAGTCCCGCCTTAACCATGAAAGCCAGCTGAGTGACTCTGGTCCAATCACCCGGAGACTGGGAGTTCTAGTTCTGCCTTAACCATGAAAGCCAGCTGGGTGACTCTGGTCCAATCACCAGGAGACTGGGAGTTCTAGTCCTGCCTTAGCCATGAAAGCGAGTTGGGTGACTTTGGTCCAATCACTAGGAGATTGGGAGTTCTAGTCCCGCCTTAGCCATGAAAGCCAGCTGGGCGCCTTTGGGAGAGTCACTCTCTCTCAGACGAACCCACCTCACAGGAGTGTTGTTGTTGTGTGGAACATAGGAGGAAGAAGGTATATTGTGTGTGTTTGTCACCTTGGGTAGAAATAATAGAGGTGGGATATAAGCAAAGGATAATTTGCTGAAGATTTTCCTTTTCCTTTGATTGCTGGCTGAACAGGAAGCAGATGCGACGAATGTGCCTCTGGCTTCTTTGGAAACCCCGAAGAGGTTGGTGGGAGATGCCATCCCTGCCAGTGCAACAATAACATCGATTCCTCTGATCCGGAAGCTTGTGACAAAAGGACCGGGTTGTGTCTCAGGTGTTTGTTTCACACCCAAGGCGAACACTGCCAAGAGTGTAAACCTGGCTACTACGGATGGGCCCTTCAACAGGATTGTAGAAGTGAGTGGACAAGGGACCGCTGCCTTTGATTTCTGCGGGTACCCTTTGGCCTTAGCTCAGGGGTGTCAAACTCAAGGCCCGCGGGCGGGATTTGGCCCACGAGGTGCTTGCATCTGGCCTGTGGGTCAGCCCTGGAAACAGCAAAGGATTGGCCCGTGGTGCCTCTGCCTCTACCAGTGGAAATGGAGCTCTGGTGGCTGTGACAGTGGTCGTGCCGAACTCCGTTTTCACTGGCATAGGGTTGCAGGAGGCCGTCGCACCAGTGGTGGGTTCTAGATCCCATCGCAACTGGTATGCTGCGCAAGGGGGCGGGCGTCCTAGTCGGGCACACGCACTGCACACGCATGTGCATGCCACCGCACTGCGACACCCAGCTGCTCGGCGGAGGTCATGCAGGTGCCGCATGCTGTGCATCCGTGCACAATTGGCCAATCGCGTTATAAACAGCCATGGAACGCAGGCAGGCGGGTGGACCAAATGATACACTGTACCAGTACGGTGGCTGCTGCTCCTGGCTACTACCGGTATGGCCGTACTGGGCTGTACCGCTCAGAACCCACTACTGCGTTGCACCCTCCCGAGCTCCGTTTTTGCTGGCAGAGTGCTCGGGCCATCACAGGCACCCCCTGACATGAGTGATGTTGAGCTGGCCATGCCCACCCTGGCCACACACCCCCATGCCCCGCAAGGTCAATAACCACCCTGACGCAGCCCTCAATGAAATCGAGTTTGACACCCCTGCCGTAGATATTTGCAAAAGATTCCCTTCTTTGAATTGTAAGATCTACCCATTATTGTCTGTAGCAGGGATGTCAAACTCAAGGCCCGCGGGGTGCTTAGATCTAGCCCGCGAGGTTGGCCTGGAAATAGTGATGGATTGGCCCGCGTTGCCTCTGCTGGCAAAAATGGAGCTCAGGAGAGCGGCCCTCCTGAGCTCCATTTTCACTGGCAGAGGGTTGCAGAAGGCAGTTGCAGCCAAAAACGGAGCTCGGGAATTCGTTTTCACTGGCAGAATGCTCTGGTCACCATAGGCGCCCCCGATACAAGTGACGTCGAGCTGGCTACACACGCCCCGCCCACACACATAAACACGGTCCCTCCCCCCCAGGGTCAAACACAACCCTGATGCAGTCCTCAATGAAATTGAGTTTGACTCCCCTGCCGTAAGTTTTTGCTACTCCTTCCTTCCAGAATGTGTCTGCAATTACCTTGGAACGGTGCGTCACCGTTGCAACAGCTCCGAAGACTGCGATTGCGAGAAAGAAACGGGCCAGTGTCAGTGTCTCCCCAATGTGGCTGGACAGAATTGCGATCATTGCGCCCCAAACACATGGAAACTGAGCAGCGGGACCGGATGCGAAACCTGCGCCTGTAATCCGGAACATTCCTTTGGCCCGTCTTGCAACGAGGTGAGAAAGCTTTATCGGAGTTAAGGATGGCAGAGGGATGCTAGCTCTGGCTCTTTCAGATATCTAAGGTGTAAACTCCAGGAGATGATGGAGGAATTCTTCCTTGCAGAAGAGAGACCTTTTGGGGATACGGTTAAGGAATTGGGCTAGAAACCAGGAGACTGAGAATTCTAGTCCTGCCTTCGGCAAGAAAGCCAGCAGGGTGACTTTGGGCCAGTAACCAGGTGACAGTGAGTTCTAGTCCTGCCTTAGGCAAGAAAGCTAGCTGAGTGAGTTTGGGCCAATCACCAGGAGACAGTGAATTCTAGTCCTGCCTTAGGCATGAAAGCCAGCTGGATGAATCACCAGGAGACAGTGAGTTCTAGTTCGGCCTTAGGCATGAAAGCCTGTTAGGTGTCTTTAAACCAGGGGTTGGCAACCTTAAACACCCAAAGAGCCATTTGGACCCGTTTCCCACAGAAAAGAAAACACCGAGAGCCACAAGGGTCCTAACCAGAAATCCCCCCCCTAATTCAATTCTGGAGAAAAATCTTGGTTCCCCCACCATAGAGTCTCCTCCTAGCGTAGCGTCCTTTTTCCTCTACCTGTCCTAAACGAAAGCCCTATCAATTGTGGAGCCGACTGGAAAACCCACCGCTTCCCATAGAGTCTCCTCTTGGCGCGCTGTGCTTCCCTGCCCCCCCAAACTGGAAGCTCTTCTCAAAATTGTGCCGCCGACTGAGGACAGAGCCGCAGCAGAGGGATTGAAAGAGCCACAAGCGGCTCCAGAGCCGCAGATTGCCAATCCCTGCTTTAGACCAATCACCAGGAGACAGTGAGTTTTACTCCTGCCTTAGGCATGAAAGCTAGCTGATTTTTCTACGTACTTCTCTCATAGTATCTGCCGTGATTTAGAAAGAATGCAGTTAAGAGGAGAATTGGGTGAATTGACTTTTTTTTTTAAAAAAATGATGAAGTTCCTAATTAGGGATGCATATTATGGCCAGCCTGGCTTTAGTACTGACCTGTCAGTGGTCCAAACTTGTTTCTCTCCCCTTCCCCTTTAATAGTTCACTGGGCAGTGCCAATGTATGCCAGGATTCGGGGGGCGCACTTGCACAGAATGCCAGGAATATTTCTGGGGTGACCCTACTGTGGGCTGCCAAGGTGAGTATGTTCTTATCCCTGGTTTACCCTTCCTTTCCCTTTTTTTTTGGGGGGGGAGGTATATATAACTATCCTAATACAGCTAGTCCTCGGCTTATGACCACAGTTGAGCCCAACCTTTTTGTCGCTAAGAGAGACAAGCTGTTCAGTGAGTTTTGCCCATCTTATGCCCTGTCTTAACCGCAGTGTTAAGTGTGAATCGCTGCAGAGGTTAAGTTAGTGGCATGATTGTTAAGTTAATATAGTTTCCCCCGTTGGCTTTGTTTGTGAGAAGGTGGCAAAACTTCCACCAGTCGTTAAATGAGGCGAGGACAACCTGTAACCAGTATTGGTAGGATTCTGGCATCCTGGGACAATCCGAGATACTTAAGGATGGTTTGTTTTGCGATGACGTTTGCGGAACGAACAAAGTACCATTCACGTTGGTTTCATTTTATTTGGATGCAAGAACTCAGATGCAAGACTGGAATAGATAAGAGGACGATCCTTAGTATCTTAATGTTGCAATATATTAATCCTGGACTTGCTAACAAAGGTTAGCCTCTTATGTTGCAGTTATGATTTCTGCAGAGGGCTTTAAAAAGATCTCCGCTTATCTGGTGTTCTGTTTTATTGTAGCTAAATTTAACATTGTTGGATTGAAACAGTATGAATAACACACTTACATAAAAAACTAAAATAAGATTTTGCAGAGTTGTATGGAAAGTGTAATCTTGTCAGCATTTCAGTGGAATTTGTTTGAGTTGAGTTGAGTAGAGTAGAATAGAATGGAGTAGAGTAGAGATAGAGTAGAGTAGAGTAGAATAGAGTAGAGTGGAGTGGAGTAGAGACAGAGTAGAGTAGAGTAGAATAGAATAGAATGGAGTAGAATAGAGTAGAGTAGGATAGAATAGAATAGAATAGAATAGAATAGAATAGAATAGAATAGAATAGAATAGAATAGAATTCTATTCCAAGCGTGGTTGGACACACAAGGGATTTGTTTTTGTTGCATGTGCTCTCAGTGTACATAAAGAAAAATAAAATACATTCATAAAGAATCATAAGATAAACAATCATAAGATACAACACTTAGTAATAGTCATAGGTTACTAATAAGCAATCAAATTTTCCTTGGAACAAATAAAACAATATAAATTGTAAAGATACAAACAACATGGTTATTATAGTCATAAGTGGGAAGAGATAGGTACTAGGAAGGAAGAGTAGTAATAAAATCTTAGTAAATAATTTGACTGTTATGGGAATTAGTTGTTAAGCAGAGTGATGGCATTCGGAGGGAAACTGTCTTTGTGTCTAGTTGTCTTGGTGTGCAGTGCCCTATAGTGTTGTTTTGATGGTAGCAGTTGAAACAATTGATGTCCAGGATGCGAGGGGTCTGTAAATATTTTCACAGTCCTCTTTTTGACTCGTGCCCCGTACAGGTCCTCAACAGAAGGCAGGTTGGTAGCCATTGTTTTTTCTGCAGTTCTAATTATCCTCCGAAGTCCGTGTCTGTCTTGTTGGGTTGCAGAGCCAAAACAGACAGTTATGGAGGTGCAGATGAGAGACTCAATCATTCCTCTGTAGAACAGAATCAGGAGCTCCTTGGGCAGTTTGAGCTTTCTGAATTGGCACAGAAAGAACATTCTTTGTTGTGCTTTTCTGAATGACGTTTTGGATGTTAGGTGACCATTTCATTATAATTTAATTATAATTGACGCAAAATGTCAGTAGTTCAGTGGAATTTATTTATTTTTTAACCAATTAAGGAAATGAGTAGCCTCTAAAAGGCAAAACAGCCCCATTTCAAACTTACTTTTTTTAAAAAAGAAATGTTTTAAAAATGGGAATGGAAATTGAGACCTCACAGTACCTACCTGTACTTAACTGTTTCCTGTTTTAGAGTTTATATAAATTGGTCTGTTCTTAAATAAACATGTACTCATGGGTCATGGGGTGTGTGTGAGATAACAGATTGGATTTTCGCTCCAGTGAGAAGCCATAGCTAAACCTTGTGTTTGTTTAGGCATTGATGGTCCTAGTGTTATCTTCTGTTTTTGGAAGGAAGTGACATATCTTTCTTTCAGACCTGGGTGAGATAATACCTCAAATACCAACTTTTGTCTTTATGAACACATAAACAGATCTTTTATCTATCTATCTATCTATATCTATCTATCTATCTATCTATCTATCTATCTATCTATCTATCTATCTATCATTCCTTCCATTCCTTCCTTCCATTCCTTCCTTCCATTCCTTCCTTCCATTCCTTCCTTCCATTCCTTCCTTCCATTCATTCAGTTTGTCTTCTTTGGCCTCCAACATCTGCGCCAATTACACACAGCTCTTTTCTTTTCACTCACTCTTATTGTATTGTGGTGTGTGTGTGTGTGTGTGTGAGAGAGAGAGGGAGGGAGGGAGGGAGGGAGAGAGAGAGAGAGAGAGAGAGAGAGAGAGAGAGAGAGAGATTATAATCTATCTATAGAATTGAATTCTTTATTGGCCAAGTGTTTCTCTCTGGTGCAGAAGCTCTCGGTGTACACACAAACAACCAAGTGATGTCATATAGATCATAAAATCATAAGATACAATCAAGTGATCAGTTACGTATAAGATACCAATAGGAGAAGGTAGTAGGAAAGATGAGAAAGATGAGAAGCTCTCGGTGTACATGCAAACAACAAAGTGGTAAGTCATAGATTCAGAAATCAAAAGATACAATCATAAATCATAAGAAACAAACAAGTGATAAGTCATAAGCTACCAATAGGAGAGGGTAGTAGGAAAGACAGTAGTAGGAAAATCTCTCTCTCTCTCTCTCTCTCTCTCTCTCTCTCTCTCTCTCTCTCTCCATCTATCTATCTTTGTCCATCCGTCTTTCTGTCTGTTCATCCATCCATCCATCCATCTAGCTATCTAGCTATCTATCTCTATCCTGTCATCTAGCTAGCTAGCTAGCTATCATCTATCTATCATCTATCTATATCTGTCTGTCTGTCTGTCTATCCATCTATCCATCCATCCATCCATCCATCCATCCATCCATCCATTTATCCATCCACCCATCTATCTATCTATTTCTATCAGCTGTCAGAGATCCATCTCTATATGGATTCTAAATAAGGAATTATAGAGTTGGAAAGAACAAAATATTAGGTCATTAAATCCAAGATATTCTGTTCTATGGAGATATCCATTTTGAAGCCGTCTCTAGCCTATGGCTGTCCAGCCTTAACATGAACCTATTCAATGAGGGAAGAGCTATTGTATCTCTGGATAATTAGTTTCAAAGCCAAGAAACCTGATCTGACTTTGTCCTCACCTTCAGCCAGGATCTCCCTTCCTATAACTTCAACCTTTCATTCCCTGACCTGCATCCTGGAATGGCAATTTGCAGTGCATCGACCTTGTTCCGCCAGATGTCCTCTTAGGTATTTGAGGAATGTTATCGTATCCCCCTTTTTGGGGGGTCTTCTCAAGGTTAAATGTTCCAGTTTGTTCAATCCTTCTTTGTGGGAAGTAGTTTTGAATTCTCCGTCCTCCTCTGCTGTCTTCTCTGAACATGTTCCAGTTTTTCCTGGACCCTCCTTCAATCTATTATGCTCGGACTTGACAAACTCTTGTTTTATATATAGGATGATATCATGATGAAGTATCTGAACATTGATTTCTGGTCCATGGGGATGTGTATTCATTCACATCTAAGACAAGTTTACATTCTCCCTGTGTGTTTTGTTCTGTTCTAATATTGGTAGGAGGTTAAGTATGCTTGGAATGTAAAGAATACAGACCTGGTCAGTTTCACCCGAAAGCTGATTGTCTGTCCTTCAAATGGCTGTCATTGGTGGGCCTGGCCATTCATAAAACAGATCTAGATGCTCCCGGTTTTTGGATCAAGAAGCCCACAGAGTAATTTACACAGAATACAGAATCACAGAGTTGGAAGGGACCTCCCTGGGTAGGATTGGGGGGCACTCCCACAACCATTAATTTGCTAAATATAAAATATGCTAAAAAGAACCAGTTTGGTCCAGTGGTTAAGGTCCAAGCTAGAAACCAGGGGGTGGGGAATTCTAGTCCTGCCGTAGCCCTGAAATATGGCAGGGTGATTTTGGGTCAGTCACCAGGAAATGAGTGATACGTTTTTACTCGCCTTAGTCATAAAATCTTGCTGGGTAATTTGGAGTCAATCACCAGGAGATTGTGAATTCTAGTCCCACTTTAACCATGAAAGTTAACTGGGTAACTTTGGGCCAATCACCAGGAGGCCAAGTGTTTCATGCCTTGGGCATGAAAGCTGGCTGGCCAATCACCAGGACACTTGGAGTTCTAGTCCCGTCTTAGCCATGAAATAGGCTGCGTGACGTTGGACCAATCACTAGGAGATGGGAAGTTCTAGTCCCGCCTTAGCCATAAAAGCCGGCTGGGTGATGTTGGACCAATCATGAGGAGATGGAGAGTTCTAGTCCTGCCTTACCCATAAAAGTCGGCTGGGTGATGTTGGGCCAATCACCAGGAGATGGGGAGTTCTAGTCCCGCCTTAGCCATGAAAGCCAGCTGGGTAACTTTGGGCCAATCACCAGAGACCAAGAGTTCTAGTCCCTCCTTAGGCATGAAAGCCAGCTGGGTGACTTTGAGCCAATCACCAGGACACTGGGAGTTCTAGTCCAGTCTTAGCCATGAAAGCCAGCTGGATTTCTTTTGGCCAATCATCAGGAGATTGTGAGTTCTAGTCCCCCCCTTAGTCAACAGGGTAGTTGTTGTGGGGAAAACACACAACTGTTGGATACATCTTGCCCCATTGAGTTACTTATAAAAATAATAAAGGCAGGATACAAATAAACGAATAAATAAAACGGCTAGAAGCCACTTGGGATCTTCAAAAGGTCTTCAGCTGATGGTGCCAACATTTGTTTGACCCAGCTTGGGAATTCGATTGATTCGCGAGTCATTTCTCCAAAACTAAGCATTTAAGGGTTAAGTGGGACCTCCCCACCTACCCCAGCGTCCACTCCCGCCCCCAGACTTAATGTTCAAAGCAAAATAAATTGCCAGAGGGGAGATAAATTCCATCGCCAACCATTTTACAGTGGGGATGCTGGACTTTGAAGAAAATAAAGCACTTATGTGTCGGGCTTTTATTTCTGAGAACAAAAAGTCCACTCTGTTAAAATTGCACCCAATAGTAAAATTGAAGGGCCGGACAATTGCTTTTATTCTTCCTCTCTATTTTGCATTCTCTCCCCTCCACAATTGATCAAGTTCTCCACAAGAGAACTGTTAGATTGGGTAATGGATAGGCACGCACAGGCTTAACGGTAACAACAGCTCTTTATTAAGTACAACAAGTGAGAACAATCCAGCGAAGGCAGAATCTGACCGCAGCCCTTTTATAGGGAGCTGTCAGACCCTTCGACCAATAGGATTAAACCTCTGTTCCCGCCGGAACAGAGGACCTTGGTGAAAACCACTGTAGTTGGAGCGAGCATCTAACAAGAACTGAGTTTTGCTTGGGGTAATTTGCTCCTTTCAATGGCCTTTTTACAAACAGGGCTAAAGAACATGAATCCGTTTAAATAAACGGTGATTTCTCCCCCACCCCTCCTTCCTCCTCCCTTGGTCATGTCACGTTTCGGATGGGAACTTTTAACTATTTGGAGAAGAAGAGGCTTCCCCAATCCAGGGCTTGCAAACCAGAAACTCGAAAATAAAAATTCAGAAGGACTTCTATTTTATTTTATTTCATTTTATTTATTTCATCAAGCATCTATTACAGGGGTGTCCAAACTTGGGAAGCTTAAGACTTGTGGACTTCAACTCCCAGGATTCCCCAGCCAGCATGGCTGGCTGGGGAATTCTGGGAGTTGAAGTCCACAAGTCTTAAGCTTCCCAAGTTTGGACACCCCTGATCTATTATATAACAGATATAAGTATAAACATGATTATGAATACGTGGAATGGATACGAATAAAAGGGAAGAGTAGGACAGGGGCAGTAGGCACATTGGTGCGCTTATGCACCACCACCACCCCCCTTACAGACCTCTTAGGAATGGGGTGAGATCAGACAGTAGGCAGTCTGAGGTTAAAGTTTTGGGGGTTTGGGGAAGAAACCACAGAGTCAGGTAGAGCATTCCAGGCGTTGACCACTCTTGCTGAAGTCGTATTTTCTGCAATCAAATTTGGAGCAGTTTGCCATAAGTTTGCATCTATTGTGTGCTTGTGTGTAATTGTGGTTGAAGCTGAAGTAGTCATTGATAGGTAGGACATTGTAGCAGATAATTTTATGTACTACGATTAGGTCGGATCAAAGACGGTGAAGTTCTAAGTTGTCTAAGCCCAAAATTTCAAGCCTGGTGGCATAAGGGATTCTGTTGCGAGCAGAGGAGTGGAGGACTCTTCTCCTGAAATACCTCTGGACTCTTTCGATTGCATTAATGTCCGATATGCAGTGCGGATTCCGGACAGATGAGCTGTATTGGAGAATTGGTCTAGCAAAGGTTTTGTATTCTCTGGTTAGCAGTACAATATTACCATAGAAGAAGCAATCGTTCAATCTTGGTTTCACATTATAACAGCTGCAGAACTAAAAGACTTGGTTCACTCCCTGGGAAGATGTTGGAAGAAAGAACTTTTCTAAAGGATTTGCTATTAGAATAGCAGTCATAAAGAAGAAAAGTGAAACACGTAGAAAAAAAACGAGATGTACAAAAATTATCACCATGTCAGTTAATGCTTAGTTGGGTAACCTGTACATAATTGCACAAACCTTGTTGCTTTACATTCCTGATTAAATTATCTTTCCATTGATATATAATTTTACGGTACTACTAAAAAATAAAAGTGGTGTTATTAGCCATCAAATCTCAAAAATACACTTTCCCCAAAAGGTTTCCACAATTTTGGCCACTACTGTACGCCAGTGTAAATAGATGCTAACTTGATGCTCTGAGTCCATTCCTTGTAGTTTCTGTGTCTACTGTTCTCCAGAAAACATTTGTTAACGGTCACTAAATAAATGATTGTTAAGTTGAGGACTGGCTGTAGTGTTTGGAAGGAATATCCAGGTGACTTAGATGTGGGATATGGGATAGAATCAAGATCAGGTGAAGTGTTAATACCACTTTATAAGGCCTTGGGAAGGCCACACGTGGAATATGGCATCTAGGTTTGGTCGCTATGATGTAAAAAAAGATGTGGAGACTCTAGAAAGAGTGCAGAGAAGAGCAAGAAAGAGGATTAGGGGACTGGAGACTAAAACATATGAAGGACGGTTGCAGGAACTGGGTATGTCTAGTTTAATGAAAAGGAGAACCAGGGGAGACATGATAGCAGTCTTCCAATATCTCAGGGGTTGCCACAAAGAAGAAGGAATCAAGCTATTCTCCAAGGCACCTGAGGGCAAAACAAGAAGCAATGGGTGGAAACTAATCAAGGAGAGAAGCAACTTAGAACTAAGGAGAAATTTCCTGACAGCTAGAAGAATTAATCAGTGGAACAACTTGCCTCCAGAAGTGGTAAATGCTCCGAGCTTTTAAGAAGAGATTGGATAACCCATTTGTCTGAAATGGTATAGGTTTTCCTGCCTAAGCAGGGGGTAGGACTAGAAGACCTCCAAGGTCCCTTCTGTTAACTATTCTGTTGTTCCTCATTCCTACCATCCATGGTTCTAAGATATTCCAGTTTAAGAAAATTAAGTTCCTTATATTCATTTTGGGTTGATAATAGTGGTTTCCACACTCCGGGTTTTTAGTGCTCAAATTTTATTTCTCTCTCGTTCAGCTTGTGAGTGCGATTCACGAGGCATCCAGACTCTCCAATGTAACCGGTCAACCGGCCAGTGCATCTGCAGGGAAGGCGTCGAAGGTCCCCGTTGCGATAAATGCACCCGAGGCTACTCGGGAATCTTCCCAGACTGTGCTCCTTGCCATCAATGCTTTGCTCTCTGGGACATCATCGTCACCGAGTTGACCAATAAGACCCAGAGATTCCTGGAAAGAGCCAAAGTCCTGAAGATCACGGGGGTGATTGGCCCCTACCAAGAGACCCTCAACTCAGTGGAGGAGAAGCTGAACGAGATCAAAAGCATCATTGCTCAAAATCCCGCAACCGAGCCCCTCAAGAACATTGGGGACCTCTTCGAAGAAGCAGAGTAAGTAGGCCCTACGGCATCCGGAACGCGTTGCCTGCTCTTAGTTCGGCCACGGAGAAGGGACTCTGTTGTAGTTGTTGAATGATTTTAAGGAGAACTTGGTGAGAAAGAAGGAAGAAAGGGTGGAAATGGGGTGGCAAAGAATGTTTATCGTGAATTTGAATGGAAATGATAAGGGTACCTGAGAGATAGGAAAGAGACGTTCTTACGGATTCCGTATAATTCCTTGTGTGACTAATCACACTCGGCCGAATAAAGTATTCGATTTCCTTCCTTTTCCGTTTTGTTCCGTTCTGTTTCTGTTCTGTTCCGTTCCGTTCTGGTTCCGGTTCTGGGTCTGGTTCCATTTCAGTTTCCGTTCTGTTCCATTCCGTTCCGTTCCGTTTCTATTCTATTCCTATTTTCTATTCTATTCTGTTTCTGTTCTGTTCTATTCTATTCCTATTTTCTATTCTGTTTCTGTTCTAGTTCTTGTTCTGTTCTGTTTCTATCCTGTTCCTTTCCATTCTATTCTACTCTACTCTACTCTGTTTTGTTTCCATTCTGTTCTCTTCTCTTCTCTTCTCTTCTAATCTAATTCTAGTCTACTCTATTCATTATTCTCTTCTCTTCTATTGTAATTCTATTCTACTCTACCCTATTCACTCTTCTATTCTAATTCTACTCTACTCTATTCACTACTCTCTTCTCTTCTATTTTAATTCTATTCTACTCTATTCACTATTCTCTTCTAATTCTACTCTGTTCACTATTCTCTTCTCTTCTATCCTATCCTATCCTATTCTTTATTCTGTTCTGTTCTTGTTCTTCTTGTTTTTGTTCTTGTTCCTCTTTTCAACTGGGAGAGCAAAATGGCAAGATTGGTCAAATCTGGCCAAAATTTACTTGGAAGTAAATTTGCTTCCCAGCCATTTCTCTAATATTTCTGTGATTGCGTCTTTTTCAGATTTTCTGGAGACTTTCAAAGTCTCTATTGTGCAACATTCCCCTTCACAAAATAGGCTTGTCTTGCAGCCTACGAAAAAGGTTCTTAACACAGACAGTTTATTATACGAGGCATGAAACAAATTAGGGACGGGCCCACGAGCCAATGTAAGATACGTAATTGGCAATAATATTCAAGGACATTACAGAAGCTGTTTGGAATGCAGATGGTTAAATCCCATAGAAGTGTGCTGTTTTCCCAAGCTTTTCCCCTGCTTTGTGTTAACAAAAAAAAAAAAAAAACCAACCCTGAAATAAACCCAATCTACGGTGGTCCTAAGTGTTGCAAAAATGGTCATACGTCACAAAGCGGATCCAGAGGTGGTATTCACTTGCCTATTCTACCAGTTTGCAAATGTGAGCATGCACACTTTTCTTACACGCATCACCCCCACGCACGCTTACGGCCTAGGATCTAAATGGGATGTCGTAGTGCTGGGGCAGGTGGGCGGGGCCACCCCTGCTTTCCGCTACCGCTTCGAGCGAACCGGTCCGAACCGTAGAAATACCACCTCCGCTTGGATCAAAGGAGTCCATTTAGCCATCTCCACTAACTCCCTTTTGCTTTTGTAATAATGGGCATTTTCTTGGTTTCGCAGGAAGCTGAAGGCAGATGTGGCCCAAAAGATCATTGAAGTGGAGGAAAAGATTTCTACAGTGGCAAACGAAAGCAGCACCGTGGAGGCTGAACTGACGGCGTTGGAGGCAGACGCCAGGAGCTTACACAACGCTGTGAAAGAACTTGGGGAACAGCTGGAGTTCATAAAAATCTCAGACATCCGAGGTTTGTACGTTAGACCTCAAGGAAGTTTGGTGTGTGTGGGGGTAAACATCTGGCTTTTCATAAGGAAGGAAACTGTGGGAGGGAATCTCAAACAAATATATTTCATTCACATTGAACAGAATCAAACCCAGGTTTTAGGGAGGATCTGCGGTGAAAATAGTTTAAATAATAAAAAAAATCACGTGGATTTCGGTGGGGCAAGCTTAACTGGGCTTCATTGCGCCTGCGTCGTGCATTTAATTTCATAAGACAGCTATTGCAAACGCTAAGTAATTCTCAACTTGCCACCCTTCGTTTCGTGTCCGCTTCGAAGTTACAATGGCACTGAAAAAAGCGACTTATGGCCATGTTTCACACTTACGGACGTTGTGGTATCCCCACAAGTGTTCAAAATTCAGATGTTTGACAACCAATTCCTATTTATGACGGTGGCGGCATCTCGGGGTAACCTGATCCCCCTTTGTGACCTTCAAAGTCCATGGGGAAGCCAGACTCACTTAACAACCGGATTACTAAGTGATCCACTGCAGTGACTTACTTCACAGTGACGGCAAGAAAGGTCGTAAAACGGGGCAAGACTCACTTCACAAATGTCTCACCAAGCCACATAAGTTTTGGGCTCCGTTGTGGTCATAAGTTGAGAACTATCTGTATTTATGACGGTTGCCATGTCTCAGGGTCACATGATCCCTTTTTGCGACCTTCTGACAAGCCAAGTTGATGACAAAGCCATTGATCCCCTTAATAACTGCGTTACTTGCTTAAAACTGCAGTGATTCACTTCACAACAAGGGGCAAGAAATAGTTGTTGCCCGCCAGCGTCCAGTGGAGCTGGTGGCAGACTCTGACAGTGAGGAGGTTGGGGAGGAAGATGGGCCAGTCCTGGAGTCTGGGGAAGGCTCTGATGAGGGTTTTGCGTTGGAGGCAGAGATGGGGCCAGGGCCGTCTGACAGTTATCAGCTGCCTTTGGAGTCGGAGATCAGTGGGGCAGAAGAACAGCTGGAGCTTGTTCCCGATGTGCGCATGCGCAGAGCTGTCAGGAGAAGGGAACAGCTAAGGAACAAGGGCCAATTTGGGAGTAAAGGCACAGGTGGACAGTGAATGGCCCCTCCCATAGGGAATAAAGAGGAGCAAACGGGGAGTGGAGTTTGCAGGAGGCCATTATTGCACTTAATTAGTGTGAAGATTAGTCCGTGACTCTCAGAGACTCCTTGCCAAGTATTTTCTTGTACAGCGTTGAGTTCAGAAGATATCAGCCTGGCAGCTTTCCAAGCCTGATAAGGTCCGTGGTTGTAAATTCACCCTTGAAAGACGGTTTGCTGGGACTTTGCTGGATGTGAATGAGAGGAATTCACAGTAACTTAATAAAAAGGTTTTTTTTGTCGGGACAAGGAGTCTGCTTTGTGATTTGGTGAAGCCCAGGTCAGAACAGAAACATTGTAACACGGGGCAAAACTCACTCTAATAACTGTCTCACTTAGCGACAGAAATGTGGGGCTCCCTTGGGGTCGTAAGTTGAGGATTACCTGTATTAATGTCGTAAGGCCAGATCAGACATGGATGCTCAACCAATTTCCCTTCTGATAGGTGCCTTGGATAGTATCACCAAATATTTCCAGATGTCCCTGGATGCAGAAAAAAGAGCCAACGCCTCGGTTTTGCTTCCCGGCAGCCTCATTGAACAGTCTGCCGAAATGCGCCTGGAAGTGGAGAGTCTGATCAACGAGACAGCAGCCACCTTCCAAGCTACACAGGAAGAGCAGTCCCGTCTCTTGGACGAACTGGCGGGCAAGCTGCAAAGTCTGGATTTGGCGGAAGTGTCTGAGAAGGTAGGCACCCCGCGAAGGCCGTAGCTGAGCTTGGACGAAGGCAAAGAGTTTGTGAAGGTGTTGTGGCCCGCCAGCGGCCAGTGGAGCTGGCAGCAGATTTGGACAGTGAGGAGGTTGGGGAGGAAGATGGGCCAGTCCTGGAGTCTGGGGAAGGCTCTGATGAGGGCTCTTTTTCGTAGGCAGAGAGGGGGCCAGAGCCATATGCCCCAGTTATCAGCTGCCTTCAGAGTCAGACATCACTGGGGCAGAAGAACAGCTGGAGCCTGTACCCAGTGTGCGCATGGTCAGAGTTGCCAGACAAAGGGAACAGCTAAAGAACAGGGGTCGACTTGGGAGTAAGGCCACAGGTGGACGATGAACGGCCCCTCCCAGAGGAAATAAAAGAGGAGCGAAAGGGGGAATGGAGTTTGCAGGAGACCATTAGTTCGCTTAATTGGTTTGTGACTCTCTGAGACTCCTTGTCAGGTTTTGCGGATATCAGCCTGGCAGCTCTCCAAGCCAGATAAAGTCTGTGACTGTAAATCCTCCCTTGAAAGACTTTGCTGGATGTGAATGAGCAGAATTCACAGGAAATGAATAAAAGGGGCTTTTTATGCCTCTCTATTGTGGTGGCAGCAGAGTCGGACAGTGAGAAGGCTGGGGGGGAACATGGGCCAGTCCTGGAGGCTGGGGAAGGCTCGGACGAGGGCTCTGCATCAGAGGCAGAGGTGGGGCCAAGGCCGTCTAGCAGATCTCAACTGCCTACGGAGCTAGACAGCAGTGAGGCAGAGGAACAGCTGGAGCCTATTCCCATTGTGCGCATGCGCAGAGCTGCCAGAAGACAACAACTAAGAAAGCAGGGTCGACTTGGGAGTAAAGCCACACCTTGGAAGTGATTGGCCCCTCCCAGAGGGAACAAAAGTGGAGAGAACGGGGAGGGTTTTTTTTGCACGAAATAATTCATTCTTTCGGTTGTTTCAAGAGTGGAAAGTTCTGCTTGTAACTATAAGAGACTCTGTGCCAAATCAATTGTTGCCTTGCCCTGCATTTGGAAACTAGCTGTCTGGCAGCTCTCCAAGCGAGATAAGGTTCGTGTTGATAAATATTCCTCTGAAAGATTGTTGGCCAAGCCTTGCTGACGGTGAATGAAAGGAATTCACAGTCGTATAAATGAAAGGGGGGTTTACCGGGACTCAGACTCTGCTTCTTGATTTTTAAGGAAGCCTGGGTCAGAACATAAGGGGTAGAAATGAACAGGTATCAGTGTTAGGAATGAAGGAAAAAATGTTGTATATAGATGAGATGTCTGTGGAGATTCTCCGTCATTCAGGTCATGGTTGTCCCAAAGGTGCTTTTTCAAGAGGCAACTGGACTTTCTTGTTATTCTTTGAAGACGTTTCACTTCTCATTCAAGAAGCTTCTTCAGCTCTGACTGGATGGTGGGGAACGGAAGGATTTATACTCCTTGCAGACAGCTCAGTGGTGGGTTGCAGGCGGTACGCCGCAGTACAGGCGTACTGGAGCCTGCCCGGAGCACCGGATACCGTTCTGGTATGGTGCTCCAGAGAGCCCACCCGCCCGCCCGAGCTCCTTACCAGTCTTTAAATTCCTCGGTGCTTCCACACACATGCACAGCGCCTGCACGACACTCCTCCGAGCAGCTGGAGCGTTGCGGAGGCTCGCGGAGGTGTCACTGGATGGTAAGACACATGCGCATGCCGCACACGTTCATGTGGAGGACGCCGGGTCCCGTTGCAACCATACAGGTTGCAACAGGATCCGGAAGCCACCACTGAGACAGCTGGTCATTTGCATCCTTTTAGAGAGTCTCCGAGGCCACTTGGAGGTTTATCTGTCTCCTCAGGGTCATCTGAGCGGTGCAAATGGGCGTGGACTGCTGAAAGGACTGTGTTGTAGACTGGAGATAGATGATGTCGTATTCCTCCCCATCTGTTGAAAGAGGGCTGTTCAATTTTGGTATAGATGACCACTTTGACCCCTCTTTCAAACCAGTGGTCCTCTCTGTCCAAAATATGGGCTTTGCTAGAGTGGATTTTGTCTTTCAAATGCAGACGGGTTGCTGAATCTTGTACGGATGGGTTTGTTCTCCTATGTCGTGCCATGCGTTTATCAAGTGGCTGTTTTGTTTCCCCACCAATTATACTAACAGGTTGTACAGTGTCGGTGGAGATTCTCAGATCATGGTCGTCTCAAAGGTGCGTTTTTCAAAAGGCAACGGAGACTTTTGGACTTTGTTTTTCACACTTATGACCCGTCGCAGCAGCCCCGTGATCGAAATGCAGACGCTTGGCAACTGACTCCTATTTATGACGGAGGCCGTGTGTCCTGCCGTCGCGTGATCGAATTTTGCAACCTTCTGACAAGCAAAGTCAAAAGGGGAAGCCGGATTCGTTGTACTAATTTCACACCTGCAGTGTTTCGCTTAACAACCTTGGCAAGAGTGTCCCCAAAGAGGACAAAACTCCCTTAAGGCAGGGGTAGAATTCAGCCGGTTCGGAGCAGTTTGCACCTGGTTCGCCAAATCGGAGGTTGGAAGGACTGGCTGGCCCCGCCCATCACACCCTTCCCCTCCCAGGAATCTCTACGCAGCCCGTTTATCCTGCCAGGTAAGTACAAGGCCTGTACAGAGACTCTGGGAGGGTGAAAAACAGACCTCCCAGAAGTTATGGAAGCCTGGAAACGGGCCTCCGATAGGCCTTCAGAGCCCAGAGGAGGCTGTTTTTGCCCTCCCGGAGGCTCAAAGAAAGCCTCCGGAGCCTGGGTAGGGTGAAAACGCACCCCCCAGTGGTGCAGGAGACTGAGAAGGCCACACTTTTCATGGACATGCCCACCCAGCAACTGGGCAGAGAACCAGTTGCTAAAAATTTTCAATCACACCCCTGCCTTAAGGAATGTCTCACTTAGCCACAGAAATCTTGTGCTCAATTGTGGTCGTAAGTCGAAGGCTACTTGGATTGATCTGAGAGTTTTCGGAATCTCTGCTCTGGAAGTCTTTAAGAAGATGTTGGATAGCCATTTGTCTGAAACGGTATAGGCTTTCCTGCCTAGGCAGGGGGTTGGACTAGAAGGCCTCCAAGGTCCCTTCCAACTCTACTATTGTATTGTATTGTATTGCTCATTTTAACAGCAAGAATGTTTTAAGAAAGATAAAACAATATTATTGAAAAGCAGAACTGAACCAGCGAGCGTTCATCAAATCCTAGCATTAACACCAAGAAACCTGATCAGACAAGGATTATCTCCTCCGGTGCCAAAATACATTCCAGAGATGCAGCATTTCAGCAGGGGAAGACCTTAACCCCCCCAATTACCACCCACCTCGTGGCAGAAACTACAAAAAAATAGTAGAAGGGCCCACCCAGGGTTATTTATTTATATCTGCATTTTTGTAGTCTTTATCACTGTACATCTCCGGGAGGGAAAAATTAGATCGAGCTGCCAACCACCCGAGATTCAAAGAAAGCAAAAATGGGAAGCAGCAGAAAGTGAGCTGCAGAGCAATAAAAAAATGAGTGTCAATGCAAAAAATGGTGAACTAAACACAATTTTGAAAAAAGGATGGATTAAAACGCCGCAGAAAATGGAAACGAAGAGGCTATGGGCCAGCAAGGGAGGGGGGAAACGTACACCGTAGGTGCCTGGATGGATTGAAACTTACTTGCATCCAATTTACTTAGGGGTTTTTAAACATTGTGTTTTTACTTGTTTTTATCTACCAATTCACCTCCTCCTAGTATATGTTTTGTATATGTCTCGGTATATGTTTTTGGTATATGTATGTTTGTCTGTATATTTATTTCCTATGTTTTGTTGTACGCCGCCCTGAGTCCTTCGGGAGAGGGTGCGGCTAAGAAATAAATATTTATTATTATTTATTATTATTACTGTAGATTTTTGCCTCTTAAATTCATAATTTCTGCCCTTAAAGTTCCATCTTGCTTTCATTGAAGGAGAAGATGGTAATCCTCTCTAAAAACCACCTGACTGAATCCTCTAATTTGGAGAGAGAGGAGGGGGGGATTTTTCGTATTTAAAAAAGAGGGGATATTGAGACACTAGTAACTTCCTACCGTGTTTCCCCGAAAGTATGACATGTCCTGAAACTAAGGCCATGCCACATTTTTCAGGTGGGCAAAAATATAAGCTCCCCCCCTGAAAATAAGCCCCCTGGACAACCCCCCCCCCCCGGCCAAGCAGAGTGCCGCTCACCAACCTAGCGGTATCCCGAAGGCACCAGGCCGTGGGCACCAGGGAGGGCAAAGGTGCTCGCGTTGCTTGCCGCCTTCGGGATATCGCTAGGTCGGTGAGTGGCGTTGTGCCCAGCTGGAGAGGGGGTTTGCCGGGCAGCTGTTCCGCTCCCTGATCACCCGCCTCCCAGCCTCACGATGCTCCGGCACAGCTCCGCTACATTCCTTGATGTTTCGTCCAGGGAATCCCCTTGTAAAAAAATCCCTCACCAGTTGAACTCATGAGGTTTTTTTTTACAAGGGGATTCCCTGGACGAAACGGCAAGGAACGCAGAGGAGCTGTTAGCCTCCATTAGCGCTAGGACATGCATCTCGCTTCCCCGCCCCCTGCTACCTCTCGCCTTTTAAAGGGACGGCAGGGAAGGGAGCCGTTACCATTGGGGGTGGGGTGGGAGGTGTTGGGCCACGAGGCGCGCCTCTTACCTTTCCAGCTCCGTTGCGTTCCTCGCCATTGTGTCCAGGGAAGCTGCTGGTTAAAAAAAACCAACTTTCTCGTGAGTTCAAGAAGTTTGAACTCGCGAGAAGGGTTTTTTTAAACCAGCAGCTTCCCTGGACACAATGGCGAGGAACGCGACGGAACTGGAAAAGTAAGAGGCGTGCCTCGCTTCTCGCCCACCCCAGAAAATAATAAGCCCTCCCCCTGCCCCGATAATAAGGCCAGGGTCATATTTTGAGGTTCAAAAGAAAATAAGACCCTGTCTTATTTTCGGGGGAACGCGGTACTAAAAGAACAGAAAAACAGGAGGTGATTTGCACTGCCCCACTTAAGACAATGTTTTGTCTAGTTTCAACTGAACATTTGCGACACGCTGCTTCCCAGCGCTCAGTCTCTCATTTAATTTGGTTGAAAGTCAGGAATCGAAATGGAACGACTGTTTTCTCTTTATTTTCTCCCGTTTCCGATATAATGTGAAATGCCCTGAGAGTAAAAATACAGCTAGTTGCTCAATTTACGACCACAGTGAAGGCCCTGCAGATCAATTTAACGACCAGAATTGAGCTCAACGTTTCTCTTGCTAACTGAGACGCTCGTTAAGCGAGACAGTTCTGTCACGAAGGGAGACAGCTTGTTCCGTTTTACCATTTTTCCTGCCGCTTTTGTTAAGGAAACCGCTGCAGCTGTAAAGCTGTTTACACAGCTGTAAAGTGAATCCGGTTTGCTTGCCCGAAGGTTGCAAAATTTGATCCCGTGAGGATGCGTCAACCGTCATAAAGACATGCCAGTTGCCAAGCATTTAAATTTTGATCACGTGACCACGGAAGGGCTGGAATCGTCGCTAAGGGTGAAAAATGGTCACCCATTTTTTTTCAGTGCCGTGTCCAACAGTTGCGAAATAAACTGTTCTGCCGTATTTTTTGGAGTATAAGACGCACCAGAGTATAAGACACACCAAGATTTTGAAGAGGCAAATTTTTAAAAAAAGTTTTTGCACTCTGCAGACCTCCCCAAAATGGCCCGTTTTTCGCAAAAATGGGTTCGTTTTTTTGTCCAAAAAAAGGGCATGCATAGCCTTTAGGAGGCTTGTAGAGTGCTCCCGGGGGCTGGAGGGGGCAAAAACGAGCAGAAACCGACCTGTTTTTTGCTCATTTCTGCCCTCCCCAGCCCCCAGGAGCACTCCGGAAGCCTTCTAAAGGCTATGCACAGTCATTTTGATGAAGGTTTCTGCAGGCAAAAAAATGCTGTATTCAGTGTATAAGACCCACCAAGATTTTCACCCTTCTTTCTTATACTCCAAAAAATACGGTAAGTTGAGGCGTGTTGTAGTGCTTTAAGCAGTTGGCTGTTCGATGTTTGGAAAACGATAAACCTTTGGATTTTACTTCCTTTTCACTACAGATGTGTGGGACTCCCCCGGGGTCTTCCTGTGCCGATTCCCCCTGTGGTGGGTTGAGCTGCCAAACTGAAGATGGGGTGAAGAAATGTGGAGGACCCGGGTGCGAAGGTCTGGTGACGGTGGCCCACACCGCCTGGCAGAAAGCCATTGATTTTGACCGAGACATCTTGAGCGCTCTGGCGGAGGTGGAACAGCTCTCCAAAATGGTAATTATTTAAGATATAAGAGAATAACAGAGTAGGAAGGGACCTTGGAGATCATCTAGACCAACCCACCCTGCCCAAATAGGAGACTCTACACCATTTCTGACAGATGGCAGTCCAGTCTCTTCTTGAAAGCTTCCAGCGATGAAGCTCCCACAACCTCTATTCCATTGGTGGATTGTTCTCATTGACAGGAAATTTCTCCTTATTTCTAGATTGAATCTCTCTCCTTGTTCAGTTTCCATCCATTATTCCTTGTCTGGCCTTCAGGTGCTTGGGAAAATAGATCGACCCCCCTCCTCTCTGTGACAGTCCCTCAAATATTGGAAGACTGCTATCATGTCTCCCCTGGTCCTTCTCATAATTAAACTAGTCACGCCAAGTTCCTGCAACCATTCATTGTATGTTTTAGCCTCCAATCCCCTAATCCTCTTGGTTGCTCTTCTCTGCACTCTTTCTAGAGCATGGGTGTCAAACACAAGGCTTACGAGCCGCATCCAGCCCACGATGTGGTTGGAATTGGCCCACAGGGTCGTCCTGGAAAATGTAAGGGGCCGTCCTGCATCGCTTTGGCCCAGTCTACCCAATGCAAAGACGAAATATGCCAGCAGTTTGGGGAGTGGCGTCAAGCTGGCCATGCCCACCCAATTGGCCACGCCCACCCAGACAGCTACACCCAGTTAGTGGCATCAAGCTGGCCACGCCCACCCAGACAGCTACACCCACCCAGTCAGCCACGCCCAGTGAGTGCCATCAAGCTGGCACGCCCACCCAGTCGGCCACGCCTAGCCGGGCCCCCGAGGTCAACCACATCCCTGATGCAACCCTCAATGAAATTGAGTTTGACACCCCTGTTTTAGAGCTTCAACATCATTTGTTTGAGAATTGTCAGAGAATTCTTAAAAATCTTGCTCTCAGAGCTTCAGAATTGGTCGGTATTGATTTTCAACGAGAGACGGAATTTGCTAGCAGTTGTAAACACAGGCCTGCTTACTTCACGTAGGTTTCGGAAGCCAAACAAAGGGCCGACGAGGCCAAGCAGAATGCGCAAGATGTTTTACTGAAGACCAACGCCACCAAGGAGCAAGTAGACCGGAGCAACAAGGACCTCAGAAATCTGATACATCAGATCAGAGATTTTTTGATGAGTACGTATTATTTTAAGATGACTTAAGGCGACGGGCATGCATCTCTCTGCAGAGGGGCTTTCCTCTTTTTAGGTCGTTCTCGAGTTACGACCACCAATGAACCCCAAATTTACCTTTCCCAAGTGAGTTTTGAACCTATATGAACCCAACTGACTCATATTTGTGATGGGTTGCAGTGTCCTTGGGCCGTGTGATTTGCTTTTGCAACCTTCTGGCAATCAAAGTCAACGGGGAATCCAGATTACCCTGTTTTACCAATGGTGGGATTCAGCCGGTTCGGGCTAGTTCGGGCGAACCAATTATTAAATTGCTGGCTGGCCACGCCCCTTACAGGAATCCCTATTTTGGCTCCCAGAAGGGTGCAGGAGCCGAGTGCTGCCTGTTATACACCTGGCCACGCCCACCCAGCCGGTGTTTAGGGCAAAGAACCGGTTGTTAAATTATTTTAATCCCACCACTGTGTGTTACTAACTTAACAACTGCAAGGATTCACTTAACAACTGCGGCAAGAGAAGTCATAGAATGGGGCAAAACTCACTTAGCAAAGGTTCCACTTCACAAGATAAAATTTGGGCTCCATGGTGGTCATAAGTCGAGGACTACCTATATCGGGTTCCTTTGGCTATGAGGGGATCTGTCCAAGGTGGAGCCTTCAGCTCTAACAGTTGGGAGGGACATTGGAGGTCTTCTAGTCCAACCCCTTGCTCCTTGCTCTAAAAAAACCCCTCCAAAACGAGTGCATTTTGTTTTGCAATGGGGGCTGAATATCTGTAACTCGGGTGTGGGATGAGGGTGAAGATTCGTTCTCTGAGCTCACGGGTTGGTTTCCGAACATTTCGCTACCAGGATTGGTAACATCTTCAGCGGAGTTGAGGGGATGTCCATGGTCTTCTGTTTTATTGTGGGTCAATGTCTCTGTTGTTGGGATTGCTTGCAGAGGGCCAGGCTTCAAATGAACTCACGAGGGGGGCCGGTGGTACGGGGCACCCTGATTTTTTTGTCGCTCCAATTTAACAAATGCTGTTTGGTGTTGGTGTGGGTAGACATGAAGGGTTTGGGATTGTGCCGTTTGACAGCCGACCTTGTGTTTGTGCACCCGGGTTTTTAATTGTGGTAATGTTTGTCCCATGGAGAATTGGGGCATTTTTTTTTCTTTTTAAACTAGGATGGAATGGGACAGGACGGGACAGGACGGGACAGAATATAGAATAGAATAGAATATAGAATACAGAAGAGAAGAGAATCAGGAATAGAATGGGATGGGATGGAATAGAATGAAGAATAGAATAGAATAAAATAGGATAGGATAGGATAGGATAGGATAGGATAGAATCAGGAATAGGAGAGGACAGGTTTGGATCAGATTGGGTGAACGAGTAGTAACGGAAGTGGAAGGCTCTGCCCACCTGCCCGGACACTTTCTTAGTAAAAAATAAAATGGCAGCCCACCACTGGATGGGATGGGATGGAATAGAATAGAATAAAATAAGGAAGGGAAGGGAAGGGAAGGGAACGGAGAATGGAATAGAATAGAATAGAATAGAATAGAATAGAATACAGAGAATGGAATGGAATAGAATAGAATAGAACAGAATAGAGAAGGAATGGAATGGAATAGAATAGAATAGAAATAGAGAATGGAATGGAATGGAATGGAATAGAATAGAATAAGAGAATAGAATAGAATAGAATAGAATAGAATAGAGAAGAAATGGAATGGAATGGAATAGAAAAGAAATAGAAACAGAAATAGAAATAGAGAATGGAATGGAATGTAATGGAATAGAGAAGGAATGGAATGGAATAGAATAGAAAATAGAGAATGGAATGGAATAGAATAGAATAAAAATAGAGAATGGAATGGAATAGAATAGAATAGAATAGAATAGAGAAGGAAAGGAATGGAATGGAATGGAATAGAATAGAATAGAATAGAATAGAATAGAATAGAATAGAATAGAATAGAATAGAATAGAATAGAATAGAATAGAGAAGGAATAGAATAGAATAGAATAGAAATACAGAATAGAATAGAATAGAAGGAATGGAATGGAATGGAATAGAATAGAATAGAGAAGGAATGGAATAGAATAGAATAGAAATACAGTATAGAATAGAATAGAAGGAATGGAATGGAATAGAATAGGCTGGAATGGAATAGAATAGAATAGAGAAGGAATGGAATGAAATAGCATAACATAGCATAGCATGGAATGGAAAAGGAAAAGGAAAAGGAAAAGGAAGAAAAGGAATAGGAGTAGGGTAGAGGCCTCCAGTGTTGAAGCATCCACAACTTCTGAAGGCCACGGATCCCGTCGAGTCGCTCAGTGGTTTCTGTTCACCGTCCTAACAGAAGACGGGGCCGATCTGGATAGCATCGAAGCCGTCGCTAACGAAGTCCTCAACCTGGAGATGCCCAGCACACCTGAGCAGCTGCAAACCCTGGCCGAGAACATCCGTGACCGGGTCGAAAGCCTGTCAGACGTGGAGACCGTCCTTCAGCAGAGCGCTGGAGATATCGCCAGGGCGAAGACCTTGTTAAATGAAGCTAAGAAAGCCAGGTAGGGAAAAAAAATACCTTCTTTTTCCTGTAGTAGCACAGGAACCAATCCTTGTTCTAAAAGAATCTAACCTTGTCAATGTCCTTTGGTCAGTAAAAGTGCGACGGATGTGAAAGTCACGGCGGATATGGTCAGAGAGGCTCTCGAAGAAGCTGGAAGAGCCCAAACCACAGCTGAAGATGCCATCAAACTAGCAGAAAAAGATATTGAAGGAACACAAGGCTTGCTTGCTTCTGTAAGTTGAGCTTTTTCTAAATTATTTGGAAACTTAAGGACATTGGTATTACCAAGTTGCCAGGGAGGGGAAAATGCACAGCTCCTATATTTCCTTTTGCTGACTTCTATCTGGTGCACGAAATCTACGCTCCGTGTGCTATGAGATCTAAATAAGACAGGTGATTTCTACAGGTAGAACAGGTTGGGAACTCTCATGACAGCAAAAAAAAAAATGTCATCGTGGATTTCAAATATTGGAGGTTGACGTTTTCCCCCCTTTGCAAAATGGTTTATGGAATGCGTTGAACATTATGAGGAGCTAATCTCCATCTATGCTTCATCCAGGAAAATCCCAGTTCTGATGAAAGTATGACAACTGGAAGGAGAAAAAAAAATCACAAAGAGGTGGTTGATGATTCTGACTTTGGATGGTGGGAATGAGAAATAACAAGAGTTGGGAGGGACCTCAGAGGTCTTCTAGTCCAACCCCTTGCTCAGGCAGGAAACCCTATACCGTTTCAGACAAATAGCTCTCCAGTCTTTTCTTTAAAAACTCCAATGGAGCACCCACAACTTCTGAAGGCCAAGCTGTTTCACTGGTTCGTTGTCCTCACTGTTAGGAAATGTCTCCTTCATTCTAGTTGCTTCTTTCCTTGATTGGTTTCCATCCATTGTTTCTTGTCCTGCCTTCAGGTGCTTTGGAGAATATCTTGACTCCCTCTTCTTTGCGGCAGCCCCTGAGATATTGGAGCAAATCTGGTCAAAATCTGGAATAGATTAACCCCAAAACTGTGAAGTTGAAGCAGAATCAAACTTCCCTTGCTATTATCTTGATCTTTGAGGGACCTTTAGCTTCTCAACTTCTAAAATATAGCGGGTGAGCCTTTAGCTGGAGGCTAAAACATATGAAGATGGTTGTGGGAATTGGGTATGTCTAGTCTAGTGAAAAGAAGGACTATGCAAGTTGACATGATAGCAGTGGTCCAGTGTTCCAATATTTGAGGAGCTTCCATAAAGATCAAACAATTGAGGTTGGGGAGGAACATCGGCCAGTCCTGGAGTCTGGGGAAGGCTCTGAGGAGGGCTCTGTGTCAGAGGCAGAGAGGGGGACAGAGCTGTCTGATAGTTATCAGCTGCCTTCAGAGTCAGACATCAGTGAGGCAGAGGAACAGTTGGAGCCTGTTCCCAGTGTGCAGAGTTGCCAGATGAAGGAAACAGCTAAATAATAGGGGTCAACTTAGGAGTAAAGACCACAGTTTGACAGTGAATGGCCCCTCCCAGAGGAAATAAAAGAGGAGCGACAGGGGAGTGGAGTTTGCAGGAGACAATTAGTTCACTTCATTGGTTCGTGACTCCTCCGAGACTCCTTGCCAAGTTTTGCAGAGATCGGCCAGGCAGCTCTCCAAGCCAGATAAGGTCTGTGACTGTAAATCCTCCCTTGAAAGACTTTGCGGGATGTGAATGAGCAGAATTCACAGTCAGTTAATGAAATGGGTTTTTGTTGGGACAAGGAGTTCGCTTCAGGCTCTTGGGAAGCCTCGGTCAGAACACAATGGATGGAAACTAATCAAGGAGAGAAGCAACCTAGAACTAAGCAGAAATTTCCTAATGGTGAGAAGGAATTCACGTATTTTTCATCCCCTTCGATTCAAGATCGCATCGGAGACCGGCTCAGTGGAAGATCGTTTGGGGAACGCGACCCTGCGCATTGCGGAGTTGGAGAAGAACGTGGAAACGCTGAGACAGAAGGCTGCTACCAACGCAGAGGATCTCAAAGTGGCGGAAGAAAATATTGCGGCAGTTAATCAAACGACGGCCGACGTTCAAAAGGTAAGCATTGAAATCTCGTGAGGGTTTCCGGCATCCCGGGGCGCTCTTAAGCTCTCCTGAAGATTCTGCTTATCCCACGTGAAGCTCTTCCGAGTTCAAAAGTTTCAGCCGGAGGCCGAGACAAGAGGCCGAGAGGTGACAGAAGGATGAAGGAAGCATTGTGGCACCACAGCACAAGTTTCCCCCTCCTCCCCCCCAGAGTGTGTGGTGTGAGATTACGTGCCATGGCCCGAGGGGTGGGCTTCGCGGTATGATGGCATAATGGCTCTTTTGTCCTTTTGATGAGGGCAGCACAATCCGACTGACGCCCAGGACGTAAAGTTGACAGTTCATGAGAAGCCATGCTCTTCTTAAATCAATAGCTAAAGATGGCCAGTGGTAAGATGGGAGGCCAATGCATTTTAAAAAGAAGGGAATGGAATAGAGAATGGAATGGAATGGAATGGAATAGAATAGAATAGAATAGAATAGAATAGAGGGATGGTATGGAATGGAATAGAATAGAATAGAATAGAATAGAATAGAATAGAATAGAAGGAATGGGATAGGATAGGATAGGATAGGGAATGGAATGAAAATAGAATGGAATGAAATAGAATAGAATAAATAGAGAATGTAATGTAATGAAAAAGAATAGAATAGAATAGAATAGAATAGAACAGAGAATGGAATCCAATGAATATAGAATAGAATAGAATCAAGCAACAGAACAGAACAGAACAATAGGGATGGGACAGGACAAGTCAGAATAGATAGATAATAGAAATGGATATTTCTGGGATGGATAGATGGCTACCAATTTCATTGTATTTACTTTGTACAATGACACTTAAAGGCTATACTATAGGACAGGACAGGACAAGAGAGGATAGAATCAGGAATAGAAAAGAAACAGGAATAGGGGAAAAAAACAACCCCAGAAACAGAACAGAACAGAATAAGGATTAGGAATAGAATGGAACACGGATTAGGATTAGAACAGAACAGAGCAGTTTTCTGCTATCCCCTAGATAGGCTTGAAGCTCTGTTAGTTGTGATGGGAGTTGCCGTCTCCCAGACTTAGGTTTGGGGAAAACACGTCAAAAAGTACTTTTAAACTCTTTTCTATAAAACAAGCTGCTTCATATCAAGAGCTGCTTCTTTGAAAAGCGGCAATTAGTGTTATTTTCGCAAGGGATTCAGTCCACCTATTTGTAAAACGAAGCTTTACTAGCCTCTTGTCACTTCAAAGCAGAAATTCCTCTTTGAAGGAAATACGGCTACACCAGGGGTGTCCAAACTTGGGAACTTTAAGACTTGTGGACTTGGGAGTTGAAGTCCACAAGTCTTAAAGTTCCCAAGTTTGGACACCCCTGGGCTACACGAAACCCAGTCAGGGTCTTCACAGCGATATTTCAGTTCTAGATATCAACATCCAGTTTTATTCCCGTGGGAGTAGATAAACATTCCACCCACAATCAATATTTTTCCTCCTCGGTTCTCTCCCTCTACCTTCCCTTATCCCATATCTGGGTAGCCTAATGGAAGTAACAAGATAAAACTGTACTGATTTTCTTTTTAAAGAATCTCTCTCTAATCCCCATTCCGGATGTTTAGAGGTTCTGCGTTCAGGAGACACGAACTACGTTAAAACTGTACAGATAGTCCCGAGTTAGGACCAAAGTGAAGCTCGGAATTTCAGGGGTTATTAAACTGTGCGCGCACCGTGATGGCAAACCTATGGCACGCATGCCCAAAATGGCACGCAGAGCCATGTCGCCCGGCACGCATGGCCTTGCGTGTTTGCCTTCTGGGTTTCTGGCATGCACGCTCGCACGACGATCAGCTGTCCCGGTGCCGAAAACCAGTGTGCACATGCGCACCAGCCAGCTGATTGCCAGACGTGCAAGCGCACTACAGTTCGGAAATTCGGCTTTTCCAGAGCGCGACCCCAATAAGTGTGTTTGCAGGCATGGGACGTTTCCACGTCATAGTTCACCATGACTTTGCTAGCGATGCACTATGCAACCAGGCTCAAATTTGCCGACTCTTTTTAGGAGGGTCACGAAGTGACTCACCGCAGTCGTAAAGCAAGCGAGGTGGTCATTAAGCAATTTAGAATGGGCAGCGGGGGTTGTTTTTTCCTCTATAAACCTGCAGAAAAGTCACACATTGTGGTCATGTACAACCTGGGATGCTGCAACGGGTTGTAAAATGCAAGTCGGTTGCCCAAAAGCATTGGGAAAGGCAACCAGGGTCTCCAGGGAGAAGATGGTAGTAGCAACTTTGAGGAGAAGGTGGTAAGTAGTTTTTAAAAGTCTGCTGTTACTGTGAATGGTCCTTAAAATGACCTGTTGTAAGTCGAGGACTAATTGTGTTTAAAGGCAAGGATGTTAAGCCAAAGGCAGGAATAACTCAGTCGCTTGGGGGAATACTATCACTTTCCACCTCTCTCTCTCTCTCTCTCTCTCTCTCTCTCTCTCTTCTCTCTCTCTCTCTCTCTCTCTCTCTCTCTCTCTCTCTCTCTCTCTCTCCCTCTCTCCCTCTCTCTCCCTTCCTCCCTCTCTCTCTCTCTCACACACACACACTTCTTTTGCTCTTTCTCCCTTTCTTTCTTTTGCTTTCTTCCTTTCTCTTTATATCATTTTTACTCGTTTTCTTACTTTCTCCCTCTTTTGCTTTCTCTGTCTCTGTTTTACTCTCTCTTACACTTTCTCCCT
>NC_138553.1:80517813-80705056 GCF_964273705.1 Natrix helvetica | reverse complement strand
GGAAGAAGGCAGAAGAGCTGCAAAACGAAGCGAAGGTTTTGTTAGAGCAAGCAAACAGCAAACTTCAGCTTCTCAAAGGTATGCATTGAATGGGAAGGTGTTACCATTTTCTTGTTTTTTTTCTTTCTTTCTTTTTAATAAAAGACTGTTTTCAATGATAGGAAAGTCCTCTTTTTCTGCCTCTGGCGTTTTTAGCGATGGAAAACATCCACCATCAAAGGGAACTGGGTTGTTTTTCTCTAATGAAGCCAAAGCACAGGGAGAAAGATTTGATTTGCATGCTTGAAAGAGCTGTGGTGGCGCAGTGGTTAGAATGCCGCATTGCAGGCTGACTCTGCCCACAGTCTGGAGTTCGATCCTGATGGGGCTCAAGATTGACTCAGCCTACCATCCTTCTGAGATCATTAAAATGAGGAGTCAGATTGTTGGGGGTAAATAGGCTGACTCTGTAAGCTGCCCAGAAATGGGCCGTGAAGCACTATGAAGGGGTGTATAAGTCTAAGTGCTATTGCTATCGAAGCTGTGTGGCGCAGTGGTTAGAATGCAGTATTGCAGGCTAATTCTGCTAGGAGTTCGATCCTGACCGGCTCAAGGTTGACTCCACCTTCCATCCTTCCAAGGTCAGTAAAATGAGTACCCGGAGGTTGGGGCAATACGCTGACTCTGCAAACCGCTTAGGAAGGGCTGTAAAAGCATGTTGAAGCGGTATATGTCTAAGTGCTAATCTATTGCTATCTAAACTGTGGTGGCGCAGTGGTTAGACTGCAGTATTGCAGGCTGACTGCCCACTGCCAGCAGTTTGATCCTGACCAGCTCAAGGTTTGATTCAGCCTTCCGTTCTTCCGAGGTCGGTAAAACGAGGACCCAGATTGTTGGGGAGGCAACAGCCCCGTGGTGGGTTTCAATTTTTTTTAAACCTCTTCTGTAGGTGTGGCCTGCTTTGTGGGAGTGGCTTGCCAGCCATGTGACCAGGTGGAAGTGGCTTGCCGGCCATGTGACCGGGTGGGAGTGGCTTGCCAGGCATGTGACTGGGGTGGGCGTGGCCAACTTGTAAATGTGGTGAAACTCACTTAACAACGCTCTTGCTTAGCAACCAAAATGTTGGCTCAGAAACTCTGGCATTTGAAGCACGCAAGTCTTAAAGCTGTCAAGTGACAAGACCCTTGCTCCCCTAACCCTTTAGAAAAAAAAAACCCAGGGGTGTTCAAAGTTGACAGCTTTAAGACTTGTGGACTTCAACTCCCAGAATTCCTCCTCCAATCATGTTGGCTCAGGAACTCTGGCATTGAAGTGCGCAAGTCTTAAAGCTGTCAAATTACAAGACTCTTGCACCCCCTAACCCTTGAGAAAAAAACCCAGGGGTGTTCAAACTTGACAGCTTTAAGACTTGTGGACTTCAACTCCCAGAATTCCTCCTCTCGCTCTTCATCTTGATGATGTGCGGACGGGCGGGGGGAGGGAGCTGGAACCGGTTCTAAACGGCACTGTAGATTTGTGGAACCTCTTCTATAGGAGAGGTTAGAACTGGCAGGAACCCACCCCTGCAACAGGCTGACTTTGTAAACCACTTAGGGAAGACTGTGAAGCGGTATATAAGTCTAAGCGCCGTTGCTATTGCTATCTGGGTGAATTTAGTGGCTGCTAAAATGCTCTGTGTTCTCTCCTTTTTTTGCAGAACTGGAAGACACGTACGAAAAAACCAACAAATCTAGAAGCCAAAGCTAAACAAGTAATGGAACTAGAAGAAACCGTCAGAGGCCTCTTGCAAGCGATTAGTCAGAAGGTTGCGATTTATAGCACCTGCTAGAAATTTGGAAAACGAAAGAAGGGGGGAAAAAAACAAACAAAATATCTTCCCTTTGAAGATCGGTCTTAAACGGATAACGCAGTGCTTCTCAACCTTGGCCCACCTGAAGATGTGTGGACTTCAACTCCCAGAATTCCCTAGTCAGATGACTGGGGGATTCTGGGAGTTGAAGTCCACCCATCTTCAGGTGGGCCAAGGTGAGAAGCACTGGGGATAACGGAACATGTCCCAATCTGACCGGATACCCACGTTTTTCTCCTTTTGTAAAATAAAATCCTACTTTGTAACCAAGTATATGCCTCCTTTAACCCTAGTTAGCCTCATTCCCATGTTACTTTTATTATCCGAAAGAGCAATTCACCCTTGTTGATTCTAATAAAATCTGAGCATCAAACACAGGGTTTTTAACCACTTAATTTTGACTCGTGGATGCCCGATCTTTCGATAAAGGATCATCCAGTGCAGAAATCAAACTGTCTCAGGCCACGACGTGTTGAAAAGAGACGGAAGTTGCGAGTCTCTGAGCAGGAGAAACAGACACACACATTTTACAAGGAGCCGTTTTAACTTTGCGGAGGTAATTTGACTGTGCTTCAAGGTTTCTTCATTCGTTCACTGGGTTTTAAGTCTGGGAGTTTGCTAATCACACAACCTGCCAGATTTTAAAGCGGCAACCGATTAAATTAGTAAGAGGAACTTGGATTTCCGCCCTACTGCCAGCCAGCACTAGAAAAACAATTCAGGATTTGAACATGGGCGAGGTGTGAACAAGAAGCAGGTTTTGGGAAGAGAATATCGCAAGGGGGATGTGTCAAGGTACATTTAGTTAGGCTTGTGAACAAACTGCAGTCTGAACATTTGGATCAGGTGTCTCCAACCTTGATTGATCTTAAAAACTTGATTATAAAATATATATGGTCATTCTTCTTCAATATATTGGTTTAGAACCCAGAATGAGGAGTTGGAAGGGACCTTGGAGGTCTTCTAACCCAGCACGTAATGGGCACACTGGTTTTCAACACTGCCGGGTGTATGGGCAGCTGAGAGTTATGTGTGCATGCATGCCAGAAACCCGGAAGACAAACAGGAGAGCTGCGTGTGCCGGGCAACATGGTTTCACGTGCTACTTTGGGCACATGTGCCATAGGTTTGCCATCACAGCTCTATACCATTTCAGATAAATGTGGGTTGGACTAGAAGACCTCCAAGGTCCCTTCCAACTCTTTATTATTCTGTGTTGTAAACCAATATATTTAAGAATAATGACTATACTTTCAGATAAATGGTGGTTCCAGTCTCTCTTATAAACATCCAGGGATGAAGCACCCACAACTTCTAGAGGCCAGCTGTTCCACTGGTGAATTGTCCTCACTGATAGGAACTTTCTCCTTAATTCCAGGTTGCTTCTCTCCTTGATTAGTTTCCACCCATTGCTTCTTGTTCTACACTCAGGTGCCTTGGAGAATAGTTTGACTCCCTCTTCTTTGTGGCAGCCCCTGAGATATTGGAAGGATGCTATCATGTCTCCCCTGGTCCTTCTTTTCATTAGACGAGACATACCCAGTTTCTGCAACCGTTTTTCATATGTTTTAGCCTCCAGTTCCCTAAAAGAATGTTTATGCTTTATATTTTTTTAAAAAAGGTATATTGTCCATACGGTACTTTTATCTTTATTTCTTTGAACATTGAAAAGATTTCCTTTTTTCCTATCGCCAAGATGAACTCAAGAGTTTCCTGTTTTATACAAGAGCCAAACAAATTTGTCTACCGTTGATTCTTTTCCCTTTCTATTTCAAAGTTTAATCTTCGTTAAAAACAAGACAGGGGCCAGAGGTGGGGATTCAGCAGGTTCTGACCAGTTCTGGAGAACCAGCAGCAGAAATTTTGAGTAGTTCTGAGAACCGGTAAATACCACCTCTGTTCCTGTCCCCATCTATTCTCTGCCTCCCGAGTCCCAGCTGATCGGGAAGAAATGGGGATGTTGCATTATCCTTCCCCTGCCACGCCCACCAAGCCCACCAGCCACGCCCACAGAACCGCTAGTAAAAAAAATTGAATCCCACCACTGGCGGGCAGTTATGAGTAACAAAAGATCTCTACCTATCTTACTATATAGTACATTATCTTCAGGAAGGGGGGGGGGAAGCTATCTAGAGCCCACCATTGCCCAAGGAATAATAAAACACAAAACCATATTGTATTAGGACGCCAACATAATTTAACTTTTGCCATCTATATTTTCAACTCTCAAGATACAGTTTTAAAATTGAGGAAAACCAAGAAGCTTCACCTCCCCCCCCCCCCAAAAAAATACTGAAAATTATCAAGCACAGATGCGTAGAGATTGTTTTGTGAATCTATCTTTTCTCTTTTGCAAAACGTCACGAAAAGTAAGGAGTTCTCGGTTATTAAAAAGGCTTGCAAATGATGACTGATATAGCACAGGTACATTGCTATTTTAAAAGTCCCTTTACATTGTGATCAAGGATAAAATGAATCAAGTTGCAAATATTCTTAAACATATACCGTATCTTTCGGATTATAAGACGCACCTGATTATAAGATGCACCTAAATTTAGAAGAGGAAAACAAAAGAAAAACAGGTATTTGGCCTCTGAGCCCCATTTTCGGGCCTTTGGGGGGGGGGGGGCTTTTTTCCTACGTTTTTTCGAGGCTTTTATGGCCCATTTTGGGAGGTTTTCAGCCTGTTTTCAAGGCTTTTTCAGCCAGTTTTGGGGGCCTATTTTTGAGGCTTATTTCAGCCTGTTCTTGAGGCTCTTTTCGGCCCATTTAGGGGGCTTTTTGGCCCATTTTTTCAGCTTTTTCCAGCCATTTTTGGCCCGTTTTTAAGGCTTTTTTTGGCCCGGTTTTAAGGTTCTTTTGGGGCCCGTTTTTGTTTTGGAAAAAAATGGGCCAAAAAGCCGAAAAAATGGGCCAAAAAACCCCTTGAAAATGGCCTGAAGCCCTGAAAACGGGACGAAAAAGGGCCTGAAAAAAGGGCATGCAGAGGCCAAAAAATGGCTGGCGGGTGGACAGGGAATATTCGGCAATATTCGGTCTATAAGATGCACAGAAATTTTCACCCCCTTTTGGGAGACAAAAAAGTGTGTCTTACAGTCTGAAAAAAACATATATATATATATATATATATACGATTTTAAGTCTATTGCTAGCTTTCACTCTAATTGTTAACTGCATTGTGTGAAGGTGACAACGGTGTATTTTAAATCATCAGGATGTGCCATTTCCTCAACAATGACAAAGCAACAACATGGCATAATATTAGACGCTATATTTGAACGAAAATGCATGATGGGACCTTGTAAGATCACTCCAACCATTAGCTGATACCGCTGCTGTTTTTCTCCTGTGAAACTTAAGAATGAACAATCAATAATGCAAAAATAGCATTGGTCATATAATATACAGCTCTTGGTTAATTAAATCCAAATCCCTTATTTGTTTAAATATTTTAGGTTGTTTTTTTTTTGTGGAGTGGGGGGGGAGAACAAAAGTTCACTTAATTAAGGCCTAGGAGTATTGCAAAAACTCGATTTTCCATCGAATCTTCAGTCGGTTTCACAGGGGGGGGGAAATGTGCTTTTCACACACCACCACGGACGGTCCTTCACTTTAAAAGTTGATCGCTTTGCCAAAGGAAGCCGCTAGGTTTGCTTCTCTGAAAGCTTCGGATACGGTCTGTGGGGGGGGGGGGGGACACAGAAAAAAAAATGGGATACGAATGGGAAGAATATAAGAAAGGAAAATTATGCAATAATGTAGAACCTTCATCAATTATAAACTATTAGCTGATAACCTGGCATAGCCCGAGTATGTCAGTATCCCAATCCTGTATTAGAGGGAGCCCCCTTGTGGAGTACTACTGCGAAGCCGTTACCGTGGCAGCTCCACTGTGCTGTACAGTAGAAGCCATTTTAAGGCACAAGCAGCTGTATCTTAAACGAACTTCCAAAACACACACTATCATTGTCAAAAGTACTGTGATTTGACACTAGATATAATTCAGTCCTTTTCATTTTAGCGGCCCAGGCGTTCCAGAGTTATGTTGGAACACACTCGCACTGACACGCACATACACCTCCCAAGGGGTGTTAGGGGTGTCTTACCCCCCCCCCCCCCAGTATTTGTTTCCAGAGAGTAAGTCATCTGTGTACCACACTCGGTTGACATTGCTCGAGGCGTTCCAGAGTTATGCTGGAACATACACACATACAGCCATTTATATAAATATAGATGAAGAACTTTCAAAGAGAGCCACTTAAGAGCCGTGGTGGCTCAGTGGTTAGAATGCAGTATTGCAGGTTAACTCTGCTGACTGCCAGCAGTTTGATCCTGACCAGCTTAGGGTTGACTCAGCCTTTCATCCTTCTGAGGTAAAATGAAGACCCAGATTATTGGTAGCCATAGGCTGACTCTGTAAACCCCTTAGAGAGGGCTGCAAAGCACTGTGAAGTGGTATATAAGTCTTAAGTGCTAGTGGTTAAGGCACAAGGCTAGAAAACGGGAGATGGTGAGTTCTAGTCCTGCCTTAGGCAGGGAAGCCGGCTGGCAACTTTGGGCCAATCACCAGGAGACAGTGAGTTATAGTCCCGCCTTAGGCATGAAAGCCAATTGGGTGACTTTGGGCCAATCACCAGGAGACAGTGAATTCTAGTCCTCCCTTAGTTATGAAAACCGACTAGGTGACTTTGGGCCAGTCATCAGGAGACAGTGAGTTCTAGTCTCTCCTTAGGCATGAAAGCCAATTGAGTGACTTTGAGCCAATCACCAGGAGACAGTGAGTTCTAGTCCCGCCTTAGGCATGAAAGCCATCTGGGTGACTTGGGCCAGTCCAACCCACCTCACAGGGCTGTTGTTGTAGGGCAAATAGGAGGTGGTGGATGTGCTGGACCCATTCAACGCCTTGAGTTATTCGTACTCATCATAAAGGCGGGATCAAATAAATAAATTCCCTTAATGTCAACATGGCGGACTAAGTTGTGGGAACTTACCGGATGGGCATGGCAAACTCTGGCTATGTCCTCACACGATGCACCATATTCCATTGCCAGGGCGGCTTCATTAACCATTTCACCAGCACCCTAGAGAAGGAATAATCACAGTCATTGATGAAAATGCCCCCTGCAAAATATAAAGATTTCCCTGTCCAGTCGTTCTCTCCTCTAGGGGGCAGTGCTCATCTGTGTTTCAAAGCCAAAGAGCCAGCGCTGTCCGAAGACGTCTCCGTGGTCATGTGGCCGGCATGACTAAACATCGAAGGCGCATGGGACGCTGTTACTTTCCCACCAAAGGTGGCTCCTATTTTTCTACTTGCATTTTTTACATGCTTTCGAACTGCTAGGTTGGCAGAAGCTGGGACAAGTAACGGGAGCTCACTCCCTTACGTGGCACCAGGAATTCGAACCACCAAACTGCCGACCTTTCTGACGGACAAGCTCAGCGTCTTAGCCACTGAGCTACGGCGTCCCTGTAACAGTAGCCTTAGATGCAGGCAATTACCTTTCTACAAGATGCCAGCCACTGCTTATACGTCAGTGCCTGTTTCCTAGTCTATAAAGTGTTACGAAGTAAAATTACTCAATGCCGTGCAACGTTACAATATGGGCAGATCCTTTGGCATACTCACAGCGCCTAGAATATGCGCTCCCAGCATCCGGTCTGTGGTTTTGTGACTTAAGATCTTCACCAGGCCATCTGTGTCAGCATTGGTCTTGGCTCTGCTGTTAGCCGCAAAAGGGAATTTACCTATCTTGTATTCTGTCCCCTGAAAACAAGCCAACATTATTTTTATATATACATACATACATACATACATACATACATACATACATACATACATAATTAAACATTTTTACCTTTTAAAAAAAGAAACAAACAAAGAAAAAGAAAAAAAGAAAAAACAAGAGAAACATAACCATATAAAATAGTTATACAGCCTTCTGTGTGGGCATTCATGTTTAGCCTTTGTAGTTCGCCATTCTACATCGACTAGGAGGATGGTGGGGGAATTGGACTTCCGATCAGCAGAGGAAAAAGGATGACGCACTAGGAGGAGACTCTATTGTGGGGGAACCAGACTTCCAATCAGCAGAGGAAAAAATATGCCACACTAGGAGGAGACTCTATGGTGGGGCAACCGGACTTCCAATCAGCAGAGGAAAAAGGACGCCACACTAGGAGGAGACTCTATGGTGGGGAAACTGGACTTCCAGTCGGTCCAAGAATTGAATGGGGGGCTTCCAACCTCCTGCCCATTATACCATCCCAGGTAAATGGCTGCCCAAGCTTTTCTTGAAAACCTCCCATCTTCACCATTTGTTCTTCTCTTTCCAAATGAACACCCTGCCCAAACACCGCCGCCAGCAGAATGAAGTAAAATGGCGAGGCACACCTCCTCTTTGAGCTGCTCTTCTGATTTGCCAACCCAGGCGACTTCAGGGTGTGTGTAAATGACGGACGGCACACAGTTGTAGTCGATGTGAACCGCGCCTCCAGCCATTCCCTCCACGCACAGAATCCCTTCGTCTTCGGCTTTGTGAGCAAGCATGGGGCCAGCCACTACATCCCCAATGGCATAAATGCTGCCAAGTGGGAAAAAAAAATATTAGAGAAAGATAGTTTGGTCTAGGGGTTAAGGCACCATGCTAGAAAGCGGGAGATAGTGAGTTCTAGTCCCACCTTTGTCATCAGTCAGCTGGGTGACTTTGGGCCAATCATAAGGAGACTTTGAGTTCTAGTCCCACCTTTGTCATCAACGTCAGCTGGGTGACTCTGGGCCAATCATAAGGGGACTTTGAGTTCTAGTCCCACCTTAGTCATCAAAGTCAGTGGGGTGACTCTGGGCCAATCATAAGGGGACTTTGAGTTCTAGTCCCACCTTTGCCATCAAAATCAGCTGAGTGACTTTGGGCCAATCATAAGGGGACTTTGAGTTCTAGTCCCACCTTAGTCATCAAAGTCAGCTGGGTGACTCTGGGCCAATCATAAGGAGACTTTGAGTTCTAGTCCCACCTTAGTCATCAAAGTCAGTGGGGTGACTCTGGGCCAATCATAAGGGGACTTTGAGTTCTAGTCCCACCTTAGTCACCAAAGTCAGCTGGATGACTCTGGGCCAATCATAAGGGGACTTTGAGTTCTAGTCCCACCTTAGTCACCAAAGTCAGCTGGGTGACTCTGGGCCAATCATAAGGGGACTTTGAGTTCTAGTCCCACCTTTGTCATCAAAGTCAGCTGGGTGACTCTGGGCCAATCATAAGGGGACTTTGAGCTCTAGTCCCACCTTAGTCATCAAAGTCGGCTGGGTGACTTTGGACCTATCACAAGGAGACGGTGAGTTCTAGTCCTGCCTTATTAGGCATGAAAGCCAGCTGGGTGACTTTGGGCCAGTCACTCACTCTTAGCCCAACCCACCTCACAAGGTTGTTTTGGGGAAACTAGGAGAAGGAAGTTGGATATTTTCACTGCCTTGAATTATTTGTAAAATGCAATAAAGGCAGAATCCAAATAAATAAATAAAATGTTACTATATATGTAAGCAGCAGGGTTAACGTTTGGCCTCGAATGGCCTTTGCAGAATGAATTAACATAAAAAAAAATAGCCAGTGCTTTTAGACAAAGGTGACTTAAATTTGAACTATATTGTCTTCTCATTTAGAATTTAGACCCCAAACATTTTTTTTAATCCAAAGGATGGAAAATAAAAACATCTGTTTTATTTAACTACTAGCTGATAACCTGGGTATTTATTTATCCCAACCCGCTTCCATGAACATCACCGCAATTTCTAATGTTAGATTTTCCCCCTTACCAGAGGGAGCCCCCTCGTGGGGTACTGGGAAGCCGTTGCCATGGCAACTCCACAGCGCTGTACTGTAGAAGCCCTTTCAAGGCACAACAGGCTGGATCTTAACAGAACACACACCCTGAGAGGTGTTAGGGGTGTCTTACTCCCACAGCATTTGTTTCCAGAGAATAAGTCATCTATGTACCAAGTTTGGTTGAAATTGCTGGATGGGTTCCAGAATTATGCTGGAACAGACACACACATCCGTGTATGTCTATATGTGGATAGATAGATAGATAGATAGATAGATGGATGGATGGATGGATGGATGGATGGATGGATGGATGGATGGATGGATGGATGGATGGATAAGGAGGAGGAGGAGGAGGAGGAGGAGGAGGAGGAGGAGGAGGAGGAGGAGGAGGAGGAGGAGGAGGAGGAGGAAGAAGAAGAAGAAGAAGAAGAAGAAGAAGAAGAAGAAGAAGAAGAAGAAGAAGAAGAAGAAGAAGAAGAAGAAGAAGAAGAAGAAGAAGAAGAAGAAGAAGAAGAAGAAGAAGAAGAAATATGTTCCTGATTTGAGCAACACATCAAACTGAACTAGAACTAATTTTGGTAAAAAGGAGATTTAAATCATGCTTAATAGAGCAACTGTTCTTCATTTTGTCCAGGAGTTTCCGATATAAACCACAATTTCATCCATTCCAACTTACTTTGGAACTTTGGTTTGGAACCTGTTGTTGACTGGGATCCTTCCACGGTTATCGAGTTCAATTCCCACATGTTCCAGACCCAGGCTGTTAGTGAAGGGACGTCGACCAATACAGACCAAAAGGACATCACAAGTGATCACTTCTGCTTTGCCACCGGCTGCAGCTTCAATTCTAAGGGGAAAGGTAAAAATTCAGTACTGGCAGTCCTCGACTTACGACCACAATCGAGCCCAAAATTTCTGTTGCCAAGTGAGGTGTTTGCTAAGTCAGTTTTGCCCCATCTTTCTGGGCATAGTTGTTAAGTTTTAAGAAGAGATTGGACAACCATGGGTCTGAAATTGTATAGGGCTTCCTGCCTAAGCAGGGGGTTGGAATAGAAGACCCCCAAGGTCCCTTCTTCCTCTCCTCTCCTTCCCTTCCCTCCTCTCCTCCAGTTCTGACCCAGCTCCCCAAACACAACAAAACCCTCTGGAGTTAAATCAATGTTACCGCTGGCTAACAAGTCCGTCGATCCGGAAGATGAATAATTGTCTGCCACATCTATTCATCTCCGCCCCCTGACTTTGATCCCCAGAGCTAGGGTGGGGCTTCGCTAGCAGTGGTGGCTCTTCCATCCCAAGGACCGGCCCTTAGATTTCCACTGTTCTCCTCTCCTCTGCCTTCTGTGCATCCATGCATCAGGCACTGGCCCCAGCTGTTCCTCCTCTTCCTCATCAGCCACCTCCAGACCTGGGGGCTGTTGACTCTCCATCTGAGGCCCAGGCTCCACCTCTGTCTCTCTCTCTCTCTCTGCCAGCTCCATTCCTTCTTCCCCCTACTCTCGTTTTCCAGTCTTAATACTAGAGGGAGGAAGTTTTTACGGGAGAAGGTGACTTGCGTACCTACTGAATACTTACGCAACATCAATCTTTCCATCCGGTTTCTTTGTGGCGCCGGTTACTTTTGTGTTGAGTTTAAATTTAAGCCCTTGTTTCTGGAGAATGCGTTGGAAGTTCTTGGCTATCTCCATATCGATGCCCAACCCACCGACGTGGCCCAAGAATTCCACCGCCGTGACATCTGCACCCAGACGCTGCCAGACTGAACCCTGGGATAAAAACAGGTTTTTTTCAAAACGGGTTTCCAAAAACAGGTCACGATCTTCGCGCCAAGGAAGCTAACATCCCGCATGAAAAAAAAAAAAAAACATTCTTCCAACTTGAAATCCACACCCTTTTTATGTCGTGTGACACAATACACGTGAGGGAAGGGGACTAATTCATTCATTTTCTTTTTTTCCCCCCCACCTCATGATACAAAATAATTTCCAAACATTTATGCCAGACAAGTCAGCTGCCAACCAAGAAGACCTCTTGTAGAGCGCGCAACGCAAAACGTTTGGGGGAAGTGCATTCGCAAAACATAAAGGGTAGCACCAGCTTGGTCTAGTGATTAAGGTTCTAGACTGGAAACTGGGAGACAGTAAGTTCTAGTCCTATCTTTGGCATGAAAGAGGGCTGGGTGACTCTGGACCAATCACCAGGAGACGGTGAATTCTAGTCCTGCCTTTTGCGTGAAAGGCTAAGGTGACTTTGGGCCAATCACCAGGAGATGGTGAGTTCTAGTCCTGTCTAAGGCATGAAAGGCTAAGGTGAGATGGTGAGTTCTAGTCCCACCTTAGGTATGAAAGCTGGCTGGGTGACTTTGGGCCAATCAACAGGAGACGGTGAATTCTAGTCCCACCTTAGGCATGAAAGACAGCTGGGTGACTTTGGTTCAATCACTGGGCATTTCCCAAAATGGAAGAATTAGTTGAGTTGCTCATGACTTAAATTTGGGGCAAATTCAATTTTGCTAAGGCAATGATATATTTTGGTTATTGTGTCGTAGTGGTCTTTGTAGATAATAACTTGGAATTTATTCCCAAAGTCTGCTGTTAAACCGTGCTGAAATTTTAAAATTCCGTGAAGAACACATTTTTCCCCCCCAAGCCCGTTTCTCACCAGTTCTACCCCAATCACTCCTGCACCTATAACCACCATTTTCTCAGGGACCTGTTTCAACGATAGCGCGCCAGTAGACGATACGACGGTGTCTTCATCAATCTAAATAAATTGAGACGAGAGAGAGAGAAAAAAAATCCGCTTTACATGGGCAGAACTTTACCCAGGAAATTTAAATCTAAATTTACAAGGGCTCTCCAAACTTGGCAATTTTTAAGCCTTGTGGACTTCAACTCCCAGAATTCCCAGCATGGCCGGCTGGGGAATTCTGGGAGTTGAAGTCCACAGGGCTCAAAGTTGCTAAGGTTGGACAATTCTGAAATGTCACCCATAACTTACCGTATTCCTCCGAAAATAAGAACGGAAATCAGATCTGGATCACTGTGAGGTTTCCGAAAGATGCCCTAATTAATTTACAAGCCTCGAGACAAAGTTCAAAAAAAAAATCCGGTCATTTATTAGGAGCAACATTTTGGCAATGCCTGCCGCGGAGTCAGATCTGATTTCCCTTTAATGGCGGCTGAACTTTACCCTTCTGTCTCCCCTCCCCTCAGTCTGTGTTATAAATCACATCCACCAACAAAGCAGGTTGTAAAATTACGCGCCTCGCACGTATAAATCTGAGATTCGACCCTAGTCGAAGATATGCGTGGAATTCTCTCCCTCTTCTCCTCCAATGTCAACTTGATAATAGGCATGGAAATGCTTTACAAGTTGACAACCAGTTTTTTATTTTAAAAGCTCTAGAAGATGCATTATTTTCCAGTTAGGTCTTATTTTGGGGGAAATACTGTACTAAAGGCCTCCGTCTGGCTGATGATCTTAACTGGGATGTATTTTTTTTTGGCGGTAGGGCTTATATTATGAGCATCCTGGAAAAAATCATGCAAGGGCTTATTTTCCTGTTAGGTCTTATTTTCAGGGAAACCCGGTAATTTAAGAAAATACGTTCTCACCAATAATATATTCCGGGTGAATATTGCGTTAGCTAAACTTCAAAGTCAAGCCATACCGTAATTCCTTGGAAAGGTGTTACTTCAGAACCTGTAGCGATAAGGATGTTCTTCGTATTAATAACCTGAGTACTGCCATCATCTTTTGTTGCGGTCACCTGGTTTTTGCCAGTTATTTTTCCAAAGCCAGGCACGTGGGTTACCTTACAGGAGAAAAGAAAAATCGTTTGTTTGTTTTTAAAAACCAAAGAAACAATTACCCGTTGCCAACATCTTGTCATTTAAATAATAATGGCCAATTTAAAAGGAAGTTTTGCTTATCTTACGTCCTGCAACAATACCGTTGTTGTTGTTGTTAATTTATTTTTTTGATGGAAAAAGAAAAGAAAAGCACTTTTAAGAGATCTGTCTTAATTTTTCTAAGCTGTTCTGCTAATAAAGATTTTCTTGGGATCTCTCTTTTTCCTTTATTATTTATCCTCCACCAGCAGACTAAAGAGGTGTAAAATGCCTAATAGCTAGGGATAACGCAAATAAAAGCCAGTGTGTGTTTGTCAAAAGGGTACCTTATTTTGTTTAAACAGGTGAGCGATTCCGCCTGTTAAAGCCTTCACTGCTCCACTCTTCTGTTCCATCATTTTCTCTAAATTCAACCGGAGACCTGTAACTGTTTAAACACAAATGAAGAATGGGAAGGAGTTGGTTACTCTTGGGCATCCTGCATTCTTAAAGGAAGTTCACCAAACAATTAAACATTGCAATCCAAACTTGGGAGGGAGGGAGGGACAAGGAAGGAAAGACAGGAAGGAAGGAAGGAAGGAAGGAAGGAAGGAAGGAAGGAAGGATGGAAGGAAGGAAAGAAAGGAAGGAAAGACAGGAAGGAAAGAAGGAAGGAAGGAAGGAAGGAAGGAAGGAAGGAAGGAAGGAAGGAAAGACAGGAAGGAAGGAAGGAAAGACAGGAAGGAAGGAAGGAAGGAAGGAAGGAAGGATGGAAGGAAGGAAAGAAAGGAAGGAAAGAAGGAAGGAAGGAAAGAAAGACAGGAAGGAAGGAAGGACAGGACAGACAGGAAGGAAGGAAAAAGGGAAGGAGGAAGGAAGGACAAGGAAGGGAAGGAAGGAAAGGGAAGAAGGAAAGGGAAGGAGAGACAAGACAGAAAAGACAAGGAAGGAGGGAGGGAAGGAAGGATAGAAAAGGAAGTAAAGGAAGGAAGGAAAGATGGAAGGAAGGAAGGAAAGACAGAAAGGAAAGAAGGAAGGAAAGACAGGAAGGAAAAAAGGGAGAGAGAGAGGAAGGACAAGGAAGGGGAGGAAGGGAAAGAAGGAAGGGAAGAAGGAAAGGGAAGAAGGAAAGGGAAGGAGAGACAAGCAGAAAGGACAAGGAAGGAGAGAGGGAAGGATAGAAAAGGAAGAAAAGGAAGGAAGGAAAGAAGGAAGGAAGGAAAGACAGGAAGGAAAAAAGGGAGGGAGAGAGGAAGGACAAGGGAAGGAAGGGAAGGAAGGAAAGGGAAGGAGAGACAAGGCAGAAAAGACAGGGAATGAGGAGGAAAGGATAGAAAAGGAAGGAAGGAAGGAAGGAAGGAAGGAAGGAAGGAAGGAAGGAAGGAAGGAAGGAAGGAAGGAACCCAGTGAAATCACCCCCCCCCCCCAATCCTGCTCAGATGGGTTCTTCCTTCTCAAAGGACAAGAGCATTTTGGGTGCGTTTGTCGCCTTGAGTCATTGGTAAAAACAATAAGGGCTGGATACCAACAAATAAACAAGTAGAATAAATGTAGCAGAATTTGAGCCGTGGAGAGTTGTCCGGCGTACTCACTTTCAATGCCCCTGCTAGCAAAGTCCTTCCCATGAGCCAAATGGTACAGGTGAGAATTGTTTAACAAGGCCTGTAAAATATAAAGCAGTTTTAGATTAAACACACAATCTACGCCAAAAATGTCACATTTTAAAAAATGGTGCGTTTTTAAAATAACTACCCTTACACAGTCAGGTAAAGTACTTAAAACTCCTGATTGTCTGCTTACAGTCTCAAGGGCAGCTCTTCCATATTGAATATTTGAGGCGTTTTGTCTTCCCTTGTAATCATTCAGTCCACTCAACACTGTCTCTATACCAGCCTTCTACACACACACACACACACACACACACACACACACACACACACACACGGCTCTGATGAGGGCTCTGTGTCTGAGGCAGAGAGGGGGTCAGGGCCATATGCCAGTTATCAGCTGCCTTCAGAATTCGACATCAGTGAGGCAGAAGAACAGCTGGAGCCTGTTCCCAGTGTGCGCATGCGCAGAGCTGCCAGGAGAAGGGAACAGCTAAAGAACAGGGGTCGACTTGGGAGTAAGGCCACAGGTGGACGATGAATGCCCCCTCCCAGAGGAAATAAAAGAGGAGCAACAGGGGAGTGGAGTTTGCAGGAGACAATTAGTTCTCTTAATTGGTTTGTGACTCTCTTGCCAAGTTTTGCAGATATCAGCCTGGCAGCTCTCCAAGCCAGATAAGGTCTGTGACTTTAAATCCTCCCTTGAAAGACTTTGCTGGATGTGAATGAGCAGAATTCACAGTCAATTACTAAATGGGGTTTTTGTCGGGACAAGGAGTCTGCTTCATTGCTCTTGGGAAGCCTCGGTCAGAAGTCCTCGACTTACAACCACAATTGAGCCCCACATTTTTGCTGCTCAGTGAAACATCGGCTACGTGAATTTTGTCCCCCAGTGCAGCTCATAAACTACAGGTAGTCCAATTTATTTAGTGACCGTTTGAAGTTACAACCACACTGGGAAAAAAGGACTTGGGACCGTTTTTCACACCAATAAACCATTGTGGCATCCCCACAGTCACATGATCAAAATTCAGACGCTTGGCAACTGGTCCATATTTATGACGGTCGCCGTGACGCACACAATCGGGAAGCTGGATTCACTCAACAACCAAATGTGGGAAGAAGAGTCGTAAAACGGGACAAAGGCACTTCAGAAAAGTTTCTCGTTTAGCAACGTAAACGTTAGGCTCCGTTGGAGTCGTTAAGTAGAGGGCTACCTCTGTTCCCTTCACCGCTTCTAAAAGTACCATTTCAACCGACGTTCTGAAGGGGCAAAATTTGGATATTTGCCTCCGATATGATGGGAAAGAGAAATCCAGAACTCACCTTTGAAGGGATACACCCAACATTCAAACAGGTGCCACCAAGAGTTTCATTTTTCTCCACGCAGACGGTCTAGGATTGAAAAAAGCAAGCGTTGTTTTTAATAACGGTTTAGTTTTGCTGCCGAAAATGCACTCCTGGGTTTTTTAGGAGGTGTTAGAAGAAGCGTTTTTTTGCATATAGAAAAACATTCCCTTATGGCAGGGGTGTCCAAACTTGGGAACTTTAAGACTTGTGGACTTCAACTCCCAGAATTCCCCAGCCAGCCATGCTGGCTGGGGAATTCTGGGAGTTGAAGTCCACAAGTCTTAAAGTTCCCAAGTTTGGACACCCCTGCCTTATGGCACTGAGGATGTTACCAAGTTTGGTAATGAAACGTCGGTGAGGAAAAATAAATCAAATTCAGACAGCATCAAGGACCCCTTAGATCGGTGTTTCTCAACCTTGGCGACTTTAAGTGCTGTGGACTTCAACTCCCCGAATCCCCCAACCAGCTGGCTGGGGGATTCTGGGAGTTGAAGTCCACAGCACTTAAAGTCGCCAAGGTTGAGAAACACTGCCTTAGATAAACAAGTTGTGCAGTTTTTTTTGCAAAGTAACCGCAGGGAGTTAAAACTAGATTAATGACCAGGGGCATTGCAAAAAGGTAATAATCTGTCCCACTTCTATCTCATACTAGCTGATAACTCGGCGTTGCCGGGTATTTATTTATAGGGGGAAAATATCCAGACCAAACTTAATTTCTAATGTTGGATTTTCCTCCTTACCAGAGGGAGCCCCCTTGTAGAGTACTGTGAAGTCGTTACCATGGCTGTACAGTAGAAGCCACTTTTAGGCACAACAGGCTGTATCTTAACAGAACGCACACCCCGAGGCATGTTAGGGGTGTCTTACCCCCACGGTATTTTTTTCCAGAGAGTAAGTCATCTGTTTGCCAAGGTTGGTTGAAATTCCTCGAGGCGTTCCAGAGTTATGCTGGAACACACACACACACACACACACACAAATTTTCATACAGAAACCCAGCATCTGGATTTATCTTCTGAGGACGATCCTGTTACAATTTTGTTCAGAAACCAATCCTGTTGTAAGATGGGCGGCTAATAAATTTGATTAATAAAATAAGTAATTTTTCCTTTCGAGATGCAATGGAACAAAAACTGTACCTTAGTTAGCAGTATTAGACAGGCAGAATTAGATACTGAGGAATTAATTTTCAAAGAGCTGAGTCAAACTGAGTTTGATTGTGGTTTTATTTCTCTAGTCCATTTTCTTGAGGAGAGAATGGGCTTGTCCTGTTTTTCTTCTGTCATGCTTTTTCCCATTTCCCATTCTAGTCTACAGCCTTCAAATTCGCTGCTGGTCTCCTGTCCTAATGCTCAAAGAAGTGGACACCCTAGGAAACCATAAATATATCCATTCTGTCACTAGAAGTCAAATCCAACTGAGGCTGAAGGAACATTATTTACCGTATTTTTCGCAGTATAAGACGCACCTAGCTTTTGGGGAGGAAAACAAGAAAAAAAATCTACCTCTGCCTCCCAGCAATTTGCCTCCTTGCAGCAAAAAGCAAACAGCTTGTTTCAGTTTCCGCACAGCCTGATTAGCACAAGAAAAAAATATCTGCCTCTGCCTCCCAGCAATTTGCCTCCTTACAGCAAACAGCTTGTTTCAGTTTCAGCACAGCCTGATTAGCACAAGCACTGATTGCCTGGGGATCAGCTGTTTTAGGCTACAGGGATTGCCATAGCCTATTGCCGCCCCTGTGCCCCCTATTCTTGTCCTCCGCATCCTGTTTTCAGCCTCTGCCTGCCCCGTTCTCAGCCTCCACATGCCCCATTTTCCGACCGTTCCGGGTGGCGGGGACTGGAGGGGGCGGAAAGTGGGATGCGCGGAGGCCGAAAGCAGTGAAACAGGACAAAAATGGGGGTGCGGAGGGCAAAAACGGGGCATGCAGAGGCAGCAATAGGCAATGGCGATCCCTGTAGCCTGAAACAGCTGATGGTTGGGAGACCCGACTATCAGCTGCTTATACTAATCAGGCTGTGTTGAAGCTGAAACAGGCTGTTTGCTGCAAGGAGGCAAATTGCTGGGAGGCAGAGGCCAAAGGGTGGGGGCTGGGGGTGGCTACATTCGGTGTATAAGGCACATCTAAATTTTCGCCCTCTTTTTCTGGGGGGGGGGGTGCATCTTATCCTCCAAAAAATACGGTAACTCTCAGAGTTTCCATTTCAAATTTCTTATAATCTGGGTGTCACTGAAGGTCCGTCCTATTTAACCACTTCCTACCTGCACACGAGATGACTTACCTTCTACTCTTTCATTTGTTGATACGAACTTCGGCAAACTTTTCCAAACTATTCAGAGGTTACCTGGGGATCTTACCATGCTCTCTCACCTTAAAGCCAAGTTGAGCGGCTTTGATGGCAGCCACATACCCTCCTGGGCCAGAGCCAACGACTGTCACATCAGCATCAACTGACAAAAAAAGACACAAACGTAATTTTAGAAGAACAATCGGGGAGATGTTTTTTTTAAAAAAAAAATTAAGATATTGAAAGATTTGCCAGAAGAAAGAATTGCAACTAAACAAAGAGATCGCCACATATTGCTCCAGAATATATTGTTCATTATTTTCACACAGTCTATGGTAAACGATTTCTGGCAACCTAGCAGTTCGAAAGCATGTAAAAATGCAAGTAGAAAAATAGGGAAGGTAACAGCGTTCCGTGCGCCTTCAGCGTTGAGTCATGCCGGTCCCATGACCACGGAGACGTCTTCGGACAGCGCTGGCTCTTCGGCTTTGAAACGGAGATGAGCACCGCCCCCTAGAGTCGGGAACGACTAGCACATATGTGCGAGGGGAACCTTTACCTTTACGGTAAACAAGTAAATAGCCACAGCTATATTCCACTGTACAGGTATTCCTCAACTTACCGCCACAAGGGAGCCTAAAATTTACGTTGCTAAGCGAGACAGTTAACTGAGTATTGCCCCGTTTTACGAACTTTGCCACCGTCGCGAAGTGAATCGTGGCGGTTGTTCAATTAATAACTCGTTTGTTAAGTGAATCTGACTCCCCCATTCACTTTGCTTTGCCACAATGTCACAAGATGTAATCCCAGGAGCCCGTCATAAACACGAGACAGCTACCAGTGCCCAAATTTTGGTCATGGGGATGTTGCAATGGTCCTAAGTGTGAAAACAGCCGTAAGTCATATTTTTCAGCGGCATTGTAACTTTGGTCACAAAACGAATGGTTGTAAGTAGAGGACTACCTGTATTATAACCAATCCTTCGATCCGACTTCTTTGTAACGTATTGAGAAGGCCAGTTCGAAAGGCCTGGGGACTTTACTAAAGTGTTTTGCTATGTAATCATTAGAATATGTAGCCATCTTCTGTTAACAACCATACAACCGTTCGTGGGGTGGAGTCTGGGTGAATGGAGCTGAGTGTTGACTGGCCAGCTGCCATTCCTGACACCAATGAGGAGTTTTGTTCGGCAGACATATTCTCATTGTGCCCAGAAAGAGAAATATCTGCCTCTACTTAGGATTGAACTCACAGCCTCCTGATTGTGAGGGGAGAGCTCCACCTCTAGGCCACCGCACCACCCAACAATCAGAACATGTAATATAAACGCATAAATGCCAATGTCTGGTACAGCTCAAAAGAGCTGGATGAGAATTTAATAAATAAATAAAATGGTAATGCAGTTTAAACCTCATCCTGGAAGGAACTGTGGATTGTATGAAGAAGAAAAATCCCATTTTTCCATGTATTTCAAAGCTATGTAATATTTACCTTGATCGGAGTAAGTTCTGACCGGCCCTGCGGAAATGCTTTGTAAGCCATGCTGTATCCGGCTAAAGTGGCCTCTCTGAGGGAAAGAAAAGAAGAAGAGGAAGGAATAAGTTTATATTCTTTATAAAGACGCGATAATATATTGACTGCAGAAAGGCCCAACAGAATGATCCGTCGCTCGTTTTATTCTAACTACAATTTTTTTTATCCTTATCTTTCAGTTTAGTTTATATCTCCATGTCACACTCAGAGAGAGTGAGGAGGTGGGGGAGGAACATGGGTCAATCCCGGAGTCTGGGGAAGGCTCTGATGAGGGCTCTGCGTCAGAGGCAGAGATGGGGCCAGAGCCATCAGACAGTTATCAGCTGCCTTCTGAGTCGGAGATCAGTGGGGCAGAAGAACAGCTGGAGCCTGTTCCTGATGTGCGCGTGCGCAGAGCTGCCAGCGGAAGGGAACAGTTAAGGAACAAGGTCCGATTGGAAATCACAGTAACTTAATAAAAAGGGGTTTTGTCGGGACAAGGAGTCTGCTGCGTGATTTGAGGAAGCCTAGGTTAGAACCGTCTATTCTTTGCAACTCTTAAATAGGGGAAAAAAAATATCTTCAAATCTAAATTCCCTCGGAAAGAATGACATATCCGTTCGATGCATTGTGCAAAAACTTGATCCTTACTCTTGTTTTCTGTATCCTACCGTGTTTGCCTGAAAATAAGACAGGGTCTTATTTTGTTTTGACTCCTGAAATAAGCGCTTGACCTTATTTTCAGGATGGTCTTATTATTTTTGAGGCGGCGAGCGTGGTCATCTCACTGGGTTCCAATATTTTCGGGGAGGGCTGATTTTAGCGCATGCGCTCAAAAGCCCAATTGGGCTTATTATCTGGGAGGTCTTATTTTTGGGGAAAGAGGGTAGTATTTCTGTTTATTATACTCCGCTAAGACAAAAGTTTGAAAATCAAAGCTGAAGTGATTAGCCGTTCTTAAGCCGGGCTGCCGATTGCAAATAGCAAAGTCTATTATGTGCCAATAAGTTTATAAGCCAATACTTCCTTAACAAACCTTAGATGTTTGATCCTTGCAATTAATCTCAAGGGCGCATTCAGATCTGCTTATACAGCGGAAAAATATTATCAAAAAGCCCACTGTGCCCAATTATTTCCCACTATCTCAAACCTCAGAGAGGCAAATAAGATTCCTACTCGTCCAGCTTAGCTTTATCACATTATGAAACAATATACAATGTACTGAATAAAACCGGATAGCCTTCATTAAAAAAAAACAAAAAACCTGTAGAACAATCCAATTCTCATATTTTTTTATTTTGAGAAAGCCAAAAATTCCAATTACTCTAATTCTCAAGAAGGAAGCAACTGATGATCAAGAGATGCAGGGTGGACCAAAAGTCAAGGCCCATAAGCCACATCATTTATTGCATAAACTAGCTGATAAATCGGCGTTCCCCGGGTATTTATTTATAGGGGGAAAATGTCCGGACCAAACGTAATTTCTAATGTTGGATTTTCCCACTGACCAGAGGGGGAAAACCCTTGTGGAGTACTGTGAAGCTGTTACTATGGCAACTCTACTGTGCTGCACAGTAGAAGCCATTTTACGGCAGTACAGTAGAAGCCATTTAAAGGCACAACGGGCTGTATTTTAACAGAACACACACACCAAGGGGTGTTAGGGGTGTCTTAACCCCACAGTATTTTTCTCCAGAGAGTAAGTCATCTGTGTACCAAGTTTGGTTGAAATTGCTTGAAGCATTCCAGAGTTATGCTGGAACATACACACACACAAACAAACACACAGCCATTTAGATAGATGATAGATAGATAGATAGATAGATAGATAGATAGATAGATAGATAGATAGATAGACAGACAGACTAGTATAGATCTATTTCAAGCTATTTAGCTCTCATCAGCTAGCCATACCCTTACTGGGATTTGAACCTGGGCTGTATTACATATTAGGCAGATGTATTAGGCAGATATATATACATATACATATATATATACACACATACACACACACACACACACACAGAGAGAGTATATATATATATATATATATAAGTTGGAGGGATTTTGCTTTAACACCCAAGGAGAGTCCTGCTAGAATTCGCTAACACACAAAAACCTTTGTGAAAGAACGAAGTCATTTACAAAACCCTTGAGATGGCAGACCAAAACTTTCAAACTCCTCAGCCCCCGGGAAGACCTCTGACCTATACACCAAGAAAATGACCCAGGCCTGCTAACAATTCAAATACTTGATAAAAGAATGGAATAGTCAGAGTTGGAAGGGACCTTGGAGGTCTTCTAATCTAATATCCTGCCCAAGTAGGAGACCCTATGCCATTCGAGATAAATAGCTGTGCAATTTCTTCCTAAAAACTTCCAGTGATGCAGCATCCACAATTTTTGAAGGCAAATGGTCCCACTGCATAATTGTTCTCACTGTCAGGAAATTTCTCCTTAGTTCTAGGTTGCTTCTCTCTTTGATTAGTTTCCACCCATTGCTTCTTGTCCTGCCTTCAGGTGCTTTGGAAAATAGGTTGATCCCCTCTTCTTTGTGTTGTTGTTGTTAGTTGCGAAGTCGTGTACGACACATCGCGACCCCATGGACAACGTTCCTCCAGGCCTTCTTTACCATCCTCTTAAGTCCATTTAAGCTCAGGCCGGCTGCTTCGGTGACTCCATCCAGCCACCTCCTTCTCTGTCGTCCCCTTCTTCTTCTTTTGCCCTCCATCGTTCCCAGCACGAGGCTCTTCTCCAGGGAGTCCTTCCTTCTCATTAGATGGCCAAAGTCTTTGAGTTTTCTCTTCAGGATCTGGCCTTCTAAAGAGCAGTCAGGGTGGATCTCCTCTAGGACTGACCGGTTGGATGGCCTTGCAGTCCAAGGGACTCAATGCAGGAGTCTTCTCCAGCACCAGAGTTCAAAGGCCTCCATTCTTCGGCGCTCAGCCTTCCTTACGGTCCAACTTTCATCCATTGCAACTGGGAAAACTGTAGCCTTGACTTCTTTGTGGCAAGTTGTTCCACTGCGTAATTGTTCTAACTGTCAGGAAATTTCTCCTTACTTCTAGGTTGCTTCTCTTCTTGATTAGTTTCCACCCATTGCTTCTTGTCCTGCCACCTGGCGCTTTGGAAAATGCTCTCTTCTTTGTTGGCAGCCCCTCAAATATTGGAAGACTGCTAGGATGTTACAAGTCCTTCTCTTCATTAGACAAGACATACTCAAACACTCTTATTATTTTATAGTCTAGGAAATAAAGCCTCTTTCAGATATTTAGTAAGATTCAGCCAGCTGGGCTAGCAATAACCAGGACTGGGTTATCAGGGGAATGGGTTGCCTTCATAAGTTATGGGTGCTCCTTCCTTGGAAGCTTTTAAGAAAAGATAGGACAGCCACTTGTTGGGAACGGTATAAGGTTCCCCTTCTTGAGCAGAGGGTTGGGCTAGAAGACCTCCAAGGTCCCTTCCACTTCTATTCTGATTGATTAATCAAGGGAACAACTTGCCTTCAGAAGGTATGGATGCTCCATCTCTGGAGACTTTTAATAAATATTGGACAGCCATTTGTTGGGAATGGTACTGTAAGACCTCCCACTTGAGCAGAGGGTTGGACTAGAAGACCTCTAACGTCCCTTCCACTTCTATATTGATTGATTGATTGATCAGGGTTGCCTTCAGAAGTTACAAATGCTCTATCCCTGGAGGCTTTTAAGAAACATTGGACACCCATCTGTCGGGAATGCCACAGGGTCTCCTGTTTGGGCAGGGGGGTTGGACTAGACGACCTCTAGGGTCCCTCCCAGCTCTGTTATTCCTCTGCCATGCTGGCTGGGGAATTCTGGGAGTGGAACCCCACCAGTCTTTCCACAAGACCGGACAGCTCTGTCCATGCACCGCCTTGTCGCCTCTCTCCCTCTCAGCCTGCCTTTATCATTTGCACACGTGTCCCTTTGCCATCGTCGTCTGAACCCCCAACCCGCGTTTCCCGAGGGGACGTGGCGCGGCGGGAGCAGAGGCCGCGGGCCCTGCGGCTTCTCCTTCCCCCCTCCCACCCCCCGGCCCCGCTGGAGCTACCTGGGCGAGGGCGCAGCAGACGCGGCTCCAGCTCTGCATGGCGGCGGCGGCGCCTCCTTCGCTCCGCGATGCCCCCCCACCCGGCAGCGGCTGCTCCAAGGGCGCCCCGGAGGACTCGCGCAGGCGCGGCAGAGGGAGGGGGCGGGCGGCGGGGCGGGGCTCAGACCGGAAGGAGGAAGTGAGGGAGGGAGGGGCTTCTCTTTTCTCCTCTTCCTCCTCCCTCTCCCTTCCTTTCACTTCTTTCCTTCTTTCTTTTCTTCCCTTTGTCCTCCTTCCTCTTCTTTCCTTCTTCATCCTTCCTTTTTTCTTCCCTTCCTTCTATCTCTTTTCTTCTCTTTGTCTTCCTTTCCTTCCTTCCCCTTTTTCTTCTTCCTTTCTTCCTTTCTTCCTCCCTCCGTCCCTCCCTTCTCCTTCTTTCCTTCCTTCTTTCCTCCCTCCCTCCTCCTTTCCTTTTATCTTTCTTTTCTTCCCTTTGTCTTCCTTACCCTTCTTTCCTTCTTCATCCTTCCTTTTTTCTTCCCTTCCTTCTATCTCTTTTCTTCTCTTTGTCTTCCTTTTCCTTCCTTCCCCTTTTTCTTCTTCCTTTCTTCCTCCCTCCGTCCCTCCCTTCCACTTTGTTCCTTCCTTCTCCTTCTTCCCTTTCTTCTTTCCTCCCTCCCTCCTCCTTTCCTTTATCTTTCTTTTCTTCCCTTTGTCCTCCTTCCCCTTCCTTCCTTCTTCTTCTTTTCTTCTCCTTGTCATCTTTCTTCCTTTCTTTCTTTTCTTCTCTTTGTCTTTTCCTTCCTTCCTTCTGCTTTTTCTTCTTCCTTTCTTCCTCCCTCCCTTCCACCTTGTTCCTTCTTTTCTTTCCTTCCACCTCCTTCTTACCCTTGTTCCTTTCCTTCTGTCCTTCCTTCCTTTCCCTTCCTTCTTCCCTCCCTCTCTTTCTCCCTCCATCCCTCCCTTCCTTTCTTCCTCCTTGTCCTCCCTTTCTTTCACCTCTTCCTCCTCCTGCTTCTCAGGAAATTTTCCATTTTTTTAACCACCACAATTAGATTTCTTTTCGCAAATGAAGGCAAATATATATGTCGGTTGGATAATGTTGCAGGATCCAATCTGGGTCAGTGAGCAGAACCAGAGGCTTTGTCTTCCAAGCTTTCAGACTCATGCTGGAGCCCCTCCTCAGCAGGAGTCCAGCTCTGGCTCCAGCACATGTCCAAAAGCTCTCGTCCCGATGACCGACCCAGATAGGATCCCACAAGATGTCTTTTCATTTCTTTTTTTTTTTTTACTGCAAAAGCCTGTAACAATTGAACCATATTTAATCTATGACAGTCCAAAATCATAAGGAGCCTGGTTAGCATCTTTTCAGAGAATAACATTTCATTAAAAGGCATTACTACTTCTGAATTACAGATCACTTCATCAGATGCATGGAAGAGCTAAACTGCTGGAAGATGTAAATTGAGATGAGGATGAAAAGAAGGGAGGGAGAATAGTTAGGGAGCTGCAGAGTAAACACGAGACAGATTACAAATACATTATCAATTAACAATTACAATAAAATCCATTGTGTTTATTAAGACCTTCCGAGATCATCTGAAACCTTTTTTTAATTTTTTAAAAAAATTGTTTATACAATCATATCATCTTTGCAGCACATTTTACATCTTTTACATATCTGCTGTGTTTCCTTTGCCTGTACATATATAGCTTATCTAACTATATCTCTATCTATATATACATATTTTGTTTTACATATCTTTTCTATTAATTCCGTACATAACATCCTTTATATACATTTGATCCTCTCATATTTCTTATTTCATACTATTTTTATCTACAGTCTATCTTGTATTTCCCCCTCTTGTTCCTTCTGCGGTTTTGTGTTTGTTTTGTAACTTCTTGGTCTTTTTCTCTTTATTGCTTTCCTACTTTTTTCCCCTCTTTCCTCTAGCCAATTATACCATAAGTCCCATACTGAGTAATACTCGGATTCCTCTTTGCCTCTTTTGTGACCCTGTCCATTTTGGCGCATTCCAAATTTTTTTTTTATCACGTTATCTTCCGTTGGTATGTGTTTATTTTTCCAATTCTGTGCACATGAGATTCTTGCTTCCATAATTACGTGTAGAATTAGGTATTTAATTTTTTTTCATACTTCCCCTTAATTATTCCTAATAGAAACCTTTTGATGTACATGAATTTGGCAGTCTCTTGCTTGATAGTGCAATTCACTTGTTCCAGAATACTTTGAAATCTGATTCCAAGTGTAAAATGTTCTATGCTCTCCTTTTGAATCCTGATGTCAAATGTTTATCCATTAATTATTTTGTACAATAAAGCTAGATCTATATTTTTATACCTTAAACGGCATGTTACACTTTTCCCCCACATTCTATTTGTTTTATTTATATAACATCCAATTTTCATCAAACTGTGTGTATTCTGGGTGCAATTATCAAACTGTGTGTATTCTGGATGCAATTCTGGGTGCAATTATGCTTAAAAAGATATTATATGCATCTTTGTTGTTATAATTCCTCATGTTAATAATATAATAACATAATATGATAACATTAATATTTAACATTTGACACCATCATCTTTACCATTTCCTCCAATTGTATCTCCTCCTTTCTAACTTCTGTTATCTAACCGTTGATAGAATATGTCCCATATCAAAAAGTAGTCAGTTTCTTCTTTATCCTTAATAGCAAGTGTTAGTCTATCCATTTCTGCGCAGTCTTACATTCCCCTCAGATGTGTTACGTTACACTTAATAGCGTAAGATGCCATCTTCCACAAGATGGCGCTGCTTGCTTGTTTTCAACCATCCTCTTATCCGCTTTCTCCTATTTTAAGGAGAAATTGGATGAAATTAGGATGCCGTTCACTTTTTATAGCCAAAATAGTAAAGAAAATCTATATAATGGAAGGTCTCCAGCTACTTAGGGAAATCCTGGATGACTCTTCTGGTAAACGAGGATAGGGTTCTTCATAGTTTAAGTGTTTTCCTTTGGACTCTCAACAAAATAGAGGTCTCCTGCATGAGCAAAGGGTTGGACTAGATGATCTCCAAGGTTCCTTCCAACTCTGTCACTGTTAACTAGTTTAAAACCAGTTCGGCATAGATTTTGCTGTCCCTGTTGCCCAATTCCCCTTAGTGGTTCAGACATTGAGCCAGATGAAGAGATGTCCTGATTTTCTACATAGATAAGGTTGCTATCAGTCCTTCAAGAGAGTGCGGACAAGAAACTAGGTTACCAGGACCTGCATATTGCACGAGTCAAAAAGAGGGCTGTGAAAATATCTACAGACCCCTCACATCCTGGAAATAAATTGTTTCAACTTCTACCCTCAAAACGACACTATAGGGCACTGCACACCAAGACAACTAGACACAAGGACAGTTTTTCCCCCATCCCTCTGCTAAGCAACTAATTCCCACAACACAGTCAAACTATTTAGTAAAGCTGTATTACTCTTACTCTTCTCATTCTTCCTATTGCCTGCCTCCTCCCACTTATGACTATAGCCTTGTTCCTTGTATCTTTACGATTTATATTGTTTTATTTGTTTCCTAGTATGATTTGATTGCTTATTTAGTAACCTATGACTATCACTAAGAGCTGTATCTTATGGTTCTTGATGAATGTATTTTTTTTCTTTTTATGTACACTGAGAGCATATGCACCAAAGATGAATTCCCTGTGTGTCCAATCATACTTGGCCAATAAAGAATGTTCTGTTCTCTTCTACTCTACTCTATTCTATTATTCCATTCCATCCCATCCTAACCCATCCCATTCTATTCTATTATTCTATCCTATCCTATCCTATCCTATCGTACCCTATCATTCCATTCTATTATTCCATCCCATCCCAGTCCAGTCCAGTTTAGGGCAAAATTCACTTAAGAAATGTCTCATTTAGCAACAGAAATGTTGCGCTTCAATTATGGTCGTAATTTGAAAACTTCCCAAGTGACATGTAACACGTTTTAAAATTCCTGAATCCAAATCCTAGAGATTGTTTCCATTTTTACGATCCTGTTAAGATGGCCGAATCCTGCGCTTCAACATTTTCAGCTATTTTCTTTTACAAGTTGATCCTGGGTGAATCTGTTTTGCAGGCTGTTTTGAAGCTGGTACAATCCCACACTTATCATTCATTCTACCACAGATATGAACCCTGGAGCGATATGATATCTCAAAGGTAAAAGCAAAGGGTCTGAACTTTGCCTGAGATATATATGAGTGGCACGTTAATGCTGCAAGAATAAGATGGACAAATAAATAAACCTTCCCTTTAAAAAACATTCCCAAGTTACGCTGGAGGAAAAATGGATCTGTCTGTCTATCTATCTTTCTAAGTAGTGGGATTCAAAATATTTTACTACTGATTCTGTGGGCCTGGCTTGCAGGGGGTGGCATGTCTTGGTGGGCGTGGCTTGGTGGGTGTCACAGGGGAATCCCCATTCCCACCCCACTCCTGGGGAAGGATACTGCAAAATCCCCATTCCCTCTCCACTCCAGAAAGATACTCCAAAATCCCCATTCCATCCCCACTCTAGGGGAAGAATACTGCAAAATCCCCATTCCCTCCCCACTCCAGGGGAAGGATACTGCAAAATCCCCATTCCCTCCCCACTCCTGGGGAAGGATACTGCAAAATCCCCATTCCCTCCCCACTCCAGGGGAAGGATACTGCAAAATCCCCATTCCCTCCCCACTCCGGGGGAAGGATACTGCAAAATCCCCATTCCCTCCCCACTCCAGGGGAAGGATACTGCAAAATCCCCATTCCCTCCCCACTCCAGGGGAAGGATACTGCAAAATCCCCATTCCCTCCCCACTCCTGGGGAAGGATACTGCAAAATCCCCATTCCCTCCCCACTCCGGGGGAAGGATACTGCAAAATCCCCATTCCCTCCCCACTCCAGGGGAAGGATACTGCAAAATCCCCATTCCCTCCCCACTCCTGGGGAAGGATACTGCAAAATCCCCATTCCCTCCCCACTCCTGGGGAAGGATACTGCAAAATCCCCATTCCCTCCTGATCAGCTGGGACCTGGGAGGCAGAGAATACATGGGGACAGGGCCAATCAGAGGTGGTATTTACTGGTTCTCCGAACTACTCAAAATTTCTGCTACTGTATGTATGTGTGTGTGTGTGTATGTATGTATGTGTGTATATAAGGTCTTGTTGTATTTGGGTCTTTTCCCATGTAAGGTTGAGATTGTCTTGGCAATATTTCGGTGAGGTCCCACTCGCCATCTTCAGGCTGGTGTTTTCGGCTTCGTGCTTGTGCGAGTAAAGCGTGGTTGGAGCTGCCGTCTCTCTATAAATCTTGGTGGGGGTGTGTGGAGTGCTGGCTTTGTTGCTGTAAGTGGGTTGATTGGCTGTGTAGTTGCATCCTGATTGGTAGATGGAGTTGATGTTTGTAGATTGGTCGGCTGTTTTGTATCATCCTGTGTGGCTGAGGTGCTGGCTGTGTGTCTGTTGTTCTTTTGTGTTGTAACGACCTGGGTGGTGGGTGGGGTTCGTTTGTTGATTAGGGCTGGTTTCCAGATGTCTGGTAGGCGGGAGGTATCGTCACGTTTATTCATGTTGTGGGGGTGTTTTTCTATTTCGATGGCTTCCATAATTATATACACACACACACTATATAATATATGGTGGGATATATACAGACACACATATACCTTTAATAAAGGGTAATCATAAAATCAGTAGGGGAGAGAGCCTTAAAAGCCTTTGCCCTGTGCTATTTTTAACAGCTATTTTTAGTAAGTGCTTAAGTAAATGCAACTGAAGCTAGCGTAGATCAGGTGTTTCATCTTGTTTGACTCTCACTGAAACAACAACTAAATTAGCTTTGTCTTTTTGCTTACCTTTTCTCCAGATTTTAAACTGATTTCTTCCTGCTGACATCCACATTCCTTTCCCCACCTGAAACAATTAAGCCGAAGAGGTCACAGCAAGCTGGGCAGTGAGGCTGGGCAGACAGTAATCAATCCACAAATTTTAGCAGACAATTAGCGTTAGTCATTATTTCTCCACCAGCGAGATCAGTAAGCACAGAAGACCAAACAATGTCTTCCCTTCATGATGTCTTGCCATCTGTCAACTTAGGTTTCTGCTGACGTTGGGAAATATTATTTGGTAATCTTGTTGTTGTTAGTTGCAAAGTTGTGTCCAACCCATCGCAACCCCATGGACAATGTTCTTCCAGGCCTTCCTCTCCTCTACCATCCTCTGGAGTCCACTTAAACTCACGCCGACTGCTTCAGTGACTCCATCCAGCCGCCTCCTTCTCTGTCGTCCCCTTCTTCTTTTGCCCTCCATCGTTCCCAGCATGAGGCTCTTCTCCAGGGAATCCTTCCTTCTCATGAGGTGGCCAAAGTCTTTGAGCTTCCTCTTCAGGATCTGGCCTTCTAAAGAGCAGTCAGGGTTGATCTCCTCTAGGACTGACCGGTTGGATGGCCTTGCAGTCCAAGGGACTCAATGCAGGAGTCTTCTTCTCCAGCACCAGAGTTCAAAGGCCTCCATTCTTTGGCGCTCAGCCTTCCTTATGGTCCAACCTTCACAGCCATCCATTGCAACTGGGAAAACTGTAGCCTCGACTACACACACTTTTGTTGGCAGGGTGATGTCTCTGCTTTTTAGTCTGCTGTCTAGATTTGCCATAGCTTTCCTCCCCAGGAGCAAGCTTCTTTTAATTTCTTGACAGCAGTCCCCGACTGAGGTGATGTTAGAGCCCAGGAAAATAAAATCTGTCACTACCTCGTAATTTACCTAGTTTGGTAACCTAAGAAAATGAAATTCGATGTAGAAAAAAGTAGAGTTTTTACACTTAGGCAAGAAAAACCAAATGTGCAAGTACAGACTAAATGAAATTTGGCTCAACAGCACAGCAGTAACTGAAAGAGGGATCTTGGAGTCCTAGTAGATGAACACTTAAATATGAGCCCAAAAGAGCCAATACAATGTTATTGTTCGTAGTTTAATGACCCCATAATCCCTTTTGGGGTGGAGTCAGGTGCAATTGAATGGAGCTGTGTGTTTACTGGCCAGATGCTATTCCTGTCGCCAATGCGGAGTTTTGTTCAGCAGATATATTCTCATTATGCCCAGAGAGAGAAATATCAGCCTCTACCTAGGATCAAACTCACATCAATGGGGCCAGCCTGAGGGAGAGAAGGGGGATAGGAGAGGGGAGGATTCTGTGGGGCAAGCCTGAGAGAGACGATTGTAACTACTCATTCATTTCCAAGCTGTATGTGTTGATTTTTCAAGCCCGATCACACAGTTTCATAGCGGAGCACGAGTATTCAGCTAATCTAAATATAATTAAACTCTACCACAGCACATCGGAATGCAAGATCGCCACAAAAAGAGTAGATTGACATTGTCATTTCCAGTTATTTGAAGATCCCCACCGCCATTTATCAGTCGGGAGTTTCCCGAAATGACAAGATTGGATTGTTTGAGAACGCGATTGTTTAAAAAAAAAAACTTCTGAAATGCGCCATTGTTTCTTAAGCCAGGGCCCTGCTAGAGGTGTGGAAGTAGACGTCACACCGCTACTAAACGCCGGGAAGATTAGCCTAAATTGTTGCGTGTCTAGAATTTGTCCATTTGCCACCAATCAGTTGAGCAAGAAGGAAGAGGTAAGTCCGAGTACAGGTCCCCGCCAAATAACCGCAAACATTAAGGAGTAGAAGAATTTTTCCACTGTGTGTACGCAGCGTGCTGACTAAACAACGGCAATGGTGCGCTTAACCACTGCGGCAGGGACGGTCATAAAATGGAGCAGAGCTCACTGGACAAGGGTCTCGCTTAGCAACAGAAATGTTGGGCTCAACTGCGGTCGTAAGTCGAGGACTGCTCTCTTGCCCAGAAGTGGTTTAACTTGAATATCTCAAAGAAGTCATGGGGCATCTGTTTATTTTGGAGTATGTTTTCCTGATGAGAGGTTGCATCACATTACCAGAGAAATGGTGAGAATCCCGAAGGGAATTGCTTGGTTGTGCAAAGTTCAGTGTCAAATGTGAAGAGGGGTTTTATAATACATGATAATAATAAAAAACAGTTTTATATACTGTACGCTCTGGAGTCAACCCAAAAGTATCACGTTTATTCATCCTTTTCAACGCAGGTTTTGAGCGGAATTTTCCTAGCCTCATTCATAGCTTCGTCTTTCATTTGTTCCTCTCACGCATCTCCCTTCCGCCAACCTTTCAACCTTTCTCTCTCTGTCTCTCTCTCTTTCTGTCTCTCTCTTTCTCTCCCTCCCTCTCTCTTTCTCTCTCCCTTTCTCTCTCTTTCTCTTTCTTCCCCGCTCTCTCTTTCTCTTTTTCTTTCTCTCCCTTCCCCTCTCTTTCTCTCTCCCTTTCTCTCTCTCTCTCTCTCTCTTTTTCTTCTCTTTCTCTTTCTCTCCCTCCCTCTTTCTCTCTCTCCTCTCTTTCTCTTTCTCCCTTTCTTTCCCTCCCCCCCTCTCTCTTTCTCTCTCCCTTTCTCTCTCTCTTTTTTCCCTGTCTCTCTTTCTCTCCCTTTCTCTCTTTCTTTACTCTCTCTTTTTCTTTCTCTCTTTCTCTCCCTCTCTCTTTCTCCCCCTCTCTCTTTCTCTCTCCTCCTCTCATTCTCTCCCTCTCTCTTCCCTCTCTTTTTCTCCATCTATCTTTCTCTCCTCCTCTCTCTTTCTCTCTCTCTTTCTCTCCCTCTCTCTTTCTCTCTTTTTCTCCATCTCTCTTTCTCTTCCTCTCTTTCTCCCCCCTCTTTCTCTCCTCCTCTCTCTTTCTCTCTCTCTCTCTTTCTCTCCCCCTCTGTCTTTCTCCTCCTCTCTCTCTCTCTTTTTCTCCATCTCTCTTTCTCTCCCTCTCTTTTTCTCTCCCTCTCTCTTTCTCGCTCTCCTTCAAGAAAAATTAAGGACAAAAAGTTAAAACAACTATACCATGTATATGGACGAATAGGACCAAGTGCCCTCCAGCTGGAATATCTTATTTGAATAAAGGAGTGTTCATTTATTCATTTTACCATTCTTAACCCTTTTTAAATAAAGCACAATCTTAAATACCATTAACTCTCTAGAAAGAAGGAGTCTTTGTTGCAACAGTTTGCATGTTATGCATGCATGCATGTATCCCTATTGTCATGAATTATTGGGCAATTATCATCATGTATGGAAGGACTAAGGAGAAATTTTCTGACAGTGAGAACAATCAACCAGTGGAACAGTTGGAATGGAATGGAATAGGATAGGATAGGATAGAATGGAATAGAATAGAATAGAATAGGATGGAATAGGGTGGAATAGAATAGAATAGAATAGAATAGAATAGAATAGAATAGAATAGGATGAAATTGTGTGGAATAGAGTGGAATAGAATAGAACAGAACAGAACAGAATGGAATAGGGATAGGATGGGATGGAAATAGGATAGAAAATAGAATAGGATTGGATAGGATAGAACTTTATTGTCACTTTAAATGTACACTAATTTTGTGGGTGCTCCATCGTGGGAGGTTTTTAGGAAGAGATTGGATAGCCATTTGTCTGAAATGGCACAGGGTCTCCTGCTTGAGCAGGGGGTTGGACTAGAAGACCTCCAAGGTCCCTCCCAACTCTGTTATTTTGTTAACTTATATTAAATTGGCTTGTGGGTATCATTCTCTCCTGGACTGAGCTGAGGTGGGTTCCTTCAGCAGCTATCCTTGTGCCCTAGGTGTAGTTTCTGCATAATATGGAGTATAGCAGCATGCTTGGCCACACCTGTAGACTCAAGGCAATAACCCTTATTATCCCTTCTACCATGCCTCAGGAACAGCCCACAATGAAGGTTGCTCAAGATATGTTGTTAATATTATTACATTCCAGTAAAAGAATCTTCCCAGTTAATTATTTACCTTGGCATATTGGCTTCTGAAGAAAAAAAAGAAAAAAAGAAAGAAAGAAAGAAAGAAAGAAAGAGAGAGAGAGAGAGAGACAGAGAGAGAGAGAAAGAAAGAAAGAAAGAGGGAGGGAGGGAGGGAGGGAAGGAAGGAAGGAAAGAAAGAAAGAAAGAAAGAAAGAAAGAGGGAGGGAAGGAAGGAAGGAAGGAAAGAAAGAAAGAGGGAGGGAGGGAAGGAAGGAAGGAAAGAAAGAGAGGGAGGGAGGGAAGGAAGGAAGGAAAGAAAGAAAGAAAGAAAGAAAGAAAGAAAGAAAGAAAGAAAGAAAGAAAGAAGAAAGAAAGAAGCAAGCCATTTAGAGGTAGACTGGAGTCCAGAGAAAGGCAAGTTTTTAAAATACAATGTACAAATTTAGGCAAATTTGTACCTTGCCTCATCTACACAATGAGATCTGACAAGTTTTTTGTGGCTACGATGTGGGCAGGGCATGTTCACTTAGCATCCATTTCCTTTTCCACAGCTGTGAGCCGTTCCTATTTTTGCTATCTTCTCATCTGCTCCTAATCCACCCCTGTGCATATGTTTGCATGGCTGCCCACGCAAGGATTGTAACCATGGCATTTTTCATGGTTTGCCTCCTTAAGACTACTAAACTCAAATGTCCCAAGGGTGCTTTTTTTTTTCCAAGAGGCAACTGGACTTCCTTGTTTTTTTTCCCCTTTTGAAGACGTTTTGCTTCTCATCCAAGAAGCTTCTTCAGCTCTGCCTGGATGGTGGGGGATGGAAGAATTTATATTCCTTGCAGACAACTGGTCACTTGCATCCTTTTTAGAGGGTCGTTGAGGCCACTTGGAGGTTTATCTATACCCTCAGGGTCACCTGAGTAGCGCTCCTGGTTTCTGAAGTCTGCAATTTTTCCAGCTGTCTGCAAGGAGTCTAAACACTTTTAGCAATGAAGCAGTTTAATTGGACCTTCATATTTTGCACCTGATCATTTGCACTTCCTCTACTTCCATGTGGACATCCCTCTCTCTGTGTCCAACGAGGCTAAAGCCATACAAAGATTTTAGCTAAAGTAGCTAAAGAGGAAATTTCCTGCTCCCTCCCTCTCACAAATACCCCCCTCCGGGTGTTTGAAAAGTTGACTTTCTCGCAATCTTGCAAAGAAACAACTGGACAGCGCTTAACAATCACGCTGCGATAACCATGTTATTAATTGACAGAAAGTAGGTTTTAAAGACTTCTAATAAGGGAGGCGATAGCAGCTACATGCAGGCGTACCAACCAGTCAGCTGCACAAATGCCTGTGTGGGTTATCTCAAAAAATATTACTTGCCGTATCAAAATTAAGTCAATATTCAGAGTTCATTAGCTTTCGTCAAGGTAATAAAAAGATCCAGGCAATATTCCCTGCTCGATGCGATACCATCTTTGATAATGGCATGTCATTGGTTGGATTTCAAGGAACTAGGTGATTTGTTGTTGCTAGTTGCAAAGTTGTGTCCAACTCATCGTGACAACGTTCCTCCAGGCCTTCCCGTCCTCTACCATCCTCTGGAGTCCATTTAAGCTCACGCTGACTGATTCAGCGACTCCATCCAGCCACCTCCTTCTCTGTCATCCCTTCTTCTTCTTTTGCCCTCCATCGTTCCCAGCATGAGGCTCTTCTCCAGGGAGTTCTTCCTTCTCATTAGGTGGCCAAAGTCTTTGAGTTTCCTCTTCAGGATCTGGCCTTCTAAAGAGCAGTCAGGGTTGATCTCCTCTAGGACTGACCGGTTGGATGGCCTTGCAGTCCAAGGGACTCAATGCAGGAGTCTTCTCCAGCACCAGAGTTCAAAGGCCTCCATTCTTTGGCGCTCAGCCTTCCTTATGGTCCAACTTTCACAACCATCCATTGCAACTGGGGAAACCATAGCCTTGACTACACACACTTTGGTTGGCAGGGTGATGTCTCTGCTTTTTAGTATGCTGCCTAGATTTGCCATCGCTTTCCTCCCCAGGAGCAAGCATCTTTTAATATCTTGGCTGCAGCCCCCATCTGCGGTGAGCTTGGAGCCCAGGAAAATAAAATCAGTCACTACCTACCAGGTGATTAATAATGGATAAACTAAGGAGGTGGGGTGTGGTTTTGTGGTTTTGTGTATGGTCCCTTCAGGATTGTCAACAATTAAAAGAGAAAGAAGAATCTGAATATTATTCCATATGGGATTTATGATATAATTGGCTAGAGGAAAGTGGGGGGGGGGGGGCAGGAAAGCAAAAAAGAAAGAAAGAAATATCAACAAATTAAAAAACAACTACAAATGATTAAAAGATAGAAATACAAAATAGACTAGCAAATAAATAATAGGAAATGGATGCAAAACGATTCAAATGTAATAAAAGTTGTGATACATAGAATATGTGGAACGTTATATATAGAATGAAGAAAAAAGAGGTATGAGATAATATAAATGCACGTAGATATAAAGTTATAGCTATAGAAGAGTTATACGTACAGATAAAAGAATCAGAACAGATATGTAAAAGAAGTGTAATGTGTTGCAAAGATGTGAAGTTTGCGTAAACAAAATGAAAAGTTTCCTTTTTAATCAAGAGCAAATTATAACTTGCACACAGGGAGTCCTCCACTTACAACAGTTCATTTAGTGACCGAAAGTTACGACGGCGCTGAAAAAAGTGACTTGGGATGTTCGGCACTGAAAAAAAGTGACTAATGACCGCTTTCAACACTTATGACCATTGCAGCTTCCCCTACAGTTATGTGATCAAAATTCAGGCGCTCGCCAACTGACTCCTACTTATGACTGTTGCAGCGTCCTTGGGGGAGGGTCACATGAATCCCCTTTTGCGACCTTCTGACCTGCGTAGTCTAATGGGGGGAGCCAGATTCAAGAATAGAACAGAATAACAGGGTTGGAAGGGACCTTGGAGGTCTTCTAATCCAACCCCCTCCTTAGGTAGGAAACCCTACACCACTTCAAACAAAGGCTAATCCAACATCTTAAAAATGTACAGTGTTGGAGCATTCACAACTTCTGGAGGCAAGTTGTTCCACTGATTAATTAGTCTAACTATCAGGAAATTTCTCCTCAGTTCTAAGTTGCTTCTTTCCTTGATTAGTTTCTACCCATTGCTTCTTGTTCTACCCTCATGTGCTTTGGAGAATAGTTTGACTCCCTCTTCTTTGTGGCAGCCCCTGAGATATTGGAACAATGCTATCATGTCTCCCCTAGTCCTTCTTTCTATTAAACTAGACATACCCAGTTCCTGCAACCATTCTTCATATGTTTGAGCCTCCAGTCCCCTAATCCTCTTTATTGCTCTTCTCTGCACTCTGCACAACCGTGGGACGAATTTAACAACTGCAGTGACTCTCTTAACAATCGAGGAAGGTGGTTAAAAGGTGTTAAAAGGAGTGTCTCGCTTAGCAACAGAAATGTTGGGGTCAGGTGCGGTCGTAAGTCGAGGACTACCTGAACTGGGCCACTTGCCCTGGAAATTTCCACTCTCTCGTGGAGGCAGAGAGAAAGAAGGGGCTCATTTCTCCCACCTTTGTGTCCCGTGGCGAAAACCCTTTGGAGTTTCTGCGCGCCACCCGTTTCTGTTAAGAAGTTCAGCCAAGTGTCCAGGTCACTCTGAGGACAGGATTTGAATAGATGTCCTCTCCGAAGGCGGGCAGGGAGCAATTATTAACAGCCGGTGTCCACCCTGTTCTCAGCAAGTGGCACTCCTTGTGGGGAAGAAGGGGGAGGAAGAAGCAACGGCTTTATACGTTTTCAAAGATGCGACAAGAGAAACTCACGTGAAATTCCATCAACTTTCTCAGCCGTCAGCTTTCAAAGTTGATCAAAGTTCCATCCATCTTCTTAGCCGTTCAAGACGATCTGGAATGGAGAAGAATTCCAGTTCATTTGCGTAGCGTAGGGCAAGGGTCTCCAATCTTGGCAACTTTAAGCCTGGAGGCACTTCAACTCCAGGAATTCCCCAGCCATTCTTTGGCTGGGGAATTCTGGAAGTCCTCCAGGCTTAAAGTTGCCAAGGTTGGAGAACCCTGGCGCAGGGCATACCCTACATGGAATAGCGATATATGACAGGACAAGAAGCAATGGATGGAAACCAATCAAGGAGAGAAGCAACTGAGAACTCAGGAGAAATTTCCTGAAAGTTAGAACAATTAATCAGCGTTCCAACACTGGAGGCTTTTATTATTATTATTATTATTATTATTATTATTATTATTATTATTATTATTATTATTATTATTATTTCTTAGATTTTTAGACCGCCCCTCTCCCAAAAAGGGACTCGGGGCGGTGTACAGTCAATACAATAAAACCAGTCATAATAAAAATACATTTAAGATACATTTGGAGGGGGAGATAGGCTGTACTAAGAAATAAATATATTCTAATCCTAAAAACATCACTATTAAAACCCCAAACCCAATTAAAATGAATAAATCCCCGGGTGAGTCTTTAACTTTTGCCGGAAGGAACGGAGGTCGGTGGTAGTTCGAATGTCCGGGGGGAGGTCATTCCAGAGGGTTGGGCCCATCACAGAGAAGGATCTACTCCTAGGTGTCGCCCGCTGGCATTGCCTAGCAGACGGCACCAGGAGGAGCCCCTCCCTGTGTGAGCGGATAGGTCGCAGGGACGTGTGTGGTAGGATGCGATCCTGCAGATACCTAGGTCCTATGCCATGGAGCGCTTTAAAGATGGTAATCAATACCTTGAAACGCACCCGAAAGGCCACAGGTAGCCAGTGCAGCTCGCGCAGGAGAGGTGTTACGTGGGAGTAACGAGTACTTCCCATAATAACCCGCGCGGCTGCGTTCTGAACTAGCTGCAGTCTCCGGATGCGTCCCAAGGGAAGCCCCATGTAGAGGGCATTGCAGTAGTCCAGGCGAGACGTCACCAGCGCATGAGTGACCGTGCGCAGGGCACTCCGGTCCAGTAGGGGGTGCAATTGGCGCACCAGGCGAACCTGGTGGAACGCCCCCCTTGCCACGGCTGCCACATGGTCCTCCATTGACAGCCGGGCATCGAGGAGGACGCCCAAATTGCGCGCCCGCTCCACGGGGGACAGCTGTTCGCCCCCTATGGCCAGCGATGGAGTCAGCTGGCTGAACCGAGGTGCCGGTACCCACAGCCACTCAGTCTTGGAGGGGTTGAGTTTGAGTCTGTTGTCCCCCATCCAGACCCCGACGGCTTCCAAACACCGGGACATCACTTCGACTTCTCTTCTTTTAAGAAGACGTTGGATAACCATTTGTCTGAAGTGATGTAGGATTTCCTGCCTAGGCAGGGGGTTGGACTAGAAGACCTCCAAGGTCCCGTCCAACTCTATTATCTATTACTTTCTGTTTATATGTACACTGAGAGCCTATGCATTGGAGACAAATTCCTTTCGTGTCCGATCAGACTTGGTTTATAACAATATTCTATTCTATTCTATTCTTATTTTTTCTATTCTATTCTTATTTTTTATTTTCCTATTCTATTCTAATCTTATTTTTTTATTTGCCTATTCTATGTTTTTTTTTATTTTCCTATTCTATTCTTATTTTTTTATTTTCCTATTCTATTCTTATTTTTTTATTTTCCTATTTTATTCTATTCTTATTTTTTATTTGCCTATTCTATTCTTATTTTTTATTTGCCTATTCTATTCTTATTTTTTTATTTGCCTATTCTATTCTATTCTTATTTTTTTATTTGCCTATTCTATTCTTATTTTTTATCTTCCTATTCTATTCTATTCTTATTTTTTTATTTGCCTATTCTATTCTATTCTTATTTTTTTATTTGCCTATTCTATTCTTATTTTTTATCTTCCTATTCTATTCTATTCTTATTTTTTTATTTGCCTATTCTATTCTATTCTTATTTTTTATTTGCCTATTCTATTCTATTCTTATTTTTTATTTGCCTATTCTATTCTATTCTTATTTTTTATTTGCCTATTCTATTCTTATTTTTTATCTTCCTATTCTATTCTATTCTTATTTTTTATTTGCCTATTCTATTCTTATTTTTATTTTCCTATTCTATTCTTATTTTTTTATTTTCCTATTCTATTCTATTCTTATTTTTTTATTTGCCTATTCTATTCTATTCTTATTTTTTATTTGCCTATTCTATTCTTATTTTTTATCTTCCTATTCTATTCTATTCTTATTTTTTATTTGCCTATTCTATTCTTATTTTTGTCTATTCTATTCTATTCTTATTTTTTTATTTTCCTATTCTATTCTATTCTTATTTTTTATTTTCCTGTTCTATTCTTTTTTTTTTAATTTTCCTATTCTATTCTTATTTTTTTATTTGCCTATTCTATTCTATTCATATTTTTTTATTTGCCTATTCTATTCTTACTTTTGCCTATTCTATTCGTATTTTTTAATTTCCTAATCTATTCTGTTCAGTTCCATTCTGTTCCATCCCATCCCATTCTATATTTCCCATTCCGTTCCATTCGATTTCATTCCAGTCCAAAATATCTAGAATTGAAATTCTACCAGCCCAGCATACTGTTTGTTGTCCAGAAAAACCAATAAGTATCTTGCCCGTGTAATTCTGCTTTTTGCCTATTCTCTTTGGCACACAATTATGTCCCTTGATCAGATTTTATTGGAGCCAGAGTGATAGACAGCTGATAAATAGACAGCTGATATGCGACCTGTCAAATCAAAGTGACGAACAAACTGTACCTGAGTTTCTAACAAGGAAACTCAATCTGCTTATCAGCTGCCTGACTCCAATAAAATTTGATCAGTGATCAGGAGGGCACAAGGCTCACTTAACACAGAGTCTTGAAGGTTGGGTTGAAGGCCAACATGGTTTCCCATAGGATGATTTCACAAGTTGGCAGAATTAATATTGGTACCGTGAGTTTATAACACACTCATTGCACCATTGTTGATGGTAATGGAGAGAGAGAGAGAGAGAGAGAGAGAGAAAGGGAGAGAGAAAGAGAGAGAAAGAGAGAGAAAGAGGAAGAGAAAGGGGAGAGAGAAAGAGGGGGAGAGAAAGAGAGAGAAAGGGAGAGAGAAAGAGAGGGGAAGGGAGAGAAAGAGAGAGCGGGGAAGAAAGAAAAAGAGAGAGAAAGGGAGAGAGAAAGAGAGAGGGAGGGAGAGAAAGAGAGAGAAAGAGAGAGGGAGAGAAAGAGAGAGAGACAGAAAGGGAGAGAGAGGGGGAGAGAGAGAGAGAAAGAGAGAGAAAGGTTGAAAGGTTGGTGGAAGGGAAGGGGAAATGCGTGAGAGTAACAAATGAAAGTCAAAGCTATGAATGAGGCTAGGAAAATTCAGCTCAAAACCTGCGTTGAAAAGGATGAATAAACGTGATACTTTTGGGTTGACTCCAGAGCGTACAGTATATAAAACTGTTTTTTATTATTATCATGTATTATAAAACCCCTCTTCACATTTGACACTGAACTTTGCACAACCAAGCAATTCCCTTCGGGATTCTCACCATTTCTCTGGTAATGTGATGCAACCTCTCATCAGGAAAACATACTCCAAAATAAACAGATGCCGCATGACTTCCTTGAGATATTCAAGTTAAACCACTTCTGGGCAAGAGAGCAGTCCTCGACTTACGACCGCAGTTGAGCCCAATGTTTCTGTTGCTAAGCGAGACCCTTGTCCAGTGAGATCTGCTCCATTTTATGACCGTCCCTGCCGCAGTGGTTAAGCGCACCATTGCCGTTGTTCAGTCAGCACGCTGCGTACACACAGTGGAAAAATTCTTCTACTCCTTAATGTTTGCGGTTATTTGGCGGGGACCTGTACTCGGACTTATCTCTGCCTTCTTGCTCAACTGATTGGTGGCAAATGGACAAATTCTACACACGCAACAATTTAGGCTAATCTTCCCGACGTTTAGTAGCGGTGTGACATCTACTTCCACACCTCTAGCAGGGCGCTGGCTTAAGAAACAATGGCGCATTTCAGAAGGTTTTTTTTTAAACAACCGCGTTCTCAAACAATCCAATCTTGTCATTTTTGGGAACTCCCGACTGATAAATGGCGGTGGGGATCTCCAAATAACTGGAAATGACGATGTCAATCTACTCTTTCTGTGGCGATCTTGCATTCCGATGTGCTGTGGTAGAGTTAAATTATATTTAGATTAGCTGAATACTCGTGCTCCGCTATGAAACTGTGTGATCGGGCTTGAAAAATCAACACATATAGCTTGAAAATTAATGAGTCGTTACAATCGTCTCTCTCAGGCTTGCCCACAGAATCCTTAAAGGATGATCTGACTCGAAGACTTTTAGGAGGAAATTCACAGAGACAAGGCTAAGGGGAAACTCAGATTCACTTTGGGGCGTGTTTAACTCTGCAGACAAGGAAGACTTATCACCTACTAGATCAGGCGTGTCAAACTCTATTTCACTGAGGGCCGCATTAGGGTTGTATTTGACCTCGCGGGGTGGGGGATGAAGTGGGCGTGGCCAGGATGGGCATGGCCAGCCTGATGTCACTCGTATCGGTGGCGCCAGGGGTGGGTTGGTGCTGGCATTACTGCCAGTTCGCTTTGCGTGTGCTTTGCGCGCGCATGTGCAGTGGCCTGTAAATAGTTCTGCGCATGCACACAAAATTTAAAAAGGACAAAAAAAAACCATGGCAGCAACGGCAGTGGCGACTGGGGAACCAGTTCGGAGGTGTGGCCAGCCAGTTCTGCGATCCAGGCCTACATTCCACTACCGGTTTGCCCAAACCGGTAGCAACCCACGTCCGGGGGGGCGCCTGTGGTGGTCCCAGTGTTCTGCCAGTGAAAACAGGCTCCTGAGCTCCGTTTTCAGCTGCGACGGCCTTCTGCAACCCTCTGCCAGCGAAAACAGAGCTCAGGAGGGCTGAAAGCGCAGGCAGGGCACAAGGGACGGCCATTTTTACTGGCAGAGGCACCGTGGGCCAGTCCTTCGCTGTTTCCAGGGCGGCGTCACAGGCCAGATCTGAAGCCTGGGCCTTGAGTTTGACACCCCTGTACTAGACATAACATACACCATCAAAGCTGACACCAGCCAGAGCATAGAACAACTCAAAGAAGCAGTGCGAGATTGAAAGATCTGGAGAGACCTGCCCAGAGGCGGGTCCCTACCGGTAGTAACTTGGCATCCTGGGTCGCTGGAACTGGTTCTCCTATGGGGGCCGCCATCTTGTGTCACCATGGACACAAATGGATGGATAACATCACCACCATCCTCAGAATCACAGAGCTGGAAAGGAACATCAAGGAACTTCTAGTCCAGTGATGGCTAACATTTTTCAGATTCCATGCCAAAAGAGGGGGAAGTACAGGGGGGTCGTGCACATGCGTGCCCACACCCATCATGCTATGCGCGTGGACCCCTCCCTCCCCCCCAGCTTTTGGCCAGTGATTGACCCATTTTTCGCCCTCCCCAGATTCCAGAGGCTTTCTAGGAGCGTGGAGAGGGCGAAAACAGCCTCTCCCCCCACACACATAGACACCGGAGGCCCACCGGAAGCTTCAGGAAGCTTCCCTGAAGGCTCCGGAGGGAAAAAAAAGCTGTACAGTCAACCATGGAAGTTCAGGAAGAGTGACTTCCAATTTGCCTGTAGGGCCATTTTTCACCCTCCGGAGTCTTTAAGAGGCTTCCCTGAAGACTCCGGTGTGAAAAACAGTCCTACGGACATATCGGACATCACTTCCAGGTTGCCCGTAAGGCTGTTTTTCACCCTCCGGAGCCTTTAGGAGGCTTCCCTCAAGGCTCCGAAGTGCGAAAAATGCCCCAACACGCAAACCGGAAGTCCGCTCCCAGACTTCCGGTTTGCGCGTTGGGTGGTTTTTCGCCCTCTGGAGGCAAGCCTCTGGAGAGCGAAAAACAGCCGAAAAAGAAGGCCAAAGTCAACTGGCTGGTACGCGCTGGAGCTGACAGGGCAACGCCTCGCGTGCCCTAACAAATGGCTCTACCTGTGGCACGCATGGCATAGGTTCGCCATCACGGTTCTAGTCCAACCCTCTGCTCAAGGCAGGAGACTCTTATATCATCCTGGTTGTCCAGGCTATTTTGGAAAGCCTCCAGTGATGGGGCATCCACAGCTCCAGGAAGCGAGCTATTCCATCGATTTGTTTGTTCCCACTGTCAGGAAATGTCTCCTTAATTCCAGGTTGGGTCCCTCTTTCACAAGCTTCCACCTGCTACTTCTTGTCTTGCCCTCTGTTGCTTTGCAGGTGACGTTGATCCTTTCTTCTTGGTAACAGCTTCTCAGGTGTTGGAAGACGGTTATCATGTCTCCTCCAATCCTTCTCTTCGCTAGGCCAGACGTACTTAACTCACTTAAAACATTACATTGCACTGCAAGTAATGTTTGACTTGAAAACATTGTCTGTGAATAGTCTCAGACATGCTTTTTCAAGAGGCGACTGGACTTAATAATTAATTCAGTTGAGGGAAGAGGCCTTTGTTTTAGCAAAAGGAAGTGAGGAGAAGCTGGCCAGACTTCATTGAGATGTTTTCTCTTGTTTGAGCAAAGAAACTTAGAGATATCACCTCTTTAGATCTCTAGCACAGCTTGCAAGTCAAAAGGGCAACCCCAAAAAGTGCAGAAAAGAGAAACAAAGATGGTTAGTTGGCTGGAGGCTAAAACATATGAAGAAGAGTTGCACAAATTGGGTATGTCTAATCTAGTGGTGGGCGAAACAGTGACTAAAGGAGAGCAGCATCCGATTAATGCTGTTTATTTTTTGTCCGTGGGACGTTTCTACTCTCAGCAAAAGGGAATTCTGTTTTGCCAGGTTTAGACTGGGAAGAATTAAGTTTTAAATATAACTCCAAAGGAACAAGCAACCAAATGGCCAACTGACCACACTGGCACAAAAGAGATGTATAAGCTAAGGAGAATGGGACAAGGCTAAAAAGACATAGGTGGCTCAGTGGCTAACATGCTGAGCGATCAGAAAGGTTGACAGTTGGACGGTTCGAATCCCTAGCACCACGTAATGGAGTGAGCTCTCATGTCTTGTCCCAGCTTCTGCCAACCTAGCAGTTCGAAAGCAGGTAAAAATGCAAGTAGAAAAGTAGGGACCACCTTTGGTGGGGAGGTAACAGCATTCCATGCATCTTCAGTGTTTAGGCATGCCGGCTGCATGACCACGGAGACGTCTTCAGACAGCTCTGGCTCTTCAGCTTTGTAACAGAGATGAGCACTGCCCCCTAGAGTCAGGAACAACTAGCACATATGTGTGAGGGGAACCTTTACCTTTACTTAAACAGACATATAAATAATGGTTGCTGGAACTGGGTATGTCTAGTTTAATGAAAAGAAGGACTAGGGGAGACAAGATAGCAATGTTCCAATATCTCAGGGGTTGCCACAAAGAAGAGGGAGTCAAACTATTCTCCAAGGCACCTGAGGGTAGAACAAGAAGCAATGGGTGGAAACTAATCATGGGGAGAAGCCACTTAGAACTAAGGGGAAATTTCCTGACAGTTAGAACAATTACATAATCAGCAGAACAACTTGCCTCCAGAAGTTGTGAATGCTCCAACACTGGAAGTATTGAAGAAGAGATTGGATAACCATTTGTCTGAAGTGGTGTAGGGTTTCCTGCCTAAGCAGGGTGTTGGACTAGAAGACCTTCCAACTCTGTTATTCTAAGACAATCCTGATGATGGTAACGAAACTTTCGGAAACTAAATTGAAAGAAGCTAGGGGAGTAAACCACCGCCAAAATCGAAAAGCCGGGCTACAAATATTTTCTATTATTTCAGAATTCAAAGAAGGAATAGGAAATTCAAAGAAGAGGAGGAGGAGGAGGAGGAGGAGGAGGAGGAGGAAGAAGAAGAAGAAGAAGAAGAAGAAGAAGAAGAAGAAGAAGAAGAAGAAGAAGAAGAAGAAGAAGAAGAAGAAGAAGAAGAAGAAGAAGAAGGTGGTGATGGTGATAATGAAGGAAGGAGGAGGAGGAAGAAGAAGAAGAAGAAGAAGAAGAAGAAGAAGAACAACAACAACAACAACAACAACAACAACAACAACAACACGATGATGATGATGATGATGATGATGATGATGATGATGATGGCATCCATTCAGTCGTGTCCATGTTTTGGTGGTTCTGTTGACTAGGTCTCTCTTCAACTTCCACTGCTTCTGTGAGTTGTCCTCTACTCTGACCGGCATCAGCTTTGATGGTGTCCACACTTACACATTATTTCCAAGAAAACCTCATCAATATGTCCATGTCCATGGAATCCCAGGAGTCTTTCCCTCTCTATCTTTAGATCAAGAGCCTCTTGATCTTGGCCAAGTAAGCATCGTTCTTCTTCTCCTCCTCCCTTGATCTTCTCTGGGTTGGTGTGCACCAATGTTACATATCCCTCCCTGCCTTCCTGCTCTTCTTCACAACAGGTTTCAAGACGAACCTGTGCAAACCAATCTTGCAATTCACCTTACGGTGTTAAGCAATCCTGAAAGGAACTACAGGGAACCATCCTTATCATCCTTATTGATCACAGGCTCAATGGTCAAGGCCATCATGAAATCTTCATGCCCCGTAAAAGTTAATGGAAGTTAACTATTAAAGCTGTACATATTGTGTTTTCCACAGCTATATAAAGGGAGGCGTTTAGATGGACAGAGTCATATCTTGAGCTGCTTCTGTCTTTCTCCGCTGGGGGACAAAATCTCTAACTAAATGCATCTTCTGTTCCACTGAGGACTCTACCAGGGTAAGAAAGAGATCTGTATACATAGAACTGTATAACTTATAAAGAACCTATAATAAGATATAGATAGGAACTACTCCTGCAACAATACTATTGTTATCTATCTATCTATCATCTATCTATCTATCTATCTATCTATCTATCTATCTATCTATCTATCTATCTATCTATCATCTATCTATCTTCTTCTTTCTTCTTTCTTCTTTCTTCTTTCTTCTTTCTTCTTTCTTCTTTCTTCTTACTTCTTTCTTCTTCCTTCTTCCTTCTTCTTTCTTCTTCTATCTATTCTACTTCTTCTCTTCTCTTCTTTTCTTTGTTTCTTATCTAATCTTCTTGTTTCTTTCTTTCTTTTCTTCTTTCTTTTCTAAAAGGCTCTTATGTATGTATGTTCTAGCATAGCTCTGGACCGCCTCCAGCAATTTCAACCAAACTTGGTACGCAGAGGACTTACCCTCTGGAAACATCCCCATGGGGTGTGGATGTGGATGTGTCTGTGTGTTCCAGTATAACTCTGGAATGCCTGGCCCATTAAGGAGAGCGAGAGTGGCAATTGTTTGTGATGTCATGGGAGGGGGGAAGGGAGAGCCAGGGCCATTAAGGAGAGCAAGGGTAGCATCCTAGAGCAGCAATTGTTTGTGATGTCGGTTCCTTTGCAGCTTGCTCTGGAAAGCCAGCCGTGACATCCACTCTCCAGTGGATCAATGGGGAAGCACCTGATGAATTTGGGGCAAAGTGCCAGGATCGTACATGGGGAGGGAAAGAGGAGCGCATGGGAGGGGGCAGGGATGATGGGCATGGGAGTAGGGGGAAGAAAAGCCCCTCTCAATGGCTCCTTGTCAGACAAGCGCTTCGACATCTATAAATACCTGGTTAATGCCTGGTTATCAGCTAGTTATCTATATTTAGAATTCCCTTTCTATCAGGAACTCAAGGAGATCTACACAACCTTTTCACAGCTCTATTTTTTTTTCTGCACAACCACAAACTTAGGAGTTATATTCTTCATATTTAAATATATGTATATCTTTTGTAAATATTATGGAACATCATGGGACCAACGTTGATTCCTGCAGAGATGTTCTGCATGGCAGCTAAACCTTTCAAAGTACCAGAAGACCCAGAGAAATGGATATTTTGAATAAATCTAGAAGGCACCAACTGCTCTGTGGAATCCTTGGATTGGGAGCTCCTAATGGACTTTGTCAACTGTCCTTTCAACCTTTGTGAGGCTGAAGCTGTGATGGAAGGCTTACTGAAGACACATGGTCCATCTACGGTGATTCCTGGAGAAACGTAGAATCATAGGACCGGAAGGAGCCTTGGAGGTCTTCAGAATCAATCTCCTGCCCAAGGACGACATTCTTATAAGGCATCCCAAACAAGTGGTTGTCCAATTTTTTCTTGAAAACCCCCAGCGATGGAGCACCCATAACTCCAAGCTTTTCCATTGTTCTCACTGTCAGGAAATTTCTCCTCAGTTCCAGATTGGTAAAGGTAAAGGTTCCCCTTGTACATATGTGCTAGTCGTTCCCGACTCTAGGGGGCGGTGCTCATCTCCGTTTCAAAACCGAAGAGTCAGCACTGTCCAAAGACGTCTCCATGGTCATGTGGCCGGCATGACTCAACGCCGAAGGTGCACGGAACGCTGTTACCTTCCCACCAAAGGTGGTCCCTATTTTTTCTACTTGCATTTTTTACGTGCTTTCGAACTGCTAGGTTGGCAGAAGCCGGGACAAGGAACGGGAGCTCACTCCATTACGCAGCACTAGGGATTCGAACCGCTCAACTGCCGATCTTCTGATCGACAAGCTCAGCGTCTTCGCCACTGCCTCCCATTGGATTGGATCACTCTTCAAAACAAACTTCCACTCATTGCTTCTTGTCCTGCCTTCTGGTATTCTTTGGAGAATAAGTCAACCCCATCTTACTTAGGATAGCCCCTCAAGTATTGGAAGACAGTTATCACAACCCTAAACCTAGTTAACCTAAGCTAAACATACCTAGTTCTCTTAACTGTTCATCATAAAGTTTGGTTCTCACACCTCTTATCATCTTTGTTGCTCTTCTCTGCACAAAGAGAAAGAGAGAGGGGAAAGGGGGAGAGAAACAGAGAGAGAGAAAGAGGGGGGAGGGAGAGAAACAGAGAGGGTAGGGGGAGAGAGAGCAGGAAGAGAGAGGGATGAAGGGAGAGAGAGAGAAAGAGAGGGAGGGCAGGGAGAGAGAAAGAGGAGGGAGGGAAGAAAGAGAGAGGGAAGAGGAGAGAGAGAAAGAGAAAGAGGGAGGGGGAGAGAGGGAGCGAGAGAAAGAGAGAGGGAGAGAGAAAGAGAGGGAGGGAGAGAGAGAGAAAGTGAGGAGAAAAAAAGAGAAAGAGATAATAAGTGAGCTGGATTATAATATCCAGCATTTCTAACCACCGAAACGGCCTTGCTTTTGAACCTTATTGGGTTAGATACAGGCACAGGGGGATTTGAAAGAGTATTTTCCATTCAGATCCTGAATTCAGATCGCATTGGATTATCATTTACTGCATGGACCATATTCTATTTCTACAGATTTTACCGTATGAAACTTTAGACCAAGTTTCTTCCGCCGGGTGTCCACCTATCTGTTGGATATTCACAGATAGTCTTCCAAAGGTCCACAAACTTTGATGAGAAACAAAAGTACAACTTTTTTTTTAACTAACCACTAAGTGAAATGTCATTTTTCATTCAATGATTTCCAAGCAGGCAACAAAGTAGTTTATGGCCTTTAAAGTCGAACAGTGTTTGCAAACTTCAAAAAAAGAAAAGAAAAGAAACGCCCACCACACAAAATTATTATACTCTAAAAAGTGTTACTTTTTAACTTGCTACGGGTTTAATGATTCATAAAGTGGCCCGTACATCACTATATTATATTTTTGTTTTTGTAATCATTCGGTAACTGTATTTGAGCATAATTGGTTTCCTTTGTAATGCTGTTTAGAATAGAATAGAATAGAATAGAATAGAATAGAATGGGATGGAGTAGAATAACAGAGTTGGAAGGGACCTTGGAGGTCATCTAGTCCATCCCCCAGGATCTTATCCCTAGCCAATTATACAATAAATCCCATACGGAGTAGTATTCAGATTCGTCTTTCTCTTTGAGTTCTTTCGTGAGCCTATCCATCTCTGCACATTCCAATATTTTTTAATTACATTTTCTTCTGTTAGTATATAATTATTTCTCCAGTTTTCTGCGAATATAATTCTCGCTGCCCTAACGATGTGTAAAATTAAGTATGTAACATTTTTTTCACAATTTCCTTTTATAATCCCTAACAAAAATAATTCGGGTTTTAGTGCAATTTGATGTGTAGTAATCTCCTCTAGCCAATCTTTTTTTTCCCCAATACTTTTTCGCAGCTGGGCACGTCCACCACATCTGGTAGTATGTTCTATGTTGTTTGTTGCATTTCCAGCAGATAGGGGAACACTCCGGGAACATTTTTGCAATTCTCGCTGGTGGAAGGTGCCATCTGTAGAACATCTTGTACATGTTCTCTCTATAAGCCGTTGCCATCGTTAATTTGTAGTTTATTTCCCAATTTTTTTCCCATTCCGCCAATTCTATACTATGCCCAAAATTTATCGCCCATGTTATCATCGTTTCTTTCACAGTTTCTTCTTCCATTTTAAATTTTCATAAGTAGCGATATATTTTTTTAATCAATTTTTCTTCGGTTCCCTGCAAAATTTTATCCACCTCTTGCGGCTCCTTATAGAATCCCTCTCTTTCCATGTCTTTTTTATACCTTGCCTGTATTTGTAAATAGGGCCACCAGCCAATATCTATTCCCTCGTCTTTCAGTTCTTGCCTTGTTTTTAGCCTTTCTTGGTTGTCTAATATGTCTTTATATCTTGTTATCTTGCTTATGTCCAATACGTTCGGGTATATGAGAGCTTCCATGGTGGATAGCCAGGTTGGGATTTTATTATAATGTTTTGTTTTGATTTTTTAACCATGTTTGTAGTAGAGCTTTTCTAATTAAATGTTTTTGGAAATAGCTATGAATCTCGTCTTTCCCATCCCAGATAAAGGCGTGCCAACCCAATTCCAAATTATAACCTTCTATTGTTAATAATCTTCTGTTTTTTAAATTGAGCCAGTCCTTTATCCAGGTGAGAGATGATGCTTGGTAATAAAGCTCCCAATCGGGAAGTCCGAATCCTCCGCTTTCTCTAATGTCTTGTAACAATTTTAATTTAATTCGTGGTTTTTTTCCCCTGACCAAATAAACCGTGCAATTAATTTATTTAAATCTATGAAAAAAAATTTCCCTAGGCTAATCAGCACCACTTGAAATAAAAATAAAAATGTTGGTCGTATATTCATTTTAATGATGGCAATTCTTCCCATTAAGAATATTTGTAGTTTGCTCCAATTTTCCAGATCTTTCTTAATTTTCTGAATCGTTTTAACATAATTATCTTCTTTAATTGTTGAGCATTTCCCTGTCAGCCAAATTCCTAGATACTTTACTTTTTTTGTTATTTGCATTCCATGTTTTCCTCTAATTCTTGCTCCTGTTTTTTAGTACAATTCTTCGTAATGATCTTTGTTTTGTTCTTATTAATTTTAAGTCCCGCTACCTTACCGAATTCCTCTATTTTTTGGATTAATTTAATTCCTGATTGTAATGGATCCTCTAATATGAATACCATATCATCCGCAAATGCCTGTGTTTTATATTCCTCTTTTTAAATTTTTAATCCCTTTATTTCTTGATTATTTCTAATTTCTGTTAGTAGAACTTCCAGTGATAGTATAAATAATGAAGGTGTCTCACTCCTTTCCATATCTTAACTTTTTCTGTAGTGTCACTATTTATTATTATTTTTGCTGTCTGGGCCGAATAAATTGATTCTATCATTTTTATATTTTTTTCTCCAAATCTCATCATTTGTAACCGTGTGATTATAAAATGCCAATTCAAGTTATCAAACGCCTTCTGGGCGTCTAAGAAGACCAGTGCAACTTGTTTTCCCAGATTCTCTTCATAATATTCTAGTGTATTTATAATTATGCTCATATTGTTTTTTAATTGACGTTTTGGTAAGAAGCCGTTTTGATCTGTGTGAATCATTTCATTTAATATTTTTTTTAAATTCGCTCTGCCATTATTGATGTAAAGATTTTAGAATCTGCGTTTAGTAAAGAAATTGGTCTGTAACTTTTTATTTGTTGTTGGTCCGAATCGTGTTTGGGTATCAATGTTATATATGTTTCCCTCTGTGATTTTGGTAACTTTGCTTCTATAAGTGCTTCATTAAATAAGTCTAAAATCACTGGTTCTGTCTGCTCTTGCGTGGTGTTACATTTCAGACTATACTTTTATAGATGCTGTTAAATTTGATGTCACTATCTGGAAGTATACATTATTATCTGCTATTTACAAGAAGATACAATAGCACTGGGCCTCTTCAGATCAAGCATTTATTTTAAAAAGCTTCTTCATTTTGTTAAGCTGTCTAGAACAATAATAAAGCAGTCTTTAAAAAATAAGTCTCATAATTTGAACCTTCTTTAGGCATTTATAGTTACTGATATCTTCTTGCAGCAAACAGCAAATAACCTGATTAGCAGAAGAAGAAAAAAATCTGCCTCTGCCTCCCAGCGATTTGCCTCCTTGTAGCAAACAGCAAGTTTCACTTTCAATTTCAGCATGGGCCTCCCGATCATCAGCTGTTTCAGGCTGCAGGGACTGCTATAGCCTATTGCAGCCTCCGCAAGCCCCATTTTCCCCGTTTGCTGCAAGGAGGTAAATTGCTGGGAGGCAGAAGCCAAAGGTTTGCGGTTGGTGATTGGGTGGGGCTACATTGAGCATATAAGACGCACCCAAATTTTCACCCTCTTTTAGGGGTGAAAGAGGTGTGTCTTATACTCCAAAATATACGGTAATAAATGTTGAGGCAAGCGATGAACAATCTGAAATTTAAATCAAGGGGTTGATTTGCTGAAGTCTTTAGCGGCCCATCTTTTAAAAGGAACATATTTTGACATGAGTATCAAAGCAGCTTCTGTCGAGATTCCCAAACTGAGGAATTTCAGTAATGCAGATAGTCCTCGACTTACAACAGTTCATTTAGGGACCGTTCAAAGTTACGACGGCACTGAAAATGTAACTGATGACTGTTTCTCATACTTACAACCGTTGTAGCATCCCATGGTCACGTGATCGAAATTCAGATGCTTGGCAAGTGACTCACGCTTATGACGGTTGCAGCATTCCGGGTGGAGGGGTGTCATCTGACCCCCTTTTGCAACCTTCTGACAAGCCAAGTCAATGGGGGGAAGCCAGATTCACTTAACAACTGTGTTACTGACTTTACAACTGCAGTGATTCATATAACAACGGTGGCAAGGAAGGCCGTAAACTGGGGCGAAGCTCACTTCACAAATGGTTCACTTAGCAACATTGATTTGGGGCTCAATTGTGGTCGTAACACAAGGACTACCTGCATTTGGATGGGAAAAATCTGAGTGGCTATAGATTATCAGCAGAGTAAATGTATTTCTTTGCTGAAAGTCTATGGAAATTCTCAGTCATCCAGGCCCTGGTTGTCCCAAAGGTGCTTTTTCAGGAGGCAAATGGAGTTTCTGGTTTTTCTTTGAAGACATTTTGCTTCTCATCCCAGAAGCTTCTTCAGCTCTGACTGGATAGTGGGGAATGGAAGGATTTATTCTCCTTGCAGACAGCTGGTCCTTTGCATCCTTTGAGAGGGTCATTGAGGCCACTTGGAGGTTTTATCTGTGTCCACAGGGTCACCTGAGTGGTGCAAATGGTTCCTGTAGTCTGCAATTTTTCCCTCTGGAAATCTGTTCGTACTCCCACATCATTCCAAGGGTCTTCATCCCAAATTGTATAGCTAAAAGTCTTTTCTTTGATGCTAATTTTAAGGCTTCAGCAGTCCAGATACAATAACCTTATTTGAATCAATAGAACTATTTGTCCAGTATAGCAAAACTTGATCGCCAGCATGATCACCAATGCCCGATGATGGATATGGAAGAAGAAGAAGGAGACGGAGAAGGAGGAGGAGGAGGAGGAGGAGGAGGAGGAGGAGGAGGAGGAGGAGAGGAGAAGAAGGAGAAAGAAGAAGAAGAGGAGGAGGAGGAGACAGGGAGGGGGAGGAGAAGAAGGAGGAGGAAGAGGAGGAGGAGAAGAGGAGGAGAGGGAGGGAGAGAAGAAGGAAGAAGAAGAGGAGGAGCAGGAAAAGAAGAAGAGGAGAAGAAGCGGAGGAGGAGGAGGAAGACAAGGAGAAGGAGAAGAAGAAGAAGAAGAGGAGGAAGAGGAGGAGGAGGAGGAGGAAGAAGAAGAAGAAGAAGAAGAAGAAGAAGAAGAAGAAGAAGAAGAAGAAGAAGAAGAAGAAGAAGAAGAAGAAGAAGAAGAAGAAGAAGAAGAAGAAGAAGAAGAAGAAGAAGAAACAAGTTGCTTTCTCATGTTCTGAGATGTTCAATTTACAGAGAACACTAAAAGGAAATGAATCTCTGCTCACTGTTACTATAAACGTCCATATAAATCCCAAACCCGCAAGCCTGGTCTCGGGTTCCACAATTTTCTCAAGTGTAAAGAACAATGCAACCCTTTGTAAGTTTGGCTCTGTTCCAAACTTTCAGGATGAAAGAACGGGCTCAAATGAAGTGGACCTGCCTGTTTTTTTTAGTTGGGTTTTTTTTTTTTGAAAGCAACAAACCTTTCCCTTTTCTCACCATGAGAACTGGAGGCACACAAAAAAGGACCTTGATCGTCCTAATCTTTGAAACCATCGACCGGGAGAGAGCCAGAAAGCTGCCTTATATTTTAACTCTTTTGTCAAAATTGTGGCGGTGGTTGGTGATGGGGATAGAGTGTTTTATTTTTCATTGCCAAAAAGTGTGAAAATGATGGAGGAGGAGGAGGAGGAGGAGGAGGAGGAGGAGGAGGAGGAGGAGGAGGAGGAGGAGGAGGAGGAGGAGGAGGAGGAGGAGGAGGAGGTGGTCGTCATCCCAGGGGAATAGAACCCTCTATTTTCAATATTATATTCCTATTCTGTTTGATCTTCAAAGGTGGCAATACTTAATTAGGGCTTCACTCAACTGTGGGCTTCAGGAAACTAAGTTATGTTTTAAAGCACACCCTGTTATTTATTCTCAAGGCTTCGGGTGATTAAAAAGATGAAGGACTCAAACAGCTACCAGAAGGCACCATTTGCCAGAGAAATGGTGGAACCTGTGAGTAGCCAATACGTGGTCACCCGACCAGTTTATTCAAATCTATCGTTCGACGAAGAGCATCAGAAGGTCCATAGGCACCATAAAACCATGGTGGATCATCTCAGATTATGCTTTAGGTAAGTGGCTTGCTTTTCTAACGTACAAGGCAGAGACAGACTTCAACGGATAATCAGAACTGCAGAAAAAACAATTGCAACCACCCTGCCTTCCATTGAGGACCTGCACACTACACGAATCAAAAAGAGGGCTGTGAAATTATCTACAGACCCTTCGCACCCTGGACATAAATTGTTTCAACTCCTACCCTCAAAACGACGCTATAGGGCACTGCACACCAAGACAACTAAACACAAGGACAGTTTTTCCCCGAACGCCATCCCTCTGCTAAACAACTAATTCCCACAACACTGTCAAATAATTTACTAAGACTGTATTACTATTCTTCTTCTCTTCCTTGCTAGTATCTATCTCTCCCCACTTATAGCCATGTTGCTTGTATCTTTCAATTATATTGTTTTTATTTGCTTTCTAGTACGATTTGATAGCTTATTAGTAACCTTGACTATCACTAAATGCTGTAGCTTTTTATTCTTGATGAATGTATTTTATTCTCTTTATGTACACTGAGAGCTTCTGCACCAAAGACAAATTCCTTCTGTGTCCAGTCCCACTTGGCCAATAAAGAATTCTATTCTATTCTATTCTATTCTATTCTGATTTCTCCTATTCTATTCTATTCTGATTTTTTGTATGATGATCTCTGGAGGGCCAGAGATAGGGGTTGTTCCTCTATCCTGGTCCTATTAGATCTCTCGGCGGCGTTCGATACCATCGACCATGGTATCCTGTTGCACCGGCTAGAGGGGCTAGGAGTCAGGGGCACCGTTTTACGGTGGTTTGGCTCCTACCTCTCTGATCGGACGCAACGTGTGTTGGCAGGGGAGCAGAGTTCGACCCGGAGGCCACTCACATGTGGAGTGCCACAGGGATCGGTGCTCTCGCCTCTCCTGTTCAACACATATATGAAACCGCTGGGCGAGATCATCCGTGGTTTTGGGGTGGGATATCATCTGTATGCTGATGATACTCAGCTATACATTTCCACCCCGAACCACCCCAATGAGGCCGTCGAAATGATGTCCTGGTGTCTGGAGGCCGTACGGGTCTGGATGGATGGCAACCGACTAAAACTCAACCCTTCCAAGACGGAGTGGCTGTGGCTTCCGGCCTCCCGGTTCAACCAGGTGCTTCCATCTCTGGCCATCGGGGGCGTCCAACTAGCCCCCATGGAACAGGTGCGCAATTTGGGCGTCCTCCTGGATGCCCGGCTGTCCATGGATGATCATGTAACAGCCGTGGCAAGGGGGGCGTTCCATCAGGTTCGCCTGATGCGCCAATTGCGCCCCTTATTGGACCGGGATGCCCTACGCACAGTCACCCATGCGCTAGTGACGTCTCGCCTGGATTACTGCAATGCTCTCTACATGGGGCTTCCCTTGAGATGCACTCGGAGACTACAGTTGGTCCAGAATGCGGCCGCGCGGGTGATTATGGGGAGGACTAGATACTCCCCTGTAACACCTCTCCTGCGCGAGCTGCACTGGCTTCCTGTGGTCTACCGAGTGCGTTTCAAGGTTTTGATTATGATCTTTAAAGCGCTTCATGGCACAGGGCCTAGTTATATGCAGGATCGCATCCTGCCCCACACATCCCTACGACCAATTCGCTCACACAGAGAGGGACTTCTCCGGGTGCCGTCCGCCAAACAGTGCCGGGGGGCGACACCCAGGAGCAGAGCCTTCTCTGTGATGGGCCCAGCCCTGTGGAATGACCTCCCCCGTGACATCAGGATCACTTCCGATCTCCGCTCCTTCCGTGTACAGCTGAAGACCCACCTCTTTCAATTATCTGGCCTGGCTCAATCGTAATTTTTCTCTTATTCCTCCTAACTGTTTTTTAAATTGTTTTTAAATATTAATTCTTAATTGCATATTGGGTTTTTACAATTGGGGTATTTTAATGCTGATTTTTAACTGTCTAAATGATGAAATTTGTTACCTCCTCCGTGTATGTGTGTTTTGTATTTATGTACGTTTATGTGCTGTTATTTATCTTCTATGTTTTATGCTCCATTGTACGCCGCCCCGAGTCCTACTTGGAAAGGGAGCGGCTAATAAATCCAAATTATTATTAATTATTATTATTATTATTCTATTCTATTCTTTCCTGTTCTATTCTGATTTCTCCTATTATATTCTACTCTGATTTATCCTATTTTATTCTATTCTATTCTGATTTCTTCTATTCTATTCTTCCCCATTCTATTCTGATTTCTCCTATTCTATTCTATTCTATTCTATTCTACTCATCATTGTCAGGTTTACAAATCAGGTTGGTGCGATTATACGGTGGAAACCTGGGCGAAGATATTCCTTGACCTGATTCATCCATGGTCATAAGCCAATGTTTCCATTTGAACTTACTGACCACAATAGAGCTAGCTGAATTGTCACAAAAGACACAGAAATAACCCACAGAGGTCAACGTCTAGATCAGTGGTAGTCAACCTGGTCCCTACTGCCCACCAGTGGGCGTTCCAGCTTTCATGGTGGGCGATAGGGATTTGCTATAATTCTGCTTTATAAATTTTATAAAGTAAAGTTACTTCCCTACTTTATAAATCACCATTAATGTGGAACCGGTGGGCAGTTAGAAAATTTTACTACTAACAGAGGTACAAAAGTGGGTGGTAGATATAAAAAGGTTGACTATCCCTGGTCTAGATTCACACCACACATCACAGTCCAACGAAGCAATCTTTGTGTTTAAACAGAACATGAATCCAAGGGTGGGTGACTGATGAGTACAATATTATAGCTTAAAATGGGGGCGATTAATTTGTAGCCCAGATATTGTACAAAGTCAGACAGCGTGGATAGTGGATAGGCTCCATAAGAAGGGTAAAATTCAGTCCAGTGGATTAACTGACCGATCGAGAGATCAGTTAATGGTGGACGATCGTTTTATTGCAATTAAACAACAATGGGTTTTGTGTAGAGAACATCGGGGTGCTGACAAGAAAGGGACAATCCCAGAGGCCTTCTTCTCTTCGGTTGATTTTCATCTTAAGAGCAAAAATATAACTTCTCACCTAGTATCTTAGCAATAGCAATAGCACTTAGACTGATATACTACTGTGTTTTTCGGAGTATGAGACGCTCCGAAGTATAAGACCCACCTAGCTTTTGGGGAGGAAAACAAGGGGAAAATATCTGCCTCCCAGCAATTTGCCTCCTTGCAACAAACAACAAACAGTACAGACAATATACACTGTTTGTAGTGTTACATTTCAGACTATAGTTGTACATATGCTGTTAAAATTGATGTGGCTTTCTGGAAGTATACGTTATTCCCGGCTATTTAAAAGAAGATACAATAGCACTGGGACTCTTCAGATCACGCATTTATTTTAAAAAGCTTCTTCATTTTGTTAAGCTGTCTAGAACAATAATAAAGCAGTCCTAAAAAAATAAATCTAATAATTTGAACATTCTATAGGCATTTATAGTTACTGATTTACCTCCTTGCAGCAAACAGCCTGATTAGCCCAAGAAAAAAAATCCGCCTCCCAGCAATTTGCCTCCTGGAGCAAACAGCAAGTTTCACTTTCAATTTCTCCCGATCATCAGCTGTTTCAGGCTGCAGGGATTGCTATAGCCCAGTGATGGCGAACCTTTTTGGGCTCGCGTGCCATAAGTGGGGGGAGCGCAGGGGGGGTCGTGTGCGGGTGTGCAGCACCCATAATGCAATGCGTGACACACACCGCATGTGCATGCGCGCACTACAGGCACTTCCCCCAATTTTTTGCCTGCTTTTTCCCCCTCCCCAGGCTCCAGAGGCTTTATAGGAGCCTGGGGGAAGGGTGAAAACAGCCTCCCCTGCCCCCCCAGAGGCCCTCCGGAGGCTTCAGGGACCTTCAGGAGGCTTCCCTGAAGCTTCCGGAGCAATCAAAACGACCCTCTGAGCTTCCGGTTTGCTCGGAGGGTTGTTTTGAGCGCTCCGAAGGCTTCAAGGACCTTCGGGAGGCTTCCCTGAAGTCTCCGGAGCACTGAAAACAACCCTCCGAGCAAACCGGAAATCTGTTCCCGAACCTCCGGTTTGCCCATAGGGCCATTTTCTTTGCACTCCGGAGGCTTCGGGGAAGCTCATGAAGCCTCCGGAGGGCCTCGGGGGGGCAGGGGAGGCTCTTTTCGCCCTCCCCAGGCTCCTATAAAGCCTCTAGAGCCTGGGGAGGCTCTGGAGCCTGGAGCAAACCCGAAAAGGTTCGCCATCACTGGACTAGACATACCTACTTCCTGCAACCGTTCATCGTATGGTTTAGCCTCCAGTCTTCTAATCTAATCAGTCCCCTCAACACAGTTGCAACTCTCCCAGCTAGCATAGCCCATATTAGTAGTAGAATATTTGAAGGATTCTGGGATTTTCTCTTTGTTCCCATGAAAAATGTCCGTATTCGAACGGTTGTCTTTTCAGGTGTACTCCGCGAAGAGTCAAAAGTGCCGCTCTTCGTTTGTTTCCTGTGGCTTCCTGGTTACCTGCGTATCAGATCAAGAATTGGCTTCTTAGCGACATCGTTTCGGGGATTAGCACAGGGCTGGTCGCCATCTTACAAGGTAGCGGTTTTAAGTTCTGTTTAATAAATGCGGAGGGTTTTTTCCGCGCGAAATGCTGTCCTCACCACCTCGACTTACGGCCACGAATGACCCAACATTTCTCTTGCTAACCAAGAGAAAGTGAGTTTCGTCCCATTCTGCGACCTTTCTTGCCACCGTTGTTGAGTCAACCACTGTTGTGGTTAAGTCACTAATACAGTCGTTAAGTGAATCTGGCTTCTTTGCTTGTCAAGAAGGCCATGTCACTTTTTTTCAGTGCCATATTAACTTCGGACGGTCGCTAAGCGAAGGGTTATAAGTCGAGGACTATCTGTACTTTTTCACTCACATTATTATTATTATTTTCTCTTTTCTTGAAGGCCTAGCATTTGCTTTATTGGCAAATGTCCCTCCAAGTTATGGACTCTACGCAGCCTTTTTTCCTGTGGTTGTATATTTCTTCTTTGGCACTTCCAGACATATATCCGTCGGTAAGTTGAACTAAACCCCTGTTGAACTTGGGGCGAAGTCTTTAATTAGCCTCACATTATAACATCCGCCAGCGAACCGATGATCAAATTGCATAGTTTATGATCAAGTGCAGCCGAGAAGAACCATAAAATATGAACTCAGGGTCCAGCACAAACCTTTGTGTCATAATCACATACAAGGCAGGCAGCAGAAATATGTGGCATAGGGTGATTTTTATGGCTGTGAGGGATTATCAAGCATGAGCAGGACCTAAAATTCTATCAAAAATAGATGTGCCTGCACAGAACAATATTATGTCTTGATCAAATGTCTCAACATCTTCATCAATGATTTGGATGAGGGAATAAATGGGGAACTCATCAAATTTGCAGATGACACCAAGCTGGCAGGAGTAGCCAACACTCCAGAAGACAGGCTAAAGATACAGAAGGATCTTGATAGACTTGAACATTGGGCACTATCTAATAAAATGAAATTCAATGGTGAAAAGAGTAAGGTTCTACATTTAGGCAAGAAAAACGAAATGCACAAGTACAGTGTAGGTGGTACCTTGCTCAATAGTAGTAACTGTGAGAGGAATCTTGGAGTCGTAGTGGACAACCATTGAAATAGGAGCCAGCCGTGTGCAGCAGCTGCCAAAAAAGCCAACACAGTTCTAGGCTGCATCAACAGAGGGATAGAATCAAGATCACGTGAAGTGTTAATACCACTTTACAATGCCTTGGAATACTGCATCCAGTATGCAAAAAAGATGTGGAGATTCTAGAAAGAGTGCAGAGAAGAACAACAAAGATGATTAGGGGGCTGGAGGCTAAAATATATAAAGAACAGTTGCTGGAAGTGGGTATGTCTAGTTTGATGAAAAGAAGGACTAAGCAATCTTCCAATATCTCAGGGGTTGCCACAAAGAAGAGGGAGTCAAGCTATTCTCCAAAGCACCTGAGGGCAGGACAAGAAGCAATGGGTGGAAACTAATCAAGGAGAGAAGCAACCCAAAAATAAGGAGAAAATTCCTGACAGTTAGAACAATTACTTAGTGGAACGACTTGCCTCCAGAAGTTGTGAATTCTCCAACACTGGAAGTTTTTAAGACAAGATTGGATAACCATGTGTCTGAAATAGAATAACAAGAGTCAGAAGGGACCTTGGAGGTCTTCTAGTCCAACCCCCTGCCTAGGCAGGAAACCCTTCACCACTTCAGACAAATAGCTATCCAACATCTTCTTAAAGACTTCCAGTGTTGGGGCATTCACAACTTCTGGATGCAACTTCTGTTGCACTGATTAATTGTTCTGTCAGTAAATTTCTCCTTAGTTCTAAGTTGCTTCTCTCCTTGACTAGTTTCCACCCATTGCTTCTTGTTCTACCCACAGATAGGTATAGGGTTTAGGGTTTCCTGCCTAAGCAGGGGGTTGGACTAGAAGACCTCCAAGGTCCCTTCGAATTCTGCTATTCTATTCTTGTCAGAAAAGGAGAACCATACCAAGATGGTTACCGTATTTTTCGGAGTATAAAATGCACCTTTTTCCCCACTAAAAGAGTGCGGAAATATTGGTGCATCTTATACACCAAATACAGCCATTTTTAGCCTCCCGAAGCTTCTTTAGCCTCCGCATCCCATTTTTGCGAAAAAACGGAGGCTTTTTTGCCTTCCCTCAGCCCTGCTGAAGCCTGCATAGTGCTGCTGGGGGCTGAGGGAAGGCAAAAACATTTTTTTCTAACTTACCTCTTCAAAATCTTGGTGCGTCTTATACACCGGTGCGTCTTATAGTCCAAAAATACGGTAGTTACAGTGGCGATAATGAATGCTCCCACTGGGAGATCTCCTTAAGGACAGATCGCCAGGGAGAAAATCTACCAGAGTCAACAATGGCTCTCCATCATCCATCATCCTGTTCAGGATTGCGATAGCTTTCTTAGTGATGGAATCCTTCGCTAGGTTGGGTGGTGCAAAAGCCATGGGAACTGTTTGATAGACGGATCAATCATTCAATCGTGTCACACAGGACCTTTCCCCATCCTGAGTCTGATGGTAGGAGGAGCAGTTATAAACATGGTCCCGGACAAGCCTGGGAATGCAAATGAAGCCATGAATAATTCATCGCTAAACCAGGAAAGAGTCATGGTGGCCCTATCCGTCACTGTCCTAGCTGGCATCTTTCAGGTAAGCGTTTTCTGTATGAATGCATTCCCCCCCCCACTTTTTTTTTAGCATTTAAAACTATCCCAAAGCATGTGCCAATGCCCAGACATTGTCCTGTCCTTCTCTTTATCTCAGATGAGTGTCTGTTAGGTACCATCACGAGATCTTCCTGTCCTGCCCTCAATGGAAGTAGTAACTACAATGCAGAGAAAAGGTTGCAGAATCTTTAGTTCAGTGGTAGGATTCCAATAATTTAACAACCTGGGGAAAAAACTACAATACATAACATTACATATATTAACCGCAAGTAGAATCGTTTTAGCACAGAATTGGAAACAAGCAGATATTCCTCCAGACTCAGTTAAAAAGAAGGAAAATCTATGAATGTGCAGAAATGGATAGACTGTCTATGGGAATGAAGGAGAGGGAAGAAACCGAGTACTATCAAATTTGGAATAGATGGTATTCCTGGCTTGAGAGTGAACGTAAAACTTAAGGTATAAACGGTAAAAGTATAATATATAGGATATAAAATTTATAAGAAATACATGACGTCGATTCGTGAGTAGATGTTATTATAATTTAAATAAGGATATAACTTAGGATAGTGAAATTGAGATAGAATTTTTTGTAAATAGGATTGTTACGAAAGATATTGTATTATTATAAACCTTTCACCCCTGCTCCAAATCCTCAGGATTATTTCACGAAAGGAATAGTCGTAAATTGAGGACTACTTGTATCCAAAATTCACAAATTCCTTCCTTCTGTTGCATCAAAAGAAATTGATTTTGAAAAGAACTCGGAAAGAAGCTGATTTTTGTAAAAGAAAAAAAAAAGCAGCCAGGAGAGAAGACAAAAGAATTCATTATTATTTACTATTTAAATATTACTTTTTATTACTTACATAGCAACCCTATATTAAGTAATATCCTACAAATGTAGGAGATGTAGAAGAAGGAATGGCAGAAGCTGGTGATGGGGTCAAAAGAGGACCAGCCTAGAATCTCTACATAGCCACAAACGACGCAAGTCCAGCCTCCCTTGAATTCCATTAACCAGTATTATCTGTAGAGATTCTCAGTCATTCAGGTCGTGGTTGTCCCAAAAGTGCTTTTTCAGCAGACAACTGGACTTCCTTGTTTTTTCCTTTTGAAGACGTTTCACTTCTCATCCAAGAAGCTTCTTCAACTCTGACAGGTTAGTGGGGAATGGAAGGATTTATATTCCTTGCAGACAGCAGGACAAATTGCAGAGTACAGGAACCATTTGAACCACAGGACACAGATAAATCTCCAAGTGGCCTCAACGACCCTCTAAAAAAGGATGCAAATGACCAGCTGTCTGCAAGGAATATAAATCCTTCCGTTCCCCCACCATCCAACCAGAACTGAAGAAGCTTCTCAGATGAGAAGCAAAATGTCTTCCAAAGAAAGTCCAGTTGCCTACTGAAAAAGCACCTTTGGGGCATTAATCTGTATCCCAATTCCAAGCAGGGACGAACTGTTAGTTAAGAATATTTCAAAGTGTATAGGCTTTTAGTAATAAATCAGCTTAATTAAACCTTTACATGTGGACACATCTTTCGCCCCCGATACAAAATGATGATTTCTATTCCAACAAAAATAAATCACCATTGTTTAATTTTCAGTTTTTCCTGCCTAACCATCGAGATTCTCATTTCTTTTTTTTCCATCCCTAACGTCCTTATTCTTCTCTTCCAGTTAGTCCTGGGTGCCTTACGCTTCGGCTTCATCGCCATCTATTTATCTCAGCCATTGATCAGCGGATTTACTACAGCTGCCGCGATACACGTGTTTGTGTCTCAGCTAAAGTTCATTTTACAACTACCCGTCGAGCCGTTCAATAAGCCACTGGGACTCATCTGGGTGAGTGTTGCAAACCCCGGGCCCTTATTTCTCAGGAAACGTCTCTGATTTGTTGTCATGCGTTGTTGCCATATTGTAAAGCAGCGGTCACCAAGTGATGGTCCATGAGAACATTTTGGTGGTTTGCAGAAAAAGTATTTTCATTTTTTATATTGCACTAAATCAGGGGTCCTCAAAGTACGGCCCCTGGGCTGGATACGTGCAATTATGTGTTTGTGTTGCTGCAGAGAGTCTCCCCCTTCGGGGTCTTTTTGTAGGGGTCAGAAATTCTGACTTGGGGTCTGCTTCAGCCTCTTGGTGCAGGGCTTTGGGTGAAGGCTGGAGGGAAGTGCCACTGAGCAAAGAGCCAGAGCTAGCCTGGGGTAATTCTGAAGCTGTCTTCACACATACCATTAAGCCATGATTGTTTTTGATCATGAATAGGCCAGCATGAAGCCACAGTTGCTCATGCAGTCAAAACATGTGTTATTTAGTCCCATTTTCCTTTTTTTTAAAAAGCTTCTCTTGCTTTCGCTTCATGGTTAGTTAGTGGCTTGCAAGAAACCAACCCGCCAACCGAGAACAAACTAGGCAGTCAATAACAATCCACTTGTCCTCTGTGTGGTGAGATCAACAAACCACAATCAATGCCCATGCTAAGGCATGGTTTTGCACTGATTCTATGTTTCAAGAACCCTCGGTAGTGGTAACAACAACCAACTCTCTTTTCTGTTTAATGTGACATGCAAAGTGGAGCACTTCAAAACACAATTTGTGATATTCATTTGTCGTTTGCAATCATATTGCGCAGAGGTGGGTTTTACATAAGTTTACCACCAGTTTGCTGCTTGCTTTGTTGGCGAGCACGTCTTCCGCGCATGTGTTTTGCTCGCGAGCGTGTGTCGATACCCAGTCTGTTCTTCCTTTTTAACAGACCCTGGAAAGTATATTTAGCCAAATCACCAATACCAACATTGCGGATTTAGTCACCGCCCTCATTATCTTAGTCGTCGTGACTGTGGTCAAGGAATTGAACGACCGCTACAAAGCCAAACTCCCTGTACCGATTCCTATTGAAGTCATTGTGGTAAGAATATCTCCTTTCCGTTTGCAAGCTAAAGTAATGTTCAAATCATTGTAATGTTTTGTTTTTTTAAAAAAAATCAGATGTTTTGGGTTCTGTTCACATCTAACGTTTGTTCAAATAGTGGCGTCCTCGGTTGGGTTAAAAAAAAACACAAAATGGCGCCCGCAATCACACGAGTGAAGCTTTTTGTTTAAGATGAAGCACATAAGAAAAGAATGAAGTTTCATCCTGGCCACCATCTTGATTTCTGTGAACTGACTGCCTGTGGGGGAAAAAAAAAACCCAGAATTTTGTCACTTTCCACATCTGAAACCAGGGTAAAGGTAAAGGTTCCCCTCGCACATATGTGCTACTCGTTCCTGACTCTAGGGGGCGGTGCTCATCTCCGTTTCAAAGCCAAAGAGCCAGCGCTGTCTGAAGACGTCTCCGTGGTCATGTGGCCAGCATGACTCAACACCGAAGGTGCACGGAACGCTGTTACCTTCCCACCAAAAGTGGTTCCTATTTTTCTACTTGCATTTTTTACGTGCTTTCAAACTGCTAGGTTGGCAGAAGCTGGGACAAGTAATGGGAGCTCACTCCATTACACAGTGGTAGGGATTCGAACCGCCGAACTGCCCCACCTTTCTGATTGACAAGCTCAGCATCTTAACTACTGAGCCACCAAGCTATAAGAGTATAAACAAATGGTGGATTCCTTAGTGCTCTCAGAACTTGGTTGTTTTCTTAAAGACGTTTCATTACCCAACTAGATAACACCATCAGTGAAAGGAGTTAGACTTAGAATAACTTCATTGTAACCTTGAACGTACACTAATCGGCATACATTAAAATGAAACGTGTTTGCTCTCTGTTTTGTACACAAGTGGTTTGCCCTGTCAGTGTTGGGAGGGAGTGTTCTTGGTGCTTCCTTAATTAAGCCATTGTTTAGTGTTGGCTTGTTTTTCTGAGTTGGTAGCATCTTGATTGTAGTATTGTTTATTTCTTGATTGTGGTCTATTGTTAAAATTGATGTTCATCTCTGTTCATTTGGCTGTTGATCGCTGACAAGTGGGAAGTTTTGGTCTTTTGATTTCTTTTTTTAGCTTTCGGATTGTCTCTTTTGAATGGTGTGTATATGTTATTTATCTCTATGTGCCTGTTGATGGCTGATTTCTCTGAATGCGAGACTTCCAGGAATTGCCTAGCATTTTTGGACTTGACTTAGTTTGTGTTCATCGTTTAATTAACCCTAACCCTAACCCAATTAAACCTACCGTTAGGTTTGTCCACGTGTTGAGAAATTAAAGAGTTTTTATCATGCTCCTGATTGCTAGTTGATGATCCTGGCTGCGCTCGGCTAATCTTCTGCCTGTTTATCCTACACAATATGCTGTCTAGCTTTGCCATAGCTTTCCTCCTCAGGAGCAAGCGTCTTTTAATATCTTGGCTGCAGTCCCCATCTGTGGTGATCTTGGAGACCAGGAAAATAAAACCGGTCACTACCTCCATTTCTTTCCTATCTATTTGCCAGCAATTGAGAGGGCCGGATGTCATGATCTTAGTTTTCTTAATGTTGAGTTTCAAGCCAACTTTTGCACTCTCCTCCTTCACCCGCATCAAGAAGCTCTTTAGTTCCTCTTCACTTCTATTTTAAGCTTTTACTTAAAGGACCTCAAATATGAATAGCTAAAAATTGACATTCCTGGGTTATTTTACTGCACTGTAAGAAAGTGGGTTGTATTCCAACCATCCCTTAGCAAAAGCTCTTTGAATACAAGAAAAAGAAAAGGAGATATTGTGCTGTTCCTTTGCTAAGAGAGAAGGTGTTTTGGACCAATCTCAATTGTCACCTAATGAACCTCTCCATAATATAGAAGTTCACCTTACTTGGTTTGTGGTATGAACTGCAGCCTAAGTTTTTATTTTTCCCTCTCTAACATCTTAAGGCTTTTCCTTGTAATTTATGAGGGCATAAATCTCATCCCTGTGGTGTTTAGCTGCTCCTTTGGGCTAAACGTTGTGCTTAAACCCTGTACTTTAAAAAATATACTTCAAGATGAAGTTTTTAATCAAGAGCCACTAGAGAGCAGCAAATAGATCTGCGTGTATTTGCTGCCATCTGGTGGTCAATCAGATCCTTGCGTAGTAGATACTCTAAAGATAAGTGGATAAAGGTTTCTTCCCTGTTCAGTTGCGTCGGACTCTAGGGGGCGTTGCTCATCTCTGTTTCTTGGCCGCGGGAGCCAGCGTTGTCTGAAGACATTTTTTGTGGCCATGCGGCCAACATGACTACGCTAAGCCACAATGAATATTGTTCCATTCCCACCAAAGTGGTACCTATTTATCTACTTGCATTTGCATGCTTTTTCGAATTGCTAGGTGGGCAGGAGCCGGAGCAAAGAACGGGAGCTCACCCCATCACACAGCACTAAGCTCTCAAACTGCCGTCCTTCTGGTTGACAAGTCCAGCATCTTAACCGCTAGGCCACCACGCCCAGTAAATGCTATAACCCTGACCTTAATCAACCCAAGTTGTATTTTCCTCATGAGTGAAAAATTAGTTTGTTCCTCAGTTGGAAGAACTCTCAATTTCCCACAGACACAAAAAGGAAATGACCCCGTAAGCCCTTACTGTTAAAAACATCTCCATGAATTCAAACCCGCAAATCGGAGTTCAGGTTTCAGAGATGTTTTCAGGCGTGAAGACAATGAAAACCGTAACGGTTTTCCTCCATCATTCACGGTGAAAGGACAGGCTAAAATGAAATCGGCAATAAGTCTTTCTTTAAGAACTTGCACTGTATACAACAAGGTGAAGGTAAATAGTGAAAAAGCCCCTTAAATGGGTGAAATCCTCCTGGTTTGGCACGGTTCAGACGAATCAGTAGGGGTGACTGTCCTTAGTTCTGCAAACCAGTAGTAAAAAAATAGCTTCCAACGATCACGGGACTCAACTGTGAGAAAATAGAAGCTACTTTTAAAGCTTTTTTTGCCCAAACCAGCAGGGGAAAAAATGCTTTAAAAAGCTTTAAAAACAGCTGAAAGTGAAAAAAAGAGTTGGCCACGCCCACCCAGTCACATGACACCCCTACCAAGCCACACCCACAGAACGTGGGGGGATTAGATTTCACCACTGCCCTTAAATACTTGTAAAGCTTTTTAAAATTGTTTTGTTGTGCTTTTTTCCAGACAGTTATAGCAACTGGACTATCTTACGGCTTTAATTTCAAAGAAATATATGGCGTAGATACGGTTGGGACATTAGATAGCGGGTAAGTAGACATGATGCCGTATATATATATATATTAATGGAAACAGATAGCTTTTAGGTTGTTATTCCGCTTCCTACTCAAATTTAGCCACCATTTGCCCACGTTCTCCCTTTTAAACATCTCCTGTGCCTTCACTCTAGATTTCAAGCTCCAGTTGCTCCCGATCTCAAGTACTTTGAAGGTGGTCTGGGAGACAGTATCTCTATCGCCATCGTCGGCTTCGCCGTTGCCTTTTCGGTGGCGAAGGTTTATTCCATTAAGCATGATTACCCCATAGATGCCAACCAGGTAAGCATCTAGCAAGTGCCGGATCTGCCACTTCGCTCCTGCTACTTGCCTTGCTCCAGACCAGCCTGCCGTAGACGTAGGGAGAGGTGGGAAACCCATGGGAGCGGTGTGCCAGGGGTGTCAAACTTGATTTTATTGAGGGCCACATCAGGATTGCATTTGACTTGAGAGGGACCGGAAGCGCCGCAGTGAGACAGCCGGGGAAATCGTGGGCTCTGAAGAGCTCCACGTAAATCCTGATTGACAAATTGTCTTCGGACCAGAATCTTCCTGAAGGGAGGGTGAAGAAGGAGCTGCATCTTGATCAATTGAAAGGAACAAAACTGGTTCCTCGTAGGCCAAAGACTAGCTCTCTGAATCGGCGGCGGGGGTGGTGGGCCTTGTAAAATGGCCACTACAAAGCTGGGGCATCCGGATGAAGTATCGGGCAGGAGCGATGTTTGGAAGAAGTGTGGAGATTCTGTTGAGAAGATTTAAGTAACCAATTGATACAAATTTGAATTGGGAATTGGGAAAGGACCTTGCAAGCAGAAAATAGTATTAGCGGACAGATTGGGAATTTTGCGGAAAGAAAAGAGAGAGGGGGGGGGGGAAATGGCGATTTAAACTTTTAAGCCCAAAGAGAATTGTCTGCTTTAAATACGTTGGAGACAGAAATGAGAACTGGCTAACCCACGGGAACAAAAAGCTTTGAATTTGAATTGGAAAAGACTGTGATTTTAAATGGAGACTAACGGACAATTGGAAACCTCGCGGAAAGAATGAGGGGGGAAAACGGAGGCTAAAATATCAAGACTAAGGGTTGTGTTTGACTTCGGGGGCTGGCTGGGTGTGGCCAGCTTGACATCACTCATGTCAGGGACATCTGTGATGGCCCAAGTGCTCCGCCAGCAAAAACAGGCTCCCAAAGTCCGTTTTTGGCCGCGATGGCCTCCTGCAGCCCTCTGCCAGTGAAAATGGAACTCGGGAGGGGGGGGCTGTGTGCATCCCTTGAGCTCTGTTTTCTGGAAGAAAGCAGCAGCAGGCCATTGCGGCTGAAAATGTAGCCTGGGAGAGCCGCAAATGGCCTTCCCAAGCTCCGTTTTTGCTGGCAGAGGCACCGTGGGCTGGTTCTTCGCTGTTTCCAGGGTGGCCCGTGGGCCAGATCTAAGCACCCAATGGGCCAGATTCGGCCCACGGGCCTTGAGTTTGACAACCCTGCTCTAAGCAGCTTGCGCTGCCAGAGACAACACTTTAAGGACACTTAAATAAGAATGCAACTGGACTCCAAGGACAGCAGTTCCGAAAACATCTGGTTCGAATATGATGGGGATACAAGAGGACTAACAAGTGAGCAGGGGTGGGAAACTGGTGGCAAGTCACTTTTTTCAGTGCCGTTGTGACCTGGAACTGTCACTAAGTGAACTGTTGTAAGTCAGGAACTATCTGTATGACCTTGCAGTGTGTATGTGTATGTGTGTGTTTTAAAGGAATTGGTTGCCTTTGGAATCAGCAACATCTTTGGAGGGGTGTTCAAAGGATTTGCGGCAAGCACTTCGCTCTCCAGGTCTGGAGTGCAAGAAAGCACCGGCGGGAAGACACAGGTATTTCCTGATTTCAGGTTTTTGCGGTCAATCAATTACCCAAAGTTGTTTTAGAGGAAGTGTGTTGACCAAGGCTTTTTGTCCTGCAGGTTGCTGGACTTCTCTCAGCTATCATTGTCATGATTGCTATCTTAGCCATTGGATATCTCTTGGAACCACTGCAAAAGGTACCGACTTTGGGGCCTAGTGGTTGGGTTGGGTTGCATTGGGCTGGATTGGATGGGGTTATGTTGGGTTGCGTTGCATTGGGTTGGGTTGGGTTGGATTGAGTTGGGTTGAGTTGGGTTGGGTTGGGATGAGTTGAGTTGAGTTGGGTTGCATTGGGTTCGGTTGCATTGGATTGAGTTGGGTTAGGTTGGGTTGGGATGAGTTGAGTTGGGTTGCATTGTGTTGGGTTGCATTGTGTTGGGTTGCATTGTGCTGCATTGCATTGCATTGGATTTGGTTGGGTTGGGTTGCATTGGGTTGGGTTGGGTTGCATTGGGTTAGGTTGGGTTGAGTTGGGTTGGGATGAGTTGGGTTGGATTGGGTTACCACAGGTGGAATCCTTTTTTTTAACAGGTAGTCCTTGACAATTGAGCCAACAACTGAGCCCAAAATTTATGTTGCTAAGTCAGACAGTTGTTAAATGAGGTTTGCCCCATTTTACAACCTTTCTTGCCACAGATGTGAAGCAAAACACTGTGGGTGTTAAGTTAATCACATGGTTGTTAAGTGAATCTGACTTCCTGATTGACTTCGATTGTCAAACGTCGCAAAAGGGGATCATGTGACCCCCAGGACACTATGACCATCCTAAAAATGAGTCAGTTGCCAAGCCTCTGAATTTGGGTCATGCAACCATGGGGATGCTGTTATGGTCGTAAGTGTGAAAAATGTTCATAAGTTACTTTTTTTCAATTGTAACTTCGGACGGTCATTAAACGAATAGTTGTAAGTCGAGGACTACCTGTGCATTGAGATATTCAAATCTCCCTCTTGCCTCGCTTTACGTCTTGTATTGTGGTATTCTGTCTTTAAACGTGTACGTTATTCTTTCATCGACAGTCAGTTCTTGCAGCTTTGGTCCTGGGCAATTTGAAGGGGATGTTGATGCAGTTCAAAGAGATTGGAGTTTTGTGGAAAAAGGACAGGTGTGATTGTGTAAGTGACTCCTCACCCAGCAGTGGGTGCAAATATTCAAACATAAACAATATCATTGAACACATCTGCAAGGGAAACAAAGGGAGGGAGGGAGGAATAGCAGTAGCACTTAAAACTTATATACCACTTCACAGGGCTTCATAGCCCTCTCTAAGCAGTTTACAAAGAGAGCCTATTGCCCCCACTTAAGTCACTTTTTTCAGTGCCATTGTAACTTTGAATGGTCACTAAACGGGCTATTGTAATTCAAGGACCACTTGTACTCTTAAATTCCTTGCCTGTCTGCCTACTCAAAAAAGCCACCATGTCTCCATGTCAAACATTGGATATTGCTTTTTGTGTATCAGCAATCATAATCTATATCTATAAAAATGGCTCTGGGTGTGTGTGTGTTCTCCAGCATAACTCTGGAACGCCTCGAACAATTTCAATCAAACTTGGTAAAACAGATGACTTACTCTCTGAAAAAAAATATACTGTGGGGGTAAGACATCCCTAACACTCCTCGGGGTGTGTGTTCTGTTAACATACAGCCTGTTGTGCCTTAAAATGAATTCTACTGTACTGCCGTAAAATGGCTTCTACTGTACAGCATAGTGGGGTTGCCATTGAAATGGCTTCACAGTAATTCCACAAGGGGGCTCCCTCTGGAAAGGGGGAAAATCCAACATTAGAAATTACGTTTAGTCCGGACGTTTTCCCCCTATAAATAAATACCTGGGCAACGCCGGGTTATCAGCTAGTATTTACAAAAATATGTACGTGATTCAGTCAGAAACCCCTTGCTGATCATTCTCTCCATTTTGCTCCTAGTCAAACCTATCAATGGCATCTTCTTTAATGTTTGTTGTTGTTGTTAGGTTGTCTGGATTGTGACTTTCCTGGCTGCCTTTCTACTGGGATTGGATCTCGGCTTAGCTGCCGGCCTTGGATTTGAACTCCTGACGGTTGTATTCCGGGTTCAGTTGTAAGTAAATATTTATTTCATTTCGTCGGCTCCACTTCCTGAAGCGGATTAAAGATATCCAGTCATTTTGAATGCAGTGAAATCTTTTATCAACCGCATTAATTATGGTCCACTTTTTTGGGGGGGGTCACAGGTAGATTTCAGACAATATGCAGAGCAATATACGTGCCATATATTTCTTCTTGGCATGACACTGTAGTATCTCCGAGGAACTATCCCTCGTGGGGCAGCCGTGGGGTACCAAGTGTGCCATCCTATGCACTTGGTACGGGTAGTCCTTGTTTAATGAACGGTTGCTTAGCAACCATGACAGATTCCCCCCCCAAAATACTTAGATTTAGAATAGAATAGAATAGAATAGAATAGAATAGAATAGAATAGAATAGAATAGAATAGAATAGAATAGAATAGAATAGAATAGAATAGAATAGAATAGAATAGAATAGAATAGAATAGAATAGAATAGTAGAATGGAATGGAATGGAATGGAATGGAATAGAATAGAATGGAATGGAATGGAATGGAATAGAATGGAAAAAACAAAGTTGGAAGGGACCTTGGAGGTCTTCTAGTCCAACCCCCTGCCTAGGCAGGAAACCCTATACCGTTCCAGACAAATAGCTATCCAACATCTTCTTAAAGACTTCCAGTGTTGGGGCATTCACAACCTCTGGAAGCAACTTCTGTTCCACTGATTAATTGTTCTCACTGTCAGGAAATTTCTCCTCAGTTCTAAGTTGCTCCTCTCCTTGATTAGTTTCCACCCATTGCTTCTTGTCCTGCCCTCAGGTGCCTTGGAGAATAGCTTGACTGCCTCTTCTTTGGGGCAACCCCTGATGGTTTTTTTCCCAGCAAAAAAGTCTCAATACAAGGGAGACTGCTTGAGATTGCCTGTAGCCGGGGTGGCGAACCTACGGCACGAGTGCCACAGGTGGCACACAAAGCCATATTTGCTGGCACGCCAGTTGTCAGCTCCTGATTTTCGGCCTTCCGGGGGGCTGGGAGAGGCTGTTTTTGCCCTCCCTTGGCTTCAGGAAAGCCCCCCGGAGGCTGGGGAAGGCGAAAAACAGGCCCAACGGCCAAAACTGAAGTTCATTCCTGAACTTTCGGTTGGCCCATTGGGTCTGTTTTTCACCCTCAGTTCGGGAAAAATCCATTTCCAGCTTCCGGAGCGCCATCGCTGGCCTATAGAATGACAATGTTGTAACTGACCCGTTACCAAGATTTAACGACTCCCTCTATACCAGGGGTGTCCAAACTTGGGAACTTTAAGACTTGTGGACTTCAACTCCCAGAATTCCCCAGCCAGCCATGCTGGCTGGGGAATTCTGGGAGTTGAAGTCCACAAGTCTTAAAGTTCCCAAGTTTGGACACCCCTGCTCTATACAGTATTTGCTAGAAGGTCATTACTTTGGAATCCAGCAAAGAATATTCCCAAATTCTGCATAAGATGGTAATTTAAGAGATAATAGAGTGTTGGGAGAAATGTCCTTCTGGGTTCAGTTCCAAGTGGCTCTGCCTGAAGGAGGTCGATCTTTGTTATGTAGAATAGACTGGCTCAGGCCTTACTGGCTCATTGACAAAGGTGTGTTTCTGCCTTCCCTTTAGGGAAAATATTCTTCCCTTTTAATATTTTGTAAAATATCTCATTTTTCCAGGAGAGGGGTGGGTGCTAACTTCCTACAGTAGATATAAGCAAAGGTTCACCTCATGGGAATAACATTTGCATTGATCAGTTCCTTTGCTTCTCTTTTCAGTCCAAAATGCACACTTTTGGCTAACGTTGGAAGAAACGACATCTACAGAAACAGAAAAGACTACTCAGATGTAAGAATTTGACGTTGCGCTGGAGTAATTTAACATGGGTGGTGCGGTGGCCCAGAGGTGGAGCTCTCGCCTCACAATGAGGAGGCTGTGAGTTCAATCCTAGGTAGCGGCAGTTATTTCTCTCTCTGGGCACAATGAGAATATATCTGCTGAACAAAACTCCGCAATGGCAACATGAAGAGCATCCGGCCAGTAAACACTCTGATAGCTCCAGTTAGTTGCCCAGACTCCACTCTGCTAGGAATTACTGGGTCATCAAACAACGTTACAAAATAATTGGAGTAATTTAACATGCACATTTTTTGCAATTTTGAGTGCCTCAAAATTAACGTCTTTTTTTTAAAAAAAATCCCTAGATATATGAGCCAGAAGGAGTGAAAATTTTCAGGTGCCCATCACCGGTCTTCTTTGCCAATGTTGATTTTTTCAAGGAAAAGTTGACTGCTGCGGTAAGCATTTCGTATCATTTCAATGAAAATATTTCCCATAAAGCGTGCAATTTTTAAACCATATACATAATTATCTTTTAGACCTCACAAACATTTGTACAATGTCCCCCCCAAAAATCTACTTTCTTTTTCCTTAGGAACTATTACAAATGTTGTGTGTGAATGTTTGAAGTTAGAAATTCAAAAGGTCAAAGAAATCTAAGATTGTTATATAGGGAGTCCTCGCCTTACAATAATTCACTTAGTGACTATTCCAACAGCACTGAAAAAAGTGTCTTATGACCTTTTTCACACTTATGACCCTTGCTCCCTAAGGTCACACAATCTAAATTCAGATGCTTGGCCACTGACTCGTATTTATGACGGTCGTAGCGTCCTGGGGTCATATCCCTTTTACGACCTGACAAGCAAAGTCAATTGGGAAGCCAGGTTCACTTAACAACCATGTTATTAACTTAACAAGGGCAGTGATTCACTTAACAACGGTGGCAAGAAAAGTTGTAAAATGGGGCAAAACTCACTTTAAAACTGCCTCACTTAGCGACAGAACGTTTGGGCTCAATTGTGGTCAAACGTTGAGGACTACCACTGCAATGAAACATATAACTAGAATTTAATTTAAATCAAGTCCGTGTTCTCCACTTAAAAAGAAACTTAGAACATCCTAGGATGATTTTAAAAATAATAACCAGATATCTGCTAAGAACAATTGTTCCATATTTCAGGTTGGTTTTAAGCCGTTAAGGGTGTTGAAGAAACGCAACAAAGCTCTAAGGAAAATGAAGAAGATGTTAAAGAAAGGAGAACTTCAAGAAACTCCAGTAAGAATCCTTAATTATTTAAATGGCAGCAGAAAAAATATGCCCAATATTTCATTTCATTTTACTTTGTTTTGTTTTGTTTTATTTTAATTATATTTTATTATTGTTATTATTTTATTATTTTATTTTACTTTTCCTTACTTTTTTACTTTACTATTTTAGTTTATATTAGTTTATTTTAGAAATTTATATTGCTGCCTATTCTCACATGCTGATTCAAGGTGGCTTACAAGAATATAAAAACCTCACATAAAAAACAAGAAAACCAATAAAAGGGAGAATCATAGAATAAATTAATAAAATAATATAATAAAATAACTCCCCACCCCTGTCCTGGCAACATCATACGAGCCGTTTAATGGGCTCCATCCCTCTCTGGGTTCCCCAGGCCCACAATACTGCAAAATCTCCATTCCCTCCCCACCCCGCTAACCTGCTTTCCAGCTCCATTCTGTGCAGGGCAACAAAAGAAGACCCAGCCAATCAGCTGGGACTCTAATCAGCAGGGACTCCAATCCGCTGGGGCTCAGGAGGAAGTGAATAGATGGGGGCAGGACAATGGTGGGTTGCAGGCGGTATGGGCGTACTGGAGCCACCCGGAACACTGGATACCGTTTGGCCCACCCGCCTGCCCGAGCTTTACCGGTCTTTTAAGGCTTCTGCAGTTCTACGCAAGGCGCGTACAGTGCCTGCGAGACTGTCCGCTGAGCAGCTGGATGGTCGCGGAGTGTCACAGAGGGTCACGGAGGTGCTAAGATGCTGCGCGCATCCATGTGGACGCTGCCGGGCCCGTTCCAACCGTACCGGTTGGAACGGGATCCGGAACCCACCACTGGGGCAGGGCCAATCAGAGGTGGTATTTGCCAGTTCTCCAAACTACTCAAAATTTGGCCAGAACCTGTCAGAACTGGCTAAATACCACCTGTGCACACTGAGGTCTACATAAAACCAGGCAGGCCACTGCATCTTTCACCAACTGGAACTTCCGGCTGCTCTTGAAGGGCAGCCCCCCGAAGAGTGCATTACATGCGTTCTCTTTATGTACAAGGAAAGAACTTATCTTAAATTTCAGAACTGGCTGGTCAAGTGTTCAGATTTCTTTTTTGGGGGTTAAGAAGCATTCTGAACATTTTCCTTCTTCCATCAGCCCCAGGCCCTGGGTAAGGGTGGTGGGGTGGCGGTGGTTATTCAGGAATGTTTAGAGCCGAGGGAGTTCACTGTCCCTCAGATACCCGGGTGTGAGTCCTTTGGTGTGAACTGGGGCCCAGGGAGGCAGTGGGGCTTGCTGATTGTATACTTGGCTCCTCGCTATGCATCAGCAGCCCTGCCCGAGCTCCTCGAGCTAATCTCAGCGACGGCAGTTGAGACTCCCAGACTTTTGGTCATGGGGGACTTCAACTTGCCGTCAACGGGAGCGGCTTCCGAGGTGGCTCGGGAGTTCATGGCTTCCATGACGGCCATGGACCTGACCCAATTAGTTCAGGGCCCCACTCGCGAAGGGGGCCACACACTGGACCTCATTTTTGTATCTGAACAGTGGACGAGTGATCTGGGAATAGGGGACTTAGTCATCACGCCCCTGTCATGGTCAGATCACTCATCCCTCTGGCTGGACTTCCATGGCGCTATCCCCCACCGCGAGGAGGCGGAACCAGACTCTACAAGCTGGTACCGCCCCAGGCACCTGATGGAATCGGACAGATTCCAGACGGAGCTTGGGCCAATACCTGTAGCCCTGTCCCGCTCCCGCTCCGAGGACCTAGTGACTGCCTGGAATAGGGCGACGACTGGGGCCTTGGACCGGGTTGCGCCTTTGCGACCTCTCCTGCGGCATCGACCCACCCGGGCTCCTTGGTTCACTGAGGAGCTAAGGGTGATGAAGCGCCACAGGAGACGTCTAGAGAGCAGGTGGAGGTCCACACGCTCCGAATCTGATCGAACACAGGTAAGAGCCTATTTGCGGACTTACCTTGTGGCAATAAGAGCGGCCAAGCGTAGATATTGTGCCGCCCTTATTGCGTCCGCGGATAACCGCCCTGCCGCCCTGTTTCGGGTGACCCGCTTCCTTTTATCGCAGGGGACGCGGGAGACACCCTTACAGGGAAGAGCAGAGGAGTTTGGGGAATATCTCCAGGACAAAATTGATCAGATCCGGAGCGGATGGACCTCCGTCAGTGGACCAGACGAGCCGTCAACAGCAAGTCTTGAGAGACCATTCTGGGAGGAGTTTGACTCTGTTGCCCCCGAGGATTTGGACAGGTTGCGTGGACGGCTGCGGCCCACCATATGTTCAATGGACCCGTGCCCCTCCTGGCTGGTACTGGCAGCCTGGGAGGTGACACGAGGCTGGCTTCTGGGCCTGGTGAACACCTCATTGGGTGAGGGATACTTACCAACCGCCTTGAAAGAGGCGGTGGTGAGACCTTTGCTCAAGAGACCTTCGCTCGACCCAATGGAGCTAGCTAATTACCGTCCAGTCTCCAACCTCCCCTTCTTGGTGAAGGTTGTTGAGAATGTGGTGGCGCAGCAGCTCCCACGACACCTGGACGAATCCGACTATCTAGACCCACGCCAGTCCGGCTTCCGACCCGGGCACAGCACAGAGACAGCCTTGGTCGCGTTGGTTGATGATCTCTGGAGAGCCAGAGATAGGGGTTGTTCCTCTATCCTGGTCCTATTAGACCTCTCGGCGGCTTTTGATACCATCGACCATGGTATCCTATTGCGCCGGTTGGAGGGGATGGGAGTTGGAGGCACCGTTTTGCGGTGGTTCGGCTCCTACCTCTCCGACCGGAAGCAATGTGTGTTGACAGGGGGGCAGAGGTCGTCCCTGAGGCCACTCACTTGTGGAGTGCCACAGGGGTCGGTCCTCTCGCCTCTCCTGTTCAACGCATATGTGAAGCCGCTGGGTGAGATCATCCGTGGTTTTGGGGTTGAGTACCACCTGTACGCTGATGATACTCAGCTGTACATTTCAACCCCAAACCACCCCAACGAGGCTGTCGAAGTGATGTCCCGGTGTTTGGAAGCCGTCGGGGTCTGGATGGGGGACAACAGACTCAGACTCAACCCCTCCAAGACCGAGTGGCTGTGGGTACCGGCACCTCGATTCAGTCAGCTGACACCATCGCTGGCCATAGGGGGCGAACAACTGTCCCCTGTGGAGCGGGCACGCAATTTGGGCGTCCTCCTTGATGCCCGGCTGTCAATGGAGGACCATGTGGCAGCCGTGGCAAGGGGGGCGTTCCACCAGGTTCGCCTGGTGCGCCAATTGCCCCCCCTACTGGACCGGAGTGCCCTGCGCACGGTCACTCATGCGCTGGTGACGTCTCGCCTGGACTACTGCAATGCCCTCTACATGGGGCTTCCCTTGGGATCTTAATCGATCTTAATCGATTCCCTTGGGATCGGGGATCTGCAGTTAGTTCAGAACGCAGCAGCGCGGGTTATCATGGGGAGTACACGTTACTCCCACGTAACACCTCTCCTGCGCGAGCTGCACTGGCTACCTGTGGCCTTTCGGGTGCGTTTCAAGGTATTGATTACCATCTTTAAAGCGCTCCATGGCATAGGACCTAGTTATCTGCAGGATCGCATCCTACCACACACGTCCCTGCGACCTATCCGCTCACACAGGGAGGGACTCCTTCTGGTGCCGTCCGCTAGGCAATGCCAGCAGGCGACACCTAGGAGTAGGTCCTTCTCTGTGATGGGCCCAACCCTCTGGAATGACCTCCCCCCTGATATTCGAACTACCACCGACCTCCGTTCCTTCCGTCAAAAATTAAAGACTCATCTATTTCAATCAGCTGGCCTGGCACTCTCTTAGTTTTATCTCCTGGGGATATATTTTAATTGGGTTTGGGTATTTTAATTGGGGATGTTTTTAGGGTTTTTATAATATATTTATTTCTTGTACAGCCTTATCTCCTCCACCCAAATGTATTTAACTGTTTTATATTATTGTATTTTTATCTGCATTTGACTGTACACCGCCCCGAGTCCCTTTTTGGGAGAGGGGGCGGTTTAGAAATCCAAGAAATAAATAAATAATAAATTTCTTTCTTTTTTCGTTCAGAAAGGTTTTCTCTGTACCGTCACCAGTGCGACTGATTCGGAGGAAGAGCTGGACAACAACAGGATTGAAGAATTGAATGAACCCATCAATATCAAGGATTTTCCGATTAAGATCGACTGGAACGCCGCCCTGCCTCCCAACATCAATGTTCCAAGAATTGACGTTCATAGCGTCATTCTTGATTTTTCAGCGGTATCGTTTCTTGACGTTTCAGCCATGAGGATCATCGGAGAGGTAAAATTGTTTTCTACATTAGATAGATGATAGATAGATAGATAGATAGATAGATAGATAGATAGATAGATAGATAGATAGATAGATGAGAGAGAGAGAGAGAGAGAGAGAGAGAGAGAGAGAGAGAGAGAGAGAGAGAGAGAGAGAGAGATGTAGGTGGGTGGGTGGGTGGGTGGGTGGAGGGAGGGAGGGAGGGAGGGAGGGAGGGAGATGATAGATAGATAGATGATAGATAGATAGATAGATAGATAGATAGATAGATAGATAGATAGATAGATAGATAGATAGATGCAGATGTAGATGTAGATATATAGATATATAGATATATAGATATACGTGGCAAGAGAGCTGCGTGGTGGGCTAGTGGTAGAGCTCTCACCTCACAATCAGGAGGCTGTAAATTTGGCAGATATTTTTTTCTCTAGGCACAAAGAGAAAATATTTGCTGCTAACTCCCCATAGGCATCGGGAAGGGCATTCGGCCAATAAATGATCTGATTCTACACCAATGGAAGGGATTACGTGTGTGTGTGTGTGTGTGTGTGTGTATGTGTGTGTAAACATACATATATATGAAATAAGCGCTTGGCCTTATTTTCGGGGAGGTCTTATTATTTTTGAGGTGCAGGAGGCGGTGAGCGTAGTCACCTCATGGCTGCTGCTGTGTTGCAATATTTTCGGGGAGGGCTTATTTTAGCACATGCGCTCAAAAGCCCGATTGGGCTTATTATCCAGGGAGGTCTTATTTTCAGAGAAAGCTATATCTATCATCTATCTATCTGTCCATCTGTCATCTATCTATCCATCTATCTATTTATCTATCTGTAATATATACCATATTTTTTGGAATATAAGGCACACCGGAGTATAAGACGCACAAAGATTTTGAAGAGGCAAATTTTTTTAAAAAAGGTTTTGCACTCTGCAGAGCTCCCAAAAACGGCTCATTTTTTGTCCAAAAAATGCTGTATTCAGTGTATATGACACACCCAGATTTTCATCCTCTTTTTTGAGGGAAAAAGGTGCGTCTTTTACTCCGAATAATACGGTAACCCTAACTCTGACCACTCAAAGTTACAGCAGCACTGAAAAAGTAACTTAGTACTGTTTTTCACACTTATGACCGTTGCAACATCCCCATAGTCACATGATGAAATTTCAGATGCTTGGCAACTGACTCATACTTATGACAGTTGCAGTGTCCTGGGGTTGTGCAATCACTTTTTGTGACCTTCCGACTAGCAAAGTCCATGGGAAAACCAGGTTCACTTAACAACTGTGTTACTAACAGCTGCAGGGATTCGCGTAACAACTGTTGGGAAGAAAGGTCATAAAATGGGGCAAAACTCACAGGACAAATGTTTCACTTAGCAACCAAAATGTTGGGCTCCATTGTGGTCGTACGTCGAGGACTACCTGTATGGGAGGAAAAAAATTATGTCTGTTTTATATGGATTTACTGTATAGAAATGCTCCGTTCCCATGTACAGTGGCATTTCAGTGTGCAGAATTTCTCCTACTATGAAACTCCCAAATCCCTCATTTTTGTCCTTAGAAGGTTATTTCTTGAAGTTATTGCATTCTGAGTTATTATTATTGTTATTATCATATTTATACAGTTATGATGCCAAATTATTACCATAATCTAAATTATTGTATACACCTTTGTCTGCCTAGAGTTAAATATCACCCATTCCTCTTTTTAACAGACTTTGAGAGAATTCATCCGGGTTGACGTAGAAGTCTACATTGTGGGCGCACACAGTAAGGCTTTTTCTTATTGACTTTGTGACCTCCTTAGAGATGCCCATGTGAGTGGCCTAGAGGGGGAGCTCTCGCCTCACAATCAGGAGGCTGTGAGTTCGATCCTAGGTAGAGGCAGATATTTCTCTCATGTTGAGAATGTATCTGCTGAACAAAACTCCACGTTGGTGACAGGAAAGGCATCCGGCCAGTAAACACTCAGCTCCATTCAGTTGCCCAGACTTAACCCCAATGCAAAGGATTATGGGGTCGTTAAAAGGAGATTATACAGATGCCCATGTAAAACAATACTCTGTATATTTGTGTGTGTGTATACTGTATGTGTGGGGGGCGGGTGCGGGGGGGTATGGTGTGGTCCGCCGACAGCCTGTGTACCTGGCAGCAGAGTTGGACAGTGAGGAGATTGGGGAGGAAGATGGGCCAGTCCTGGAGTCTGGGGAAGGCTAGGATGAGGGCTCTGCATCGTAGGCAGAGAGGGAGCCATGCCTCCAGAGTCGGACATCAGCAAGGCAGAGGAATATGGGGAGCCTGTTCCCAGTATGTGCATGCGCAGAGCTGCCAGAAGGGAAGAACAGTTAAGACAAAAGGGACGACTGGGGAGTAAGGCTGGGAGGTGATTGGCCCCTCCCATAGGATGTAAAGGAGGAGCAAAGGCACGTGCGTCTTTGCAGGAAGCAACTGTGTTCATTCTGGTCGGTTTAAACTCTGAAGCTCCGTTTTGACTCTTTGCTCCGTGTGGCCTTGCAAAGCTAATTGGCAATTAGGTCTTCGGCAGCATTTCAAGGGAGATAAAGATGGATGCTTATCAGCCTTATCCCGAAAGACTTTGGCGGCCTACTGTAGGACTCTTTACAAACTATTTGTGACTCACTACAGGGTGTGAATGAACATAATTCACAGGCTTTGAAATAAAAAGAGGGTTTTATGGGACTAAGCGTACGCATTTTACTATCTCAGGAAGCCTCGGTCAGAACAGTGTGTGTTTAAAAAGCTGCTTTAAAAATAGTAAATCATGGCACAAATGAGATACTGAATCCGGAAGTAAATGCGTGGCACAAATTAAATGATACAGATAGTCCCCCACATATGACCACAATTGAGTACAAAGTGTCTCTTCCTAAACAGAAGGGTTGTTAAGTGAGTTTTAGGCCATTTGCTTGTCAGACGGTCGCAAAAGGGGATCGCGTGAGCCTTGGACACAGCAACGGTCGTAAATACGAGTCAGTTGCCAAACGTCTGAATTTTGATCACCTGACCTGGCGGGTCGTAAGTGTGAAAAACAGTCATAAGTCCCTTTTTCTGGTGCCGTTTGTAAATTCCAGTGGCCGTTGAATGAATGGCTGGAAGTCAAAGAGTAGCTGTGCTGTTTAAGAAAAAGCTGCATCATTTTCTAGGCTTGTAATTCTGTTTCTCTCTCTCCCTCTCCCACTTTTGTTTTCCCTTCCCCTTCCCCCCACCCCAATCTACACCCCCACCCCAAAAGATGGTCTCCTGGAGAAGCTGCAGAGATGTGGATTTTTTGATGAGGAAATTAAGCCATCCATATTTTTCCTGACCATTCATGACGCGATTTTATATATATTGATGAAGAAGGACGAGATTTTCCACTCATCAAAATTCAAAGCCATTACGGTGAGGCTGTACATGCATTCGTGTATGTATGTATGTATGTATGTATGTATGTATGTATGTATGTATGTGTGTATGTATATACATACATACATACATACATACATACATACCAGGGATTGTAACACAAATACATATATGTATGTATGTATGTATGTATGTATGTATGTATGTATGTATGTATGTATTTGTGTTACAACCCCTGGTATACATACCTATTTCCCTGGCTCAACTGATAAGGAGGCGAGCCCGTGGCTTAGTGGCTAAGACTCCTGCCTAAGATATATACAGCCCGGGTTCAAATCCCAGTAAGGGTATGGCTAGCTGATGAGAGCTAATTAGCTCGAAATAGATCTATACTAGTCTCCCTTTATTTATTTACCAGTACAAATATAACATATATATATATATATATGAGAGTTTAAAATCATGTTTAAAATCATGCAGACTGGGAATATGAAAGCAAAAGCATCATTTAAGGATGACTGGAAGGTTGCAACCAAGTATTATCGGGATGAGGAGGACATATTGAGCCACGGTGGCGCAGTGGTTAGACTGCAGTACTGCAGGCTATTTCTGCTGCCTGCCGGCTGCCTGCAATTTGGCAGTTCAAATCTCACCAGGCTCAAGGTGGACTCAGCCTTCCGTCCTTCCGAAGTGGGTAAAATGAGGAGCCAGATTGTTGGGGACAAGAGGATGACTCTGTAAACCGCTTAGAGAGGGCTGTCAAGCACTGTAAGGTGGTGTATAAGTAAGTGCTATTGCTAGGAGGAACGCAGTGGCTCAGGGGCTAAGACGCTGAGCTTGTCGATCAGAAAGGTCGGCGGTTCGGCGGTTTGAATCCCTAGCGCCGCATAATGGAGTGAGCTCCCGTTCCTTGTCCCAGCTTCTGCCAACCAAGCAGTTTGAAAGCATGTAAAAAATGCAAGTAGAAAAATAGGAGCCACCTTTGGTGGGAAGGTAACAGCGTTCCGTGCGCCTTTGGTGTTTAGTCATGCCGGCCACATGACCAAGGAGACGACTTCGGACAGCGCTGGCTCTTCGGCTTTGAAACAGAGATGAGCATTGCCCCCTAGAGTCAGGAACGACTAGCATATACGTGCAAGGGGAACCTTTACCTTTTCCTCTATTGTTATTGCTATATTGGGATTTCTGTTTTCCCTTTAGACTTCCAAATTTTTACAAAATCTTGGACTTATGACCAGAATTGAACGAGACATTTATTATGTGAGCTTTGCCCCATGTTACGACCTTTCTTGCCACAGCTGTTAAGTGATTCTCTGCAATTGATCATTAGTAACCTGGTTGTTAAGTGAATCTGGATTCTCCACTGGCTTTGCCGGCCACAAAAAGGGATCACATGATCTTGGGATAAAGCGACGGTCATAAGTACGAATCACTTGCCAAGCGTCTGAATTTGGATCATATGACCATGGGGAAACTGCAAAGGTCGTAAGTGTGAAAAACAGTCCTAGGTCACCCTTGTAACTTCGGTCACTAAATGAACTGTTGCAAGTGGAAGACTACCTCTGTGGCTTTTTCTGGATTCAATTCATGTTGCACCATTTTTTTAAAAAAAATGTGGCTGCTATCTAAACCATTTCCAGCCATAATTTAGGGATCCAGGATGTCATGTAACGTAGTTGGTAATATAAGTAGTCCAACTGAGATTGCCGTAGGATTAATTAGCTATAAAACAACAGAGTTTGTTTTCTTTTAAATTAAAAGGAGAGAACCCATTGTTAACAGCAGAACGTTTATTCCATCACAGGATAATCAAAACAACAATCACTATATAATTAACACGCATGGAGGATTGCGCAACCGGGACCCAACGGTAAGGCTCTCTTCTCTATCATGAATATCACCAATGTTGTGGCTCGCCAGCGGAGCTGGTGACAGACTCAAGACAGTGAGGAGGTTGGGGAGGAAGATGGGCCAGTCCTGGAGTCTGGGGAAGGCTCTGAGGAGGGCTCTATGTCGGAGGCAGAGAGGGGGCCAGGGTCGTATGCCAGTTATCAGCTGCCTTCGGAGTTGGAGATCAGTGAGGCAGAAGAACAGCTGGAGCCTGTTGCCAATGTGCGCATGCGCAAAGCTCCGAGAAGGGAACAGCTGAGGAAGAAGAGCACAGGTGGACGGTGAATGGCCCCTCCCATACAGAATGAAGAAGAGCAAAAGGGGAGGAGACAATTAGTTCAATCCACCACTTACGTCCACAATTGAGCTGTTGTAAGCAAGACAGCCATTAAGTGAGTTACGCTCCATTTCATGACCTTCCTTGCCGCAGTTGTTAAGTGAATCACCGCAGTTGTTAAGTTAGTAACTTGGCTGTTAAGTGAATTGGGCTACCCCTTTGGATTTGCTTGTCAGATGGTCGCAAGAGGGGATCACACGACCCCGGGACTCGGCAATCATCATAAATGCGAATCAGTTGCCAAGCATCTGAATTTTGATCTTATGACTGTGGGGATGCTGCAACAGTCATAAGTGTGAAAAGGAATCCTAAGTCACATTTTCAGTGTCCTTGCAAGTTCGGACAGTCACTAAATGAACTGTCGGAAGTCGAGGACTGTATGTTTTTTTTTCTGAATCAAATTTGGTGATGGCTTCTGGTGACCACCTATTGGCATGTTTGTTATACATTGCCATGGTGAGGAAAGGTGGGGAGCGTATTCCATGCATACCTTCGGCTACAGTCGGATCTGAGATTACTACAGCAGGCTTCTGAGGGGTGCCCCTCGTTGGAAAATGTGATTTATGACACAGACTGAAGGGAGGGACAGAACAGGGGTAAAGTTCAGCCATAATTCAAATGAGGTTAGATTTGACTGCAGTATGGTATGGCCGAAATGGTGTTCCTAATAAATGACTGGTTTTCTTTTGAAACTTGGCTCGAGGCTCATGAATTAATTAGGGCATCTTTCGGAAACCTGACAGCCTCAGCTACCACCTCTTTTGGGGGCTATGGTATGAAAGTGGCTTGCTGTTACTTTAGTTCCTAAATAAAACACAAATGTTTGTTTGTTTGGTTCCCACAGGAATCCATAGAAACGAAATTGTAAAAAAAAAAAATGGCGAAGAACCACACCAGAGCGTGAAAAAGTGAAGAAAAGGAGAGAAATGTTGGTTTTCTAACAAGACTTCACATTGAGCGATGTCAGCGGTGAAGGCCTGTCCCTCCTGCAGGCACATGAGTCACATACACATATGTAGAAAAGAAGGCGGGACTTCAACTACACGCCATGCTTGTCTTCTAGCAGATTTTATTCCTTCCCCAGGCAGCCATTTTGGGCCATGTAACTTTTTAAAGAATCTCGTCTGTTTTACTTTTCTTTGTTTCTTAAAAAAAAAATGGTGTTTTTGTATTTTAACTTTTTTGGAATAAAATAGATTTTTTTTTTAAAAAAGGAAGCACTTAACCCAGCTGTACGTGCATAAAAACCTGTATATAAAATATTATATGAAAATCATGATCTCAAAGAACACCAATGTTTGCACTACACAAGATCAAATATCAATTTTACTGTATGTTCATACACTCTGCAGATGTTTATACGGTATATGTAAATTCTATGTATAGTTTGAAGATTGTACATTTCCATGCTGTAAATTATTTACATACTACATTTTTTTTCAATACTTTATATTTTATTGTGTAAATATTCTTTCCATAAAAGGTTTTTTTAAAGCTGCAACTATAAATAAAAGGCTTTATCTGTGGGTCCTCAACTTACATCCACAAACGGAAACCCCAATTTCCATTGCGAAGCAAGTTGGTTGTTAAGAGAATCACACCTGGTTTAAAGGCGATTTTTGCCACGCTTGTTAACCGAAACACTGAAGTTGTTAAGCAAATCACGAGGTCGTTAAATGAGTCTTGATTTGCCCCATTGATTTTGTTCGTCGGGAGTGCCCAAATTTTGATCACGTGACCTTGTGGCTGCTGTGACGGTCATAAGTGCGAGGCTCGGTTGCAAGGCAATTTTTTTTCAGGGCCATGGTAACTTTGAACCGTCGCTAAACGAATGTGGGTAAATTGAGGACTGCCTGTGCTTTGCTGATTATTTCAGCAAGTTGCAAACGCTATAAAATAATCATTTTGTTGTGGCCTGCTGACTGTCGGGATCAGCATCAAGGCAACCTGAGAGCTCCAAGCGGGAAGAGGGAGGGAGGGAGGGAGGGAGGGAGGGGGAGAGAGAGAGAGAGAGAGAGAGAGAGAGAGAGATGGAGGCTCGGCTGTCCATCAGCCCTCAGATGAAGTCAACAGCCGAAGGCAGAGGAGAGGAGAGCAGTGGAAATCTATGGGCCGGTCCTTGGGAAGGAAGAGCCTTAAGCTTAAAGAGCCTGGTCCTTATTTAGGTTTCCCAGCAACTAATACTTAAACAGATATACAAAGGAGTTGGGACAAGTGATCCGCCTAACCCCTCATATATTTACAAGGCAATCTTATACATCACAAGTTCTTCAAGATGGCAATACTTACACTTTACCAATAAGATTTGTAGTTCCAGGTTGAACAGTAGAGTCCTTGGTGCTCTGAGTTTGGTGGTTTTCTTGCAGACGTTTCATTACCCAACTAGGTAACATCATCATGATACATGAATTTTTGTGATCCACTATTTATGAAAATAGATTATAAGTATGCTGTAATTCATGGCTGGTTTTGACCGACAGGAACAATCGTGTTAATCTGCAGATATTAACTCCAGGTTTTTCCGTCTGCTTTAGCGCTCCTACTTGACTTGCATGAATCTAATCAAACGTAAAACCAAAAATAACCGAGGTGTTTGAATATAACATGTTGCTTCAATGCTTTATGATAAGGTAAAGGTTCCCCTCGCACGTATTTTTCTAGTGGTTCCTGACTCTAGGGGGCGGTGCTCATCTCCGTTTGAAAGCCGAAGGGCCCGCATTGTCCGAAGACGTCTCCTTGGTCATGAGGCCGGCATGACTCAACGCCGAAGGCGCACGGAACGCTGTTACCTTCCCACCCAAGGTGGTCCCTATTTTTTCTACTTGCATTTTTACGTGCTTTCGAACTGCTAGGTCGGCAGAAGCCGGGACAAGTTGGCTCATTGACTAAGACTCTGAGCTTGTCAATCAGAAAGGTCAGCAGTTCGGTGGTTCAAATCCCTAGCACCGCGTAACGGAGTGAGCTCCCGTTACTTGTCCCAGCTTCTGCCAACCTAGCAGTTATGAAATATAAATATGGTGATTTTCAACATGCGTTGGACCAATACAAAAGTCTGTTTTAACGACGCTTTGCCCTTATTTTTGAGAAATAATCAAAGGTTTCTCCTTAGAAATCTCATTTTTCCGGCTTGAAAAAACAGAAAAAACAGAAGTAACAGAAGAGACCTTGGAGGTCTCCTAGTCCAACCCCATGCTTAGAATAATAAGAATAAGAAAAGCACATCATTTCTCTTTACTCCTCAGTCTGCCCCAAACAAAAGGGATAACTCTCATGTAAACAAGCAAACAGTTTTGGACAATATTTTAAATTTAATTATACACGGGTTGACAAAAAAGTTTTAAGTGTCACAACGAAACTATCAGGTTTAACAAAAATACTTTAAAGTGGTACAGTAAGGGGTGTTCTCGGGAAGCCTTTATAAACATTTTTATAATCTCTGGGATAATTCAGCCCGACTAGGGCGACAAAGTTTTTTAAACGCTGCTCTTAGCTACGGAGCCATTCAGCTTTACAGGGTACCAGATGCCAAGAATCCTACAACCAAAGTTTTCTTTTTAAAAAAAGAAATAATTATTTAAGCTTTAAATCCCCCGAGAGCATTAGTCAGAAATTACTTTTTTCCCCCAATAAACAAAGCAAAAAGAGAAGAGAGTTCCTTAAACGGTCGGATTCATTAAAAGCTCAGAACTTTTATCCTTCTATCGTGTTTTAGTTCCGATCGTTAACTACTATCATTGATAGTACGGCCTGTATCTGGCTTGGTCGGGGTGATGCGGTCCCTGAAGGGGGGCTTGAGAAGGGGGACCTTGCATCCGCGGTGGTGGCGGTGGCCCCCTTGGAGCTGGCCACATGCCCGGGCTCATCCCCCCTGGCTGAGTGAACGGTGGGCTGAGAGTTCCTTGGTCTTCGTTGAATTTCGGCAGAGCGTTAGGGTTGTAATGGTGCGGAGGGGGAGCGTTGACATTAACCGGGGGACCGCCGTGCTGAGGCGGTGGCCCAGGCGGAGGGTGGTTCATGTAAGGGGGAAGTTGTCCAATTAGATGTCCGGGAGGCGGGGTGATAGGGGGAGGAGCGGAGGTCATCGGAGGGGGCGGGGCTTGGCTGTAAACCAAGTGAGGGGTACCGCCCCCCTGGGGAGGATGCTGCATGGGGTGGCTGATCGGAGGCGGAGGGGGAGGGGGAGGGGCATAGTGTTGCTGGGGTGGCATGATATGATGCGGGTGGGACACCACGGGCTGGGTCTGGTATTCGGGGTGATGGTGCGAAGGGGCCGGGGCAGGCGGGGGCGGTTCTCGGCCGCCGGAGCTGGAATCGTCCTGGATAGGCACAGTGATGAGATTGCTGTGCTTCCGGGTCGAGATGCGGAAAGTGTCTTGGTTGACAGGGCGAGGGGGAGGCGGCGCCATGGACATCTCGGCAGGGGAGCCCCGGATGTCGTCGTGGGGCTGGTTGTAATGCTCGTGGGGCACGTGCTGGAGCGGCGGCGGGGGCGGCATCATAATATGCTGCTTCGGCGGGAGGTGGCTCAGGTGATGCTTGTCGGGCGGCATGATGAACCGTTCCGGGATGTCAGCCGGAGGAGGAGCGATAGGAGGGTGGACGGGTTCCAGTGGAGGACGCGCCACTGGCTTGCCAGCTCTCATGTGCCGGTGGTTGATGTGAGCCTGCAGGTCTCTCTGAGACAAGTACGTTCTCTTGCACCCTTGCACGATGCTGCACATGAAGAGGGAGCCGCGGATGCACTGCTCGATTCGCTGCACCGGATCGTTACAGCTAGTTTGGAGAAAAGAAATGGGATTTAGAGACACCGCCGCTACTCAAATCAAACCAGAAGGGACAGCACAGTCCTCAATGACTACAAGTGGGGATCAGAATTTCCATTGCTACGCAATGCGGGAGTTGAGGAGTGCTCGATTTTACGGCCTTTTTTTTCAGCCATGGGGAATTGCTGTAGTTTACGTGGAACATGTGGTCATTAAGCGAATCCCTCTTCCCCCATGGACCCTGCTTGTGGGAAGCTAGCTGGATGTTGTAGTCCGCCAGCGGCCTGCGGAGCTGGACGCTGAGTCAAACTGTTAGGAGGTTGGGGAGTAACATGGGCCAGTCCTGGAGTCTGAGGAAGTCTCAGATGATAGCTCTGCGTCGGAAGCAGAGAGGAGGCCAGGGCCATCTGGGAGTTATGTACTGCCTCTGGAGTCTCCAGAGTTGGACATCAGCGAGGCAGAGGAACAGAGGGAGCGGAGCTGCCAGAAGGCAAGAACAGTTAAGATAAAAGGGGCGACTTGGGAGTAAGGCTTGGAGATGATTGGCCCCCCCATAAGACATAAAGGAGGAGCAAAGGCACATGAAAGTTGTAGGTTGTACTGGTCAGTTTAAATTCTGAAGTTCTGTTTTGACTCTGTGCTCCGTGTGGCCATGCAAAGCTAATTGGCAATTAGGTCTTTGGCAGCATTTCAAGGGAGATAAAAGTAGGTACTTATCAGCCTTGTCCCGAAAGACTTTGGCAAACTTCTGTCGGACTCTTTACAAACTATCTGTGACTCACTACGGGCTGTGAATGAACATAATTCAGAGCTGTTGAAATAAAAAGAGGGTTTTTGCGACTAAGCGTGTGCTTTTTACTGTCTCAGGAAGCCTAGGTAAGAACACTGGGAAAGTTGCAATTGGACATCACTTGACCCCCCAGGATGCTGGGAAAAGTGCCCAAATTTTGATCATGTGACTTGGGACGCTGTCACGGCTTACGTATGGGGAGCAATTTATTTTTGTCAGTGCCATTGTGACTTCAAACTGTGGCTAAATGAATGGTTGTAAGTCAAGGACTGCCTGTATGCAGGTAGTCCTCGACTTACAACAGTTTTATTTAGTGACCCTTCAAAGTTACAAGGGCACTGAACAATGAGGACCATTTTTCAGAGTTAGGACCTTGGCAGCATCCCCATGATCAAAAGTTAGAGGCTTGGCGACTCATCTTTATGACGGTTGCGATATCCCTGGGGTCATGAGGGTCATCCTTTTGGGACTTTTCACAAGCAAGATCAATGGGGAAGCCAGATTCACTTAACAACCGGGTAACTAACTTTATCAACTGCAGCGATTTACTTAACAATGGGGGCAAAGGTCGTAAAATGGGTCAAAACTCAATACGTTTCACTTAACAACAGAAACTTTGGACTCAATTGTAGTCGTAAATCGAGGGTTGCCTATATTCTTTAAGTACAATTACTGTGTTCCGTATTGGCTCTTGGTTCTGAGCTAGAGTTTGCACACTGAGCTGTTGGAGGTATAGGAAGATAATAAACAAACAGATTTTATCTACAACTAACTGATAACTCGGTGTTGCCCGGAACAAATCCCCTTTACCAGAGGGAGCCCCCTTGCTTTCTGCTTGTTTGTTTTTTAAAGAGCCATTCCCCCTTACCAGAGGGAGTAATCCCTTGTGGAGTACTGTGAAGCTGTTACCCTGGCAACTCCACTGTGCTGTACAGTAGAAGCCATTTTAAGGCACAACAGGCTGTATCTTAACAGAACTTGAATCCAAAATGCACACTATCACTGTCCAAAGGTACTGTGATTTGACACTATAGATATAATTCATTCCTTTTCATTTGAGCGGCCCAGGCGTTCCAGAGTTATGCTGGAACACACACACACACACACACACACACACACACACACACTGGGGGATGTTAGAGGTGTCTTATCCCTACAGTGTTTCCAGAGGGAACCAAGTTTGGTGGAAATTGCTCAAGGTGTTATGCTGGAACATACAAACACACACACAGCAATTTTTATACACAGTCTATAGATTCCATAACGCCATTGGGTCCACTGCACCACAGGATGATGATTATATTCCGATCATTTATCCAGTATAACTTGTTGTGGAGCAGGAGTCTCACTGTTATCAGCTAATCCTAAAATGAGAATTTCATTGCATTTGTCATCCAAATGCAAAGCAAATGGAATCCAATCACTAAACAACTTTTCTTCTTGGCTCCAGAAGAGACCCGATTCACACCGAAGGTTGCTGGGAGATGGAATTGGGCTGTAGCAAAGATCAGGAAAAAAAATGACAGATTATCTGTCACAAAAATGCCCTGCTAGAAAACTTACCCTGGACACATCTTGTCGCCTTTCTTCTCGTGTAAGAGAGCACACTCGTAGCAAAAAACGTGTTTGCAGGGTATCTATTAAAAGGGAAAATGGACAATTCTTTTAATTGCTTAAATAAATGGAAGGAATAAACGCTATGCTAAATCTGCCCTTTAAAAAAAACATTAAGAAAGTTTAGCAACTGAGAAGCAATGAATACAAATTAATAGTACCAAAACATTGTCAGGATGGATGCCCTAATTAAATCATGAGCCTAGACCCAAGCTTCAAAAGAAATCCATTTTTTTATTAGGAGCTTCATGGCTGCACGTTCCCAAGTGAAGCCAGCTTTGACCCCAGGTAATTTACGGCCTCAATTATGACCCTGTTTTACCTCAAAAATAATAAGACCTCCCCAAAAATAAGGCCAAGCGCTTATTTCGGGGGGGAGGTCAAACCCACGGTATTAAACTCAAGATTTAGGATTTCTGCCTTTAAAGGAGAATATTTGAAGCTCGGGTTGACATGAGGGGTCCTTGGTGCTCTCTGAGCTTGATGGCTTTCTTATAGACATTTCATTACCCAAGTAGGTAACATCATCCGTGCTAGAAGGGAATGGGATGTTCAAATGAGAGCAAACTCCGTACCCTTCTAGCACTTGATATTGTTACCTAGTTTGGTAATGAAACGTTTGCAAGAAAACAACGAAATTCAGAGACCACCAAAGACCCCTCATTTCTGCTTTTTGCTCCTCAAAGTGTTAAGAAACCACACCACTGATTTTTCAGTTCTTGTAGTTGGTTGTTGTGGCCCACCAGTGGAGCTGGCAGCCGATTCTGACAGTGAGGAGGTTGGGGAGGAACATGGGCCAGTCCTGAAGTCTGGGGAAGGCTCTGATGAGGGCTCTGTATCAGAGGCAGAGACGGGAAAGAGAACATCTGGTGGTGATCAGCTGCCTTTAGAGTCAGACATCACTGGGGCAGAAGAACAGCTGGAGCCTGTTCCCAGTGTGCGCATGCGCAGAGTTGCCAGACAAAGGGAACAGCTAAAGAACAAGGGACGACTTGGGAGTAAGTTCACAGGTGGACGGTGAATGGCCCCTCCCAGAGGAAATAAAAGAGGAGTGAAAGGGGAGTGGAGTTTGCAGGAGACAATTAGTTCGCTTAATTGGTCAGTGACTCTCTGAGACTCCTTGCCACGTTTTGCAGAGATCGTCCTGGCAGCTCTCCAAGCCAGAGAAGGTCTGTGACTGTAAATCCTCCCTTGAAAGACTTTGCTGGATGTGAATGAGCAGAATTCACAGTCAATTAATAAAAGGGGTTTTTTGTCAGGACTAGGAGTTTGCTTCATGCTCTTGGGAAGCCTAGGTGAGAACACAGGTGAGAACTGCAGAGACTACCAAAAGAAGGGTACTGAAAAGCCATAGACTTCAGGCTGCCGACTCCTTATTTAAAACAAACACAAAGCAGTTTGTGTGTGTCGACGTTCATCTCGCACAACATCCTGTCCAACAGAGCTTTGACCCATAGAAAGAATGTGGTACCATTTTTCAGAACGAAGAGACAGCATTCTACCATACGTGTATCAGGACTACGATGGAAGGCATCAAATCCTTTGACTTACCATGCGTCCATACATTTTAATGGGTAACCCACATTTGTCACAGAAATGGACCGGGGTGTCATCCTTCTCTCCGAGTAAATTTATCTATCAGAACACAAATATTTTATTTTCATTAGCTGATCATCACACCGTGCTTACGGAATGCATCTTTAGAAAACCCAATTTTGTTAAAACGTTCATCCTTTGCAAATTTTCTTAGGCTTTCGAAATATAAAATGGGAAGCAAAATGAAAGTAAAGGAATAGTAAGGGAGGCGAAGGGGAAGAGGAAAAAAGGGAAGGGGAAAAGGGGAAAGAAAAAGAAAAGTATCTATGGAGATTCTCAGTCATCCAGGCCATAGTTGTCCCAGAGGGGTTTTTTCAAGAGGCAACTGGATTTTCTGGGTTTCTTTGAAGACTTTTCCCTTCTCATCCAGCTCTGAAGAAGCTTCTTGAATGAGAAGCGAAATGTCTTCAAAGAAAAAACAGAAAGTCCAGTTGTTTCTTGAAAAAGCACCTTTGGGAAAAAAGAAGAGCATGGACTCCCAAATCTTTTTAGCGCAGAAAAATAAAATAACATTTCAGCCTCAACTTTTTACTTTTACATAGTAATGCTTAGTAGCCATTTCTATAACTACCGTGTTTCCACGAAAATAAGACAGGGTCTTATTTTCTTTTGACCCCCCAAAATAAGCGCTTGGCCTTATTTTCGGGGAGGTATTATTTTTGAGGTGCAGGAGGGGGCGGGGAGCCTGGTCACCTCATGGCTGCTGCTGTGTTGCAATATTTTCGGGGAGGGCTTATTTTAGCGCATACGCTCAAAACTCCCTGATTGGGCTTATTATCCAGGGAGGTCTTATATTCATGGAAACAGGGTAGATGTTCTTAAATTTTTCTTTTTAATTTTTAAACCTTTATTGAAAATTAAAAAAAAAAAACTTTAAAATACAAATACCTTTAAAATAGTTTTGTATAAGTTACAATCCTTTTTGACAGTACTAACATAACCATTTGTTATTCAAATACATTTTTATACATTCCTAATTATTCCTGCATCGATACATCTCTGTTTCTAAGCTGTACATTTCATGTTCCTATTATTTAGCCATTGATACCAGTTTTCCCAAACCGTATAATATTCTGAGTCTTCCTTGTCCCTTAACTCCAATGTGAGTTTATCTATCTCTGCGCAATCAAAAATATTTTAGATTATCAAAGAGTCTGTCGGCATGGTATCGCTTTTCCAACTATTCTCGCTGCTGTAATTATAAGCAAGATTAAATATTTTATCTCTTTCGTATACTTTCCCTTAATAATCCCCAGAAGGAACAATTCCTTCTTTGAACTGTATCTGGGTGTTTGTGATTTCCTGTAACCATTTTTGTATTTCGGCCCAATGTTTTTTAGCTGTCAGGCATAACCGCCAGGCACGAAAGAAAGTATCCTGCGCCTGTTTACACTTACAATAATTTGGATTTAAATTTGGATACATTTTTGCCAATCTCGTGGCAATTAAATCAAACAATTAAAATTTTCAATATTGTTTTGTTAGATCACTACTGCACGTTTATCAACATACAACTCCCATTGTTTTTTTTTTTTTAAAGGTAGCAAACTCCTGTTGAAAATAATCTGATTTTTTGTAAGCAAGCTAACATGTATTTAACATTGAGTCAATTCCCATACCTTGAAATCCCAGAAGAGGTGTCCGGGGAATCTTCTCTGGTTACTAAACACATCTGCTCCTTTGCACTCGTATCGTTCTTCTTCACCGTAGTCAAACTCTTATGGAAAACAAAGTCCAAACAAAAATGTTGGCATTAGCTCTCACCCTGATAGGTAAAATACAAATCTAAAAATTAATTTGAATTTAACTGTAGGAATTGCACGGCAAATTCAGGAAAAATAGACCAAAACAACTGAAGTGTTTTCTCCATAATGAAAAATACATGCTAAATGAAACAAATGAAATATTTAAAAGGTATGATAGTTATGTAAGTTACCTACAAGCATATCTACATTATATTAAAGTAACCAGAATATCTTTACAATCCTTAAGGAATGTCATAACTTTTGAACACTCCTAACGTTTGCAAAATTTAAAGTTGAAAAATTGGACACGCCCTATAAAATGGGTAGAGTTATCATCAATAGAAGTAAAAGGCTAATGGCAACCATATTTGAAAGACGGTGTGTAAGTGCGGGCAGTCCTCATTTAGCAACTACAATTAAGACTGGCAGTGAAGTGGTTGCTAAGTGAAACCATTAATTGGGGTTCTGATCTAAACTTCTGCTTTTCCTTTGCTTACAAACCTGCAAAGATTGTACATGTGAGAGCTGGTTGCAAAGGTATTTTTTTTCATCACCAGTCCTAGCTGTGAACGGTCACTAACCAAGTCAGTCACTAAACATAAGACTGCTTGTACCTATGTGAATGCTAACTAAAGTAGGAGAATTACCTGCTGAACTGAGGTGAGCTTGCCTGTTTTAGCAGGGCTTTTTAACAACAAGAGGAGGTGTCTCTAAAAGACCATTCTGTTATAAAGGCATCACAACACACATAACATATACAGGTAGTCCTCGACTTACAACGGTTTGCTTAAGTGACCGTTGGAAGTTACAGAAGCACTGGAAAAAATGGACTTAGGACTATTTTTCACACTTATGACCATTGCAGATGCCCATGGTCACGTGACTTCCTTTTGGATGCTTGACAACAGATCCACATTTATGACAGTTGCAGTGTCTGTGTTGTGACCTCCTGACAAGCGAAGTCAACGGGAAAGCCAGATTCACTTAACAACTGCAGTGATTCACTTAACAAACGTGGTAAGGAAAGTCGTAAAACGGGGCTGAAACTCGCATAACAACTTTCTCAACCGAGCAACATAGATTTTGGGCTCAATGCTGGTCGTAGGTTGAGGACTGCCTGTACACACACGGAGAGACAGAGGATTCTACTCTTTGTATTCATCTTTAGCTGAAAAGTCTATCCGTCTCTTCAGAAAAACCGCGAGTGGACGGCAGAAAACGCAACGTTGCCCGAATCGGTTTACCTTCTTCACCAGCCTTGGAAGGGACCCTGTTCATATTTCTTGTGGGCCGAGGTGGGGTCGGCTTGGCTTTGATGGTCTGTTTGGAGATCAGCTTTATCGGAATGCGCCGACGCACATCGAGACCGCCCAAAGTCCCGGCACTGTTTGTCCCTTGCAAGTCATTGTCTGCACAAAACAAACAAAAAGAAAGAAATGGCACACAGAACACAATCACAAGTGGCATTCAGCCGGTTCGGACCGGTTCATCCAAACTGCTAGTTGAAATCGCGGGTGGTCCCGCCCCCCGACCTGGCTCTATGCCGTCCTATTTAGGCACGTTTTCCAGGCACATGCATGCGTGCAAGCCGCAAGCGCGAGCAAAGCACATGCGCGGACGGCCGTGCACTTGCGTCGACGGGGTACGACACGCACACTCACATTTCCGAGCTGGTAGGGAAAGTAAGTGTATACCACCCCTGAACACAATTTGCAAGTTTCCATTTCCCCAGGCCCAATATAATAACTGGAACCTCTTCACAAGTCTATCGAATGTTTTACAACCTAATCGCAGCTTACCGTATTTTTTGGACTATAAGACGCACCGGTGTATAAGACGCAACAAGATTTCGAAGAGGTAAGAAAGAAAAAAAAGGTTTTTGTCCTCCCCGGCACCCAGGAACACTCTGCAGGCTGTAGCAGGGGTGGGGGAAGGCAAAAACGCCCCCGTTTTTCACCAAAATGGGAGCATTTTCCCTTCCCCCAGCCCTGTTGAAACCTGCAGTGTGCTTCTGGGGGGTGGGGGAAGGCAAAAGCACCCCCGTTTTTGCACAAAACGGCCCATTTTTCACACAAATGGGATGCGGGGGCGTGGCTTTGGGAGGCCAAAAATGGCTGTATTCGGTGTATAAGACGCACCAACATTTCCACGCCCCTTGGGGGGGGGGTGTCTTATACTCCAAAAAATACGGTAGTTTTTGGACACTGTCCTTTAATTGTAGAAACAGGAGGATGTGTAGGACCACACTTCCCCATGGTCACATGATCAACAGGGTCACATGATCAACGTTTGGATGCTTGGCAACTGACTCATAGTTATGACGGTCCCGGTGATCCCTTTTGGCGCCCTTCTGACCAGCAAAGTCAAGGGGGAAGCCAGATTCACTTAACAACCAGGTTACTAACATATCAACTGCGGCGATTCACTTAACAGGTGGCAAGAAATGTCGTATAAAATGGGGCAAAGCTCACTGAGCAAAAAGGTTTGGGCTGAATCGCGGTCGTAAGCCGAGGACTACCTGAACTTATAACCTCACTCGCTCTGATTCGCGCTCAGCTCTTCCAGTCGCTTTCTCCTGTTTGCCATCTCTCTTGGTTCGCAAAGCACACTGCACAATTTTAGACTGTAAGTTTCTCTGATTCCTGTACAGAAGTCATTGTTTCATTATTCCATTTGCACTCAAGCACTTTTTCCACCTACTATTGATCCCTACACAAAATACAACCCACAAACTAACAATTATCCTCCTTTTCCGCGTAAAATAACACAGCCCGGTGAACAAACTGCCCTTTACTTTCCAGAACCGTTCAGAAGCAAAAAGAAAACGTCGAGGGTGCTTTTTAAGCAAGTATAAAAGTTATTCCTGTTCAAGAGGGATAAGAAACCTATCTATTAATAAAGTCTATTTCGGCATAAATACAGCCCAAACTCCAAAAGAAAGTTAAGCCCTAAAACAGTGGTGCCTAACCTTTTCTGGACCGAGTACCCAAAGAGTGCATGCATCCAACCCCCCCCCTCCCCTCCCGCACACCTGAGAGACCTGAAGGCCAGCTGACCGGCGGGAGGCATGCGCACATGCACTTCGGAGCTGAACTGGGGCAACGGCTCGCGTGCCATCAGAGAGAGTGCTGTGGCATGCGTGCCATAGGTTCTCCATCACAGCCCTAAAACCTAACACTAGTACTATATATGGGAACATATATGCTGTGGATCAAAACCACTGAGAATTTAATTCATGACATGCGCTAGCCAATCATAAGGGATTTTCACCCCAGAGGACCCTAAAAATTCCTCACAGTTTTAAATAGATATTATATTCTCGAAGCAGTCCATCAATAACAGCAACAGAGCAGGAATCCCTACTGCTGCAAGTAAGCTTATCAAAGTGACTAGATAAACAAATAAGTATAAGTATAATCTTTATTGTCATTGTACTTAAATACAACGAAATTGGTTTTTAACTTCACTGGTGCAAAATTATAACAGAAACGAAAAAAGAAAGAAAAAGGAGAAAAAAAAAACCTGGCGTGTGCATGGAGTGATTGTGGTTGTCTTTAAAAGCCTCACAGCCCAAGGATAGAAACTATCTTTAAACCTGTTTGTTCGGCTGGCTATACTTTGATGTCTTCTGCCCGATGGTCGAACTGCAAAGGGACACTGACCAGGGTGTGAATCACCTCTGAGCATCTTCCTTACTCTGCTAAAGCAGCGAGATCTGGCGATGTCATCTGGGGGGGTCAGAGGGCAACCAATGGTTTCTTATGCCGAATTGACCTCTCTCTGTAGGGCCTTCCTGTCCGCAGCTGTTAAACCGCTGCGGACTTCCTGTCCGCAGCTGTTAAACTCTAACGCAATATGTGAGGACACTTTCTATGGTGGACTGATAGAAAGAGGTCATCAGCCGTGGTTCCACCTGATTTTTTCGCAGGACTCTAAGGAAATGAAGTCTCTGTTGGGCCTTTCCAATCACCAGTTGTTGTTTTTTTAACCTGCTACAGTAAAAACAGCAGCAAATGGGAAATGACTAGCCTAATAACATGATCACACACACACCCCAACAAATATTACTGTATGTTGTTGTTAGTTGCGAAGTCATCTCCGACCGATCGCAACCCCATGGACAATGTTCCCCCAGGCCTTCCTGTCCTCTACCATCCTCTGGAGTCCATTTAAACTCACGCCGACTGCTTCAGTGACTCCATCCATCCACCTCCTTCTCTGCTGTCCCCTTCTTCTTTTGCCCTCCTCCATCCTTCCCAGCATGAGGCTCTTCTCCAGTGAGTCCTTCCTTCTCATCAGGTGGCCAAAGGATTTGAGTTTCCTGTTTAGGATCTGGCCTTCTAAAGAGCAGTCTGGGTTGATCTCCTCTAGCACTGACCGGTTGGATGGCCTTGCAGTCCAAGGGACTCGCAGGAGTCTTCTCCAGCACCAGAGTTCAAAGGCCTCCATTCTTTGGCGCTCGCACCAAATTGTATAATGCTTTAATTTTTAAGGTATCAGATTCTTGACCTGTTTTGATGAAACAGATTAACAGGCCTATCCCTCTGGAAACTATTAAAACTCGTTATTAACTATTACTGGAAAGCAAAGAAATACTAAACTCACATCAACTTCAAACAAAACAATATTACACACAAAAAAAGACCAAACTAAACAGTATTAAAATTCTAACACAGTGTTTAAACCGGGGGGGGGGGGGGGGGTGTTGCCCTGGTGCCAGACATTAAAAGCAGCTCTAGGAAGCGAGTTTTCTTAAGTTCTTCATAAGCCTTCCAAATAAAGTTTAGCAATGAAAGATTTCTCTCTTGCACAATCATTTGCCAACCTGTATTGTCTAGGGGTTACCTGAAATTGTAGGCTTCGTTATTAGCATTTTAAAGAGATGATGTTAGCACAGCTGTCTTTTCTAACTTTAGGAAAGCATGTTCTTCTCGTCTGAGTCAAGGCGATTGCTTTTGGTATGTGAGAACTTGTTTGTCTGGCAATTAAACGACAGAAAGCACATTCTGAAATGTCCTTGAACACACTTGCAAGAAACCAACCCGGCTGGGAAAGAGAGCAAGGTCAACGCACAAATTTGCCACTCCTGGAAGTTATCTAGAGTCAATGTTTACTATTGTTCAAACCTCACGTGTAACCAATGCCTCCTTGATCTGTTGCTTTCCTGAGCTGTCGCAGATGCCAAACGCATCATTTGTTTCTGTACTCTCTATTCAGCCTCCCTAAATAAATACTTTTTTTTTTTTTTGCTTTGCCTGAACTACTTGGTCATTTGTATTCAGGGTAGGCAAAAAAAAAGCAGCCCTCAATGCAAAAGTAACAATTGTTTCCTCTCCCAAATTCTGAGCATTAGGTCTTCAGTGCCCACACAAACTCGGTTGCCCACGTTTTGTAGGCAACACAACATGTGATGCCCACCGGAGGTGTTTCAAGTGGTATTATGGCCACTTATGGAAACCGTGGATCAAACTCATCTGATAGGACAGTGACGGCTAAGCTTTTTGCCGTTGCGTGCCAAAATGCAGTGATAATGCATCCACGTCCCTCCGCCGCCCCACCCCACCCCCTCCCCATGCATGTGCACATGGCCTCCCCGCACCCCTTCCCTACGCATGAGTGCATGACTCCTCTCATGTGCCTCATGCATGTGCGCATGAGCCCCCGCCCCCAGCATGCGCGGACGTCTCCTGCATGCACCCCCACCATCCATGCATGTGTGGCAGAGACCCAAAACCCAGCTGGCCGGCGGGAGGCGTGCACGCATGAGCGGTGGAGCTGAGATGGGGCGATGGCTCGCGTGCCCGCAGAGAGGGCTCTGCGTGCCACCTGTGGCACATGTGCCAACACGGTGATAGGAGCGTGTTGGAGAAAACAGGAAGAAGGGTGATGGGTCTTTTGGCACCGAGGAGCAGATTGTGATGCTCTAAAATCGAGACGAAGGGAGCAAGCCAGGGTAAAGAAAGCAAGCAAATCAGAGAGCGCCTTTCCTTCCAACTTTCCCCATAAGGGGCAGCTCTGCGGAGCAGGTGAATCTCTTCCAAGTACAGGTAGTCCTCGACTTACAACAATTCATTGAATGACCATTCGAAATTACAACAGCACTGAAAAGAGTGGCTAGTGACCGGTTTTTCACACTTCACAGCAACATCCCCCCCCCAGTCACGTGATCAAAATCCGGACCCTCGGCAACAGGCATGTATTTATGACGGTTGCACCCACCCAGGGGCCGTGGGAAGACTGTTTGTAACTTTCCCAGCCGGCTTCCGATAACCAAAGTCAATGGGGGAAGCCAGATTCCCTTCCCGACCCCACGATTCACTGAACAACGGGAGCGATTCGCCTAAGCACTGTAGCAAAAAGGTCACAAAATGGGGCACAACGCGCTTCGGCGTCTCGCTTAGCAACGGAAATTTGGGACTGCGCCGTGATCTTAGGTCAAGGACTACATGTCGGGGATTCTCAACCTTGGCAATTTTTAGAAGCGGGGACCTCAGAGACTAAAACATATGACGAACGGTTGCAGGAATTGGGCATGTCAAGCTTCATGAAAAGGAGGACTAGGCTGATATGACGGGAGTGTTCTAATATTTGAGGGGCTGCCACAAGGAAGGGAGGCGGGGTCATCCTGTTCTCCAGAGCCTGAAGCCAAGACAAGAAACAATGGGTGGAAACTAACCAAGGAGAGAAGCAACCTAGAACTAAGGAGAAATTCCCTAACTGTGAGAACAATTAACCAGGGGAACATCTTGCCACTGGAAGTTGTGAATGCTCCAACACTGGAAGTTTTTAAGAAGAGATTGGACAATCATTGGAATGGTATAGGATCTCCTGCAAGGTCCCTTCCAGCTTTACTCTGATTGATTGATTGAATTTCACTGGAGATTTTAAAGAAGAGACCGGACAGCCGCTTGTCTCAAATTCTACAGGGTCTCCTGTTCGAGCGAGGGGAGGGGGGGTTGGACTAGAGCAGGGGTCCCCCACCTTTCGGACCTCAGGGACCCCTACATTCATAATTTTAAATCCCGCTGACCACTAATATGATCTGCCTAATGATGGGCTGGGTGGGCTTGGCCAACTTGTTATCATTCATTTCAAGGGGCGCATCGCCAGCCTCTACTTGCCCCTCCACTCCCAGCCACTCCTCGCCTTCCTGCCCTGGCTCCTTAGGGCCCCAACCGAAAGCAGTTGCTGGAGCTAAGCAGCCACCAAGAGAAAGAGTTGGCAAAACAGCTCAGTTCAAATTGGATCTGGCCGAGAAGGAGGCTCAACAGAAGCACCTCACTGAGAACTAGGAGCATAGGCTTTCCAAGCAGATGGAAGACCTGCGGGAGTTCAAGGCCAGGTGCGGGCGCCTGGAAGCTCAGTGGGCTGAGATGGTCAGCCAGTTCCAGGCCATGATGCAGTCCCACTGGAACGAGGCCCTCCGGCTCTTTGCCACCAGCGGCGCTTCCCTCCAGCCTTCGGCCAAAGCCCCCCACCAGGAGGCTGAAGCAGACCCCAAGACAGAATCTCTGCCCCCCTCCGACCCACACAAAAAGACCCCGATGGGGAGACTCTCTGCAGCAACACAAGCATTCATTGCACGTATCTGGCCCAGGAGCTGTAGTTTGACGACTCCTGATTTAGTGCAGTATAAAAATGCAAATAATTTTTCTGCACACCACCAAAATTTTCTCACGTGCCACCAGTGGTCCATGGACCACTCATTGGTGACTGCTGGACTAGAAGACCTCCAAGGTCCCTTCCAGTTTTATTCTGATTGATTGATTGATTGAATGAATTAATTTCACTGGAGATTTTTAAGAAGAGACTGGACAGCTACGTGTCTCCAGTACTATAGGGTCTCCTGCTTGAGCAGGGGGCTGGACTAGAAGACCTCCAAGGTCCCTTCCAGTTTTATTCTGATTGATGGATGGATGGATGGATGATTGAATTTCACTGGGGGCTTTTAAGAAGAGACAGGACAGCCACTTATCTCAAATTGTACAGAATCTCCTGCTTCAGCAGGGGGCTAGACTAGAGGACCTCCAAGGTCCCTTCCTGCTCCATTCTGATTGATTGATTAAATTTCACTGGAGGTTTTTAAGGAGACTGGACAGCCACTTGTCTCAAACTGCATAGAATCTCTTGCTTGAGCAAGGGGCTGGACTAGAGGACCTCCAAGTTCCCAGCTCTATTCAAATTGCTTGATTAAATTTCACTGGAGATTTTTAAGAAGAGACTGGACAGCTATTTGTCTCCAGTAGTATAGAATCTCCGGCTTGAGCAGGGGGCTGGACTAGAAGACCTCCAAGGTCCCTTCCTGCTCCATTCTGATTGATTGACTGATTTGTCGACCTCTAAAGTCCCTTCCAGTTTTATTCTGACTGATGGATGGATGGATAGATGATTGAATTTCACTGGAGGCTTTTAAGAAGAGGCTGTGCAGCCACTTGTCTCAAACTGCATAGAATCTCCTGCTTGAGCAAGGGGCTGGACTAGAGGACCTCCAAGGTCCCTTCCAGCTCCATTCTGATTGGCTCCCCAGCCAGCATGGGGGATTCTGGGAGCTGCAGTCAGCCCCTAGTGGCCAGAGGGGAGAAGCACCCAAGAAAACGGGGGAGGCGCCAAAGGGCCTGTCAAAAAAGAGGCTGAAGGGAAGCAAGACCGTCTATGGCCCAGCCCTCTCTCGGGCCAACCAAGCCTGGGAAGGGAAGAGGAACTCAAACGAAGCCAGGCCGCGAGGGACGAGGGTTGGGGGATCCCCAGCACTGACACCACCCGACGAGTCGGCTTCCCAGAAGGAAAAAGGCCTCTTGGGCCCATCCGGAGCCAGGCCGAGGTAGGCCGCACTCGGCTCCGGCGGCCTCCCCGCCTCAGCGCGCGCCTCAAACCCCGCGCCATCCCCCGCTCGGAAGTCGAACCCGGGCGGCCCGGGACGACGGAGCGCGGCCGGCTGGGTTTCAACGGAGCTCCCCGCATCTTCCCCGCTCACCATTGTGGTCCATGGTTCGGCCTAGGGCACTCTGGGACCGGAAGTCGCTCGCGCCGACGGGGGTGGGCGTGACCGGAAGTTGACGGCCCGCGGATGAAGGAACGGCGGAGCAGAGAAAGAAAGAGAGAGAGAGAGAGACGCAGCGGAGTCGCTTTCTGAGGGATACGGCGCTTCCGAGTTCCTTGAAGAGAATTTTGCGCCTGCGCACTAGAAGAACTTGACAGAGTGGTTCCTTGACAGGAGTTGGTCTCCTCCAACCTTGGCAATTTTGAGCCTGGAGGACTTCAGTTCCCAGAATTCTCCAGCCAGCAAATTTTTTGCGCGCCGAAAGCACACACACCCCTCCCGTAACACATAATTCTAACTTTACTCAATAAGTGAATCCTACTCAAGTGGAGGAGGCTTACAAGGCCATTGACTTGGTTTAAACAAGGTTCAAATTGCCCCCATTAAAAATCAAATTGCCCCCCGTGGAATGTGGGTCCGACGTTGGGAACCATTGATCTAGAGAGAAAAAGAAAATTGAAGGCTATATATATATTCTCTATCTATCTATCTTTGTCTGTCTGTCTGTCTATTTTATCTATCGAGCTCACCTATGTATCATCTATATTGGCCATCAATTTATTATCTATCATCTATCAATTTCATCTCTCGATCTTATCTGTATCTATATCATCTATCAATATATTATCTATTTCATCTATCCCATCTGTCTATCAATTTCATTATCAATCTTATCTTTCATCTATCTACATATCTATCATCCATCAATGTACTATCTATCATCTATTTCATCTATCTCATCTACCTATCTACCTATCTATCCATCATCTATCAATTTCATCTATCAATCTCATCTGTATCTATATCTATCATCCATCAATGTATTATCTATCATCTATTTCATCTATCTCCTCTACCTATCTATCTACCTATCTATCTGTCTGTCTATCATCTATCAATTTCATCTATCGATCTCATCGGTATCTATATCATCCATTAATTTATTATCTATCATCTATTTCATCTATCCCATCTATCTATCTATCAATTTCATTATCAATCTCATCTATGTATAATCTATATATCATCCATCAATGCATTATCTATTATCTATCCTCCTATCTATCTATCTATCTATCTATCTATCTATCTATCTATCTATCTATCTATCTATCTATCATCTATCGTATAGTTCTTGGAAGAAAGGAGGGATGGATAAATGCATAATATTGCAAATGGCAATAATCCTTGCAAAAATCTTTGCACCCCCCCCCCGGCCCGGTCCTGTGCAAAAACTCCATGCACGCTTTCCGATGGCTGCAGCTCAAACAGCAAAATCCCGACTTTTAGGACTCATTCAGACAAGCCTCGTGGCCACTCCCACCCCGGAAGAGAGGGAAGCAATCCTGGGCGAAGAAGAGAACTCGGAAGTCAAGACAGCTCGTGTGAATCTGCTTTTCCCGATCGGCCAAAGCGGCAGCAATTCAACGGGACCTTCCGTGGGGCTATAAAATTAAGAGCAAGCTGGGATCTCTTCCTTGCGCGGGAATTCAGGATCAGGCGCTGTCCAACAGGGCGCATTTTCAGCAAAGAGCTGCAAAGAAGGCGAGACGGGGAGATTTCTTTGGTTTTTAGCAGAAGTTAAGGTCGCGCATCCCTTTGCGCAGTAGTTTTGTTATTTATTCTCTTAAATTGGGGCAAATGCTGCGTCTCTTTTCTCTCTACCGCGCAGGCAGATTTTTTGGGGGGGAGATGGGATGAGAATAAGTAGTTAAGGCAGCCTTTTGCATCCGTGGGTATTGTTCGCGTGTGAGTACGGCACTGGTGATAATGCAGAGGTTGGAGGTTGCAAAAAGATGCCCGCGGAGATGTCATTACCTCTGTTGCTGTTGTTGCTTTTTTCAAAAGAAAGAGGGGAGAAAAGAGAGAAAGGGGGAGGGTCAAGAAAGAAGAATATAAATTGCAAGCGGATGATTTGGTGTTTGTTATGGAGGATCCAATAGAAACAGGGCCAAAACGAGTGGAAGTCATAGAAGAAAATGGAGAAGCAAGTGAGCTTGAAGATTCATAAAGACAAAAAAAAAAGGGTGAAAAATACGACAGAAAAACAGAGTTTCTTCGTCAGACGGCTCCTAGGGGGCTGAGTTTGCAGCCATCAGAATCAAACTCGAGAGTGTGAACGTTCAGCATATAATCAAGGAGATGGCGATGGAAATTAAGGAAATTGTTCTTACGTCCTCTTCTTCAAAATTTTGTTTCGTAGATGTGGCCTGATAACCTTAATGATCCCGGTCCCTCCAGGCAAATGGGAGGGCCTCCGCTAAAAAATCCAGTTGATTTGTTTCATTCGGAACCCGTCGTGAAAATATGTGCTCCTATGGTGAGGTATTCAAAGTAAGTGACTGTGCTGACCCAGCTCCCCAAACACGACAAACCAAGTCACCCAGCTGGCTTTCGTGGCTATGGCAGATCTAGAATTCCCCATCTCCTGTGATTGGTCCAAAGTCACCCAGCTGGCTTTCATGGTTATGGCAGATCTAGAATTCCCCATTTCCTGGTGATTGGTCCAAAGTCACCCAGCTGGCTTTCATGGTTATGACAGATCTAGAACTCCCCATTTCCTGATGATTGGTCCAAAGTCACCCAGCTGGCTTTCATGGTTATGACAGATCTAGAACTCCCCATTTCCTGGTGATTGGTCCAAAGTCACCCAGCTGGCTTTCATGGTTATGACAGATCTAGAACTCCCCATCTCCTAGTGATTGGTCCAAAGTCACCCAGCTGGCTTTCATGGTTATGGCAGATCTAGAACTCCCCATTTCCTGGTGATTGGTCCCAAGTCACCCAGCTGGCTTTCATGGTTATGGCAGATCTAGAACTCCCCATTTCCTGGTGATTGGTCCCAAGTCACCCAGCTGGTTTTCATGGTTATGGCAGATCTAGAATTCCCCGTCTCCTGGTGATTGGTCCAAAGTCACTCAGCTGGCTTTCATGGTTATGGCAGATCTAGAATTCCCCGTCTCCTAGTGATTGGTCCAAAGTCACCCAGCTGGCAGATCTAAAACTCACCATCTCCTGGTGATTGGTCCAAGGTCATCCACCTGGTTTTCATGGCTATGGTTGGCACTAGAACTCACCGTCTCCCAGGTTCCAGCCTTGTGCCTTAACTACTAGGCCGAACTGGCTCACTAACTACATGCATAAAATGATCCAATTGCATGCAGTGTTTTCCAGAATAAAATATCGGTATTAATGAAAGTGATAAATAAATCATGTCCTTATCTCGAATGCTTTTGTATTTGTAGATTGTCCTTCAGAACTTTGGTCAGGAAATACGGCTGCGATTTATGCTACACGCCAATGATCATTGCATCTGATTTTGTCAGATCTTTGAAAGCCAGGCACAGTGAATTTACGACAAACCAAGGTACGGTAGGTTGCGTATACATTCTCTCACCCCTCTGGAGCTTTTAAAATCCTTGTTTAACCCTCCGGTATTTGTCCTCAAAATACCTTTTAGAAACTACACAAAATCTAATTTATAGCTCAGGAAGACGCCGATTAGGATCGAATCATTGCACAGAGATGTGAAATAATATGTTTGGTTTTGGGCCTGACATGTTGTTAGACTGAAGCCAAGAGTGATTTATTCAGTAAGAAAGACGGAAGAATGACGGAACATACCAAGTGTGATAGAGGAATCAGTTTAACAGCTTGTAGTCTTAGGAAATAAACCTTCAGTCTGTTGCACACCAAGTGTAAAATTGTTCTTCGGTCTGCTTCTTCAAGTTAAATTATCCTTGGATCAAGGCCTTCTTCTTTTAGTAGGTTTGTAAAACGTTAATTCTCCAGAAGTTCCCCAAAATATGGATCTCCATATACTGAGAACCTTGTAAAATAGCAGGGACTGGAAGTAGTTACTAATCAAAGATATCCATTAAATTTTAAAGCAGCTGAGGTGAACAACTAAAAGTAGACGAAAAAAAATTCAAATTCAAGATACTTGGAGGGCAACAGATGAAAGAAAACTTAGTATATAGGAATGCGGATTCACACTAAATTCTGGTTTGTTTGTTCCATCCATCTTCTTCTATCTTCTTCTTCTATCTTGTGTGTGTGTGTGTATGTGTGTTCCACCGTAACCTTGGAACGCCTTGAGCAATTTCAACCAAACTTGGTACACAGAGGACTTACTCTCTGGAAACAAATACTGTGGGGGTAAGACACCCCTAACACCCCTCGGGGTGTGTGTGCTGTTAAGATACAGCCTGTTGTGTCTTAAAATGGCTTCTACTGTACCGGCGTAAAATGGCTTCTACTGTACAGTGCAGTGGAGTTGCCATGGTAACGGCTTCATAGTACTCCACAGGGGGGCTCCCTCTGGTAAGGGGGAAAATCCAACATTAGAAAGTACATTTGGTCTGGACATTTTCCCCCTGTAAATAAATACCCGGGCCATGCCAGGTATTGGCATGCCGGCTAGTACTGAATAAAATCATTGTTGGCTTCATTCAACATGGTTCTTCTCCCTAGCTGGAATTCAGTGCTAGCAAACACACCAAACTGGTTCTCATTGAAGTTTCTAGAATGCATCTTCTTTCCTAAATAACAGAGATTATTTTTATTTATTACAATTCCTTTTTTTTTTACAGCTGACCGTCCATTGATTGTTCAGTTTGCTGCTAAAGAAGCACAAGTTTTAGCAGACGCAGCTGGCCTTGTTAGCCCATTTGCAGATGGCGTAGATTTAAACTGTGGTTGTCCACAAAGGTAAGTGACCTGAGATTTAAAAATGGAAACAATTACCTCTCTTTCTCTTTTTTCCCCCTCTCTCTGTTTTTCAAGGAAAATCCTCCCAACAACTTTCAAATAAACAGAACATACAACTGAATATAATAGCAATAGCACTTAGACATATATACCGCTTCATAGTGTTTCACAGCCCTCTCTAAGAAGTTTACAGAGTCAGCATCTTGCCCTCAACGATCTGGGTCCTCATTTTATCGGCCACGAAAGGATGGAAATTTGAGTCAACTTTGAGCCGATGAGAATCGATCTGCAGGCAGTTGGCAGAATTAGTCTGCAATACTCCATTCTAACCACTGTGCCAGCCCGGCTCTTAAAGTGCAGAGCATTTTGAATAAAACACATTCTTTATTGAAAATGAATATATTTATTTATTTATTTATTTATTTATTTATCAGCACAAATGCAACACAAATGTAACAAGGCAACATAAAAAAAATGGCTTTCTGCCTGGATGGCTCCTAAGGTGAGCCGAAAGACAGAAAAGGGAAGCAGTATGCTCCCTCCCATATTTGGGCATACCAAGGGTTGTGACACAATACATACCTATTTCCCTGGCTTAGCTGATAAAGGAGGAGAGCCTATGGCTTAGTGGCTAATACAACTGCCTGATATGTAATACAGCCCAGGTTCAATTCCCAGTAAGGATATGGCTAGCTGATGAGAGCTAAATAGCTTGAAATAGATCTATACTAGTCTCCCTTTATTTATTTATCAGCACAAATGCAACACACACACACACACACACATACACACTTCCATGGCTTTAACCAGCGTCTAAAATGATGTTTCTTAACCTTGGCAACTTGAAGATGTGTGAACTTCAACTCCCAGAATTCCCCCGATAGCATGTTAGTTTAAACGATCCTTTTGAAAATGCCTCTAACTTAATATGTTTACACCTGGGCAGAAAATTCAGGAGAAGGATCTTTGGGTGCTTAGGCGGATGCAAATAAATTATTCTATGAAATCAATTGCTAGTGTATCTTACACATCTACGTATTGACTGTATGGAGAAGCATTTCCTAAGGCAACTGGTGTTGCACTGATTTTTCATACACTGTTACTCGCTTCCTTTACATTTGAAAACAGGTAAAGCTGCAAAGAAATTGGAGCTTTACAATATTTTTTGTTTAAATGTCCGATGAAGTAATCTTTTTAGTATAACGTGGGTTCGCAACCTGTGGTCCACGGACCACAAAGGCTTTAAGAAATGTTAGGATTTAAATCTTGAGTTAAGTCTTGGTGATCCATGGCCACAATAGGTATGTAAAGGAAGGGTCCTCAATTGTTTTTCTTCCAGGTGGGCCATGGCAGAAGGCTATGGTGCTTGCTTAATAAACAAACCACAACTGATACAAGAGATGGTGAGATCAGTAAGAAATCAAGTGGAAAAACCCACCTTTTCAGTATCTATTAAGATACGGTAAGTCCTTTATCCATATCGATATAGATATATACCCTGTTTCCCTGAAAATAAGACCTCCCTGGATAATAAGCCCAATCGGACTTTTGAGCTCATGCGTTAAAATAAGCCCTCTCCCCAAAATAAGCCCTCCCTGAAAATATTGCAGCACAGCAGCAGCCATGAGGTGACCACACTCACCACTTCCTGCACCTCAAAAATAATAAGCCCTCCCCGAAAATAAGGCCAAGCGCTTGTTTCCGGGGGTGTCAAAAGAAAATTTACTCTCTCTTATTTTCGGGAAAACACAGTATGTGTGTGAATTGCCTTATAGATGTGGTGGACAGCAGAAAATAAATAAATAAAATGTACTTTATTTATTGCCTACCTAAGAAGATATTGCAAATTTATCAATTAAAAAGTTGTCTTTAATTCGTAACCATATGATTTCGTGAAAAATCAGGGCATTTGTGCTACTCAGGAATAATACCACAATAGCAATAGCCTGTAATATTGCATTCTAACCTCTGTGCCACCAGGAAGGAGAATGAGGGAAGGAGGGAGGAAGGAAGGAAGGACGGGAGGAATAGTAATAGCCCTTAGACCAGTGTTTCTTAACCTTGTCAACTTGAAGATATCTGGACTTCAACTCCCAGAATTCCCCAGCCAGCATTATATACTGCTTCATACAACTCTCTCTAAGTGGTTTACAGAGCCAGCATATTGCCCAACAATCTGAGTCCTCATTTTACCTACCGCAGAATGATGGAAGGCTGAGTCAACCTTAAACCGGCCAGGATCGAACTCCTGACAGTGGGCATAGAACTACCTGTACATATATATCACCTATAATTTCTCCCTCTCTCCGTTCTTAATTCTTCACGCTAAGAAAATATTTCCACCTGCTGAGTTACCATTTTTTTCTCTCTCGCGTGGAACAAAAGGATCCATGGAGATCTAAAGAGAACTGTAGACCTGTGCCAAAAGGCAGAGTCAGCGGGCGTATCCTGGATCAGTGTCCACGGGAGAAGTGTAGAAGAAAGACATCAGCCAGTGCACTACGATGCAATTAAGACAATTAAAGACACTGTCTCGGTACCAGTAGTAGCTAATGGCGACGTGAAATCCCTGAAAGATGTGGAGGCCATTCATCAAAGAACGGGAGTTGATGGTGAGAATAACCTTGGTTTTTCTGATTTTTTTGTTCTCCCCCCAATGTTTGTTTCTAGTAATGCTGTGGGTGTGTGTGTGTGTGTGAGTTCCGGCGTAACTCTGGAACACCTTGAGCAATTTCAACCAAACTTGGTACACAGAAGACTTACTCTCTGGAAACAAATACTGTGGGGGTAAGACACCCCTAATACCCCTCAGGGCGTGTGTTCTGTTAAGATACAGACTGTTGTACCTTAAAATGGCTTCTACCGTACAGCCGTAAAATGGCTTCTACTGTACAGCGCAATGGAGTTGCCATGGTAACGGCTTCACAGTACTCCACAAGGGGGTTCCCTCTGGTAAGGGGGAAAATCTAACATCAGAAATTACGTTTGGTCCGGACATTTTCATCAAGGCTTTGATTATTTTTGAGGATAAATGTATGGCGTTTGGGGGCACAGGGAAAATATTTGGAACTAATTTAATTGTCGCCGAAATCAGGGGGTTCCCCGTCTAATATAGGATTAGGATAAATAAATACCCAGGTTATCAGCTAGTAGCTGTGTAAGGAGCTCATTTAGTCAAATCTATCTCCCTCTGTTAATCATCTGGATTTTCCAGAAGGCTGCCGTCCTGCTTCTTGTATCTTCAATATTACTGTTAATCAATTCCTCTAGCTCCCAGCATCTCGAAACTTTTTAATAAATAAGGGATTATGACGCTCCTTAAGAAGGTCATGCAACTTCTCCAGCTCTTTCAAATGCGCATCAATCACCTTCAAGTGGTGATTGGTGAGCAATCCATGTTCACTGACCCCTTTGCATTTCGTGACCTCTCAACACCCACCCTCCCCCCGTGCTTGTCCAAAGTTGGCAATATGCATTTTGAGGATTTGAAGCAGTGATGAAATTCAGATGAAATTCAGATGAAATTCAAGCGTGGCTTGGTGGGCGTGGCAGGGAAAGGATACTGCAAAATCTCCATTCCCACCCCACTCTGGGGCCAGCCAGAGGTGGCATTTGCCGGTTCTCTGAACTTCTCAAAATGTCCGCTACCAGTTCTCCGAACTACTCAAAATGTCCGCTACCAGTTCTCCGAACTACTCAAAATTTCCGCTACCGGTTCTCCGAACTACTCAAAATTTCCGCTACCGGTTCTCCGAACTACTCAAAATTTCCGCTACCGATTCTCCAGAACCTGTCCGAACCTGCTGGATTTCACCCCTAATTTGAAGTCTGCCATCTTCAAATTGCCAAGGTTGAGAAAGATTTAGACTGGGGAAAGGAAGAATAAAAAAAGCCAGTCCAATCTTTTTCCATCAACACCTTTTCTTGTTCTACAAGAAAATAGTATAGCTGTGGACACTATCGGTGGATACCAAAAAAAAATCTTTGCTCCAGCTTTAAGATAAATTAAATACGTATTTGTGGTTTTCTGAAAATGTATTTCTTTTCCTTTTGTAGGGGTCATGGTTGCGAGAGGGCTTTTAGCCAATCCAGCTTTATTTGCAGGATATGAAGAGACACCTTTGCAGTGTGTCCAGGATTGGGTGGACATAGCCCTTGACCAGGGTATCCCTTTCACCTGCTTTCATCATCATTTAATGTACATGCTCGAGAGGGTGACTTCGAAGCAAGAAAAGAAGATTTTTAACGTTTTATCAAGTACATCTGCTGTTCTGGACTACCTTAGAGATAATTATGGAATTCGGTAGCCTCCTAGATCTGTTTAATCGTGAGAAGGCCAAGCTTAATTTTAAAATTGTGGACGCCTACGGTTGCTTTTTCTACTCAAGGATTTCAGTGTGTGCATTTATACGAAGTTAGCATTTTCTTATGAGCAAATTGTGAATAAAAGCAGCAAGCATCGATAGGTTTCTTCAGCCTTCATCGGCGAACTATATTTTGATAGTTGCAAACTGTGAATCATAATCTCAAATTGATGCTGGGGTTCCAAGTAATAGATCCATATCAAGCCAAACTCCATGGCAGGTGGATTCCTCAAAGAATGGCTTTATTGGCAATATCATATTGGCACATATCTGGAGAAAAACAGACTCTGAAAAGTCCCACGGTTTTTCACCTAATTAAAAGTTTTTCCTCAACCCCAAACAGTCAGTCGCATGGTCCAATCAAGGCGCTGTCTGGTGGTCTGGTGAAATCACTCCTCCTTCCTCCGACCAGTTGTGAGAATGACCTTGGTTCCCAAGAGAAAGTATTTTGTTTTGACTATACGGCCCCAGATACGGCTCCTTTCGTATTAAGCTTAAGACCCACCTATTCCAAGCAGCTGGCCTGGCTCAACTTTGATCTAACCATATCGCTCCTGACGGGCTTTTACTGGGTATTTTAATTATATTTAATTATCTAGGGGTTTTTAAAGACTGTATTTTAATTGTTTTATTTATCAGCCGACCTCCTCCTTTTGTATGTCTCGGTATATGTCTCTGTTATATGTTTGTTTTGTCCATATTTATTTCATATGTTTCATTGTACGCCGCCCCGAGTCCTTCGGGAGAGGGTGCGGCTAAGAAATAAATATTTATTATTATTATTATTATACCTATAATCCCCTATCCCTCAGCTCCAATGTGGCAGCACTGAAGCTGCGAGGTGGTTTCGGCCAGACCAGCTTCGAGGTTGACAGTTGAGTTTGTTTGGACCAAGCGCAGCTATAGATATGGCTATAATATACAAAGATACTGATTACAATCACATCTACAGATGGTCCTTGACGTACAACCACAACTGAGCTCAGAATTTATGCTGCCAAACAAGACAGTGGTTAAGTGACTTTTGTCCCATATTAAGACCTTTCTTGCCACAGCTGTTAAACAAATGACTGCAGTTGTTAAGCTAGTAATCCCGGTTGTTAAGTGAATCTGGCTTCCCCAATGACATTGCTTGTTAGAAGGTCGCAAAAGGTGGTCGCATGACCCTGGGATGTTGCAACCGTCATACATCTGAGCCAGTTGCCAACATCCCAATTTTGATCATTTGACCATAGGGTGATGCAATAGTCATAAAAGTGAGTCATAAGTTACTTTTTTTTAGTGCCGTAGTAACTACAAACGGTCACTAAACAATTGGTGGTAAGTTGAGGAATACCTGTAATTCTCCTCCTCCTCTTCCAGTATCCTACATTCCTTTCAGCAGAGATTAATATCTACGAACTGATTAAAAACCTCCCCTATTAATCATTCTAGATAATAATCATTTTTTGGAAGGAGTGTACTTTTGGAATATATTTGAATGATCATAGCTTGCTGAATTTCTTTGATCATGCTATAGTCCCAAAGGTGCTTTTTCGAAAGGCAACTGGACTTTCTGATTTTAGTTTTACTATAGTTTTACTATAGTTCGTCAGAGAGCTGAAGAAGCTTCTTGGATGAGATGAGAAACGCCTGCAAAGAAAAGCAAGAAAGTCCAGTTGCCTCTTTAAAAAGCACCTTTGGGACAACCATGATTTGGATGACTGAGAATCATACTATAATGAATATAGTAATTTCTAAAGAAATATAGAAGTTTTCTGAAGTCATATAGTAGTTTTCTGAAGAAACATCAGGTCGAAGACCACCTTAAGCCTTTATTCTGCAGTTTTATCTCTACTTGCAAAAGTCAGGCATCAGTTCATGAGACTTGTTATTAAATAGACATCTATGAGATTGTATTTATCAACCTACATCCATTCAAAATTGCTTCCTGTATATGCCACACCTCTTAATCTTGGAATAATCCTGTTGTACAGGTAGTCCTAGAGTCACAAGCCATTTGTTTAGTTACGGCACTGAAAAAAGTGATTTGTGACTGTTTTCCACATTTACAACCATTGCAGCAGCTCCAGTGTCACATGATCAAAATCCAGATGCTTGGCAACTGGCAGGAATTGCTCCAGGGTCATGACTTCACTTTTTGCGACCTTCTGACGAGGAAAGCCAGATTCACTTAACAACCATGTTAGTAACTGCAATGGCTCACTTAACAACTGCGGCAAGAAAGGTCATAAAATTAGCCGAAACTCAGTTAACTGTTTTGTTTAGCAACAGAAATTTGGGGCTCAATTGGGATCGTAAGGCGAGGACTACCTGTATTTATAATTTAAGGCAGGGGTCCTAAGTTTTCTATATGTGTTTCTGGGTGGAGTAATTACAACTAGTGTGTATGGAATATCAGGTTGAATAAAGCTTGTGGATGGAGAGATATAATTAATAAAGGTGCACCAGTAGTTGTTTAGATTTAATTGCACCAATCCAGGATTACTAGTCTGGGAACACCACAGCTGTTCTTGTTGCCGTCCTACATATTCCCATTCAACAGCTCAGATTTCAAGCTACTAGTCCTCATCTTTGCCAATTGGACTACACCAGGGTATGTGATCCCAATCCATTAAGAGAAATAATCTATAAGTTTGCTAGGAAAAAAAGGGCCAGGGAAAATGGGTGGATGATAGAAAGCTATAGAGAAGCTATAAATAACTATAGTATGGGGAAAGTGAAAATTGATCATAAGATTAACATTTTAGTTGACTTTGACGCTACCTAGTTTGGGTAATGAAATGCCTTCAAGAAAACAAGCAAGCTGAGAGAGTACCAAGGACCCCTCAGATAAAATCAATTTAAAACAATGTTGTTTTGGATAGCAATAGCACTTAGACTTATAGTTTTACAAATACCTTTAAATCAAACAGTTGTTGATGATTGGAATAACTATTAGTACATGTTTGACTTTTGCTAGAGGGTTGCAAAAATGTGTCATTTGTTGTTTATTATGACAATGCCCTATTTATTCCTTTGTAATACAAGCCGTCTAGAATTTCCTATTTGATTAAGGTAGTGGAATTATTAAATAAGAACAGGTATTGAAATGGGAAAAAATGTAAAAAAAATAATGAAGCTGTTGTCAGCCTCCTGAAGGTAGAAGCAGTTTGATCTTGACTCCTGGTGATTTTGTGTAGACGTCCATGTTTCCATAGCAAAATTTGCCGTCTCAGATGTTTTTTCAACTCTGACCTAGCTTAATCTTGTGTACTAGGTCAGTTAGTTTCAAATAAAGAAAAACAGATTTTGGGGATGTTACTCAGCAATTGTCCGCACTCCTAAAAATAACAATATTCCATAACAGTGTGGATAGATTTATTCAGCATAACATCTATGATGAATACATAAATAATACATATGTAATCCTTACAAGTGTTAGGACCCCGTATTTTTTTCAACATCACTGAAAATTGATAAGTGACAGTCCATATGTGAAATGTAATTATTCTATAATAGTTCGTAAAAATGCGCCCTCCCCCCCCAAAGTACCAATGTCATTGAGGGGGGGGATCCCAATTTTCCTCAAACTACTTCAATTCTAGTTTGAAGCTGCTTAGCTTGATCTAGCCAGCTTTCAAAGAGTTGGAAGGAAAATCCATCCCTTTCAACTCCAAACTGGGAGAAAGACGCTGGAAACAAATGGAGGCTGATTGGAAAGAAAGTTTATTGATAAACAAAACCACACACAAAGACAGCATGCAGTTATGGGTCAGCTGAATAACTAGCTGAGTGAGACGAAGGGTTCTTATATGGTTCTGTTTGTTTGTTTTTAAGTTTGGGATTTGTGCAATATGGGCTTTGTGTTTCTAAAGAGGGTTGGGTTGGGTTGGGTGGCTGATGGCTTATATGTCCTGTGCTGGAGTTTGAGTAAGGGGCTGCTCGTTATAATGCTATTTACTCTGCTTTTGTTAGCTATCAAACTTTGCTGTAAGGCAGGGGTTCCCAATCTTTTCTACACCCCACCCCCCTAGAACGCTTCTGATATATACTCGCACCCATTACAAAATGATATGCATATCATTTGCCTATAATTATGCATATACACTATAGTTTTGAAAACTTCTAAAGCCAAGTTTTCTCCCCCCTCCCCAGAATATCATCTCGCAACCCCAGCTTATAAGGGATCTTGAAATATCCTGTCTTGAATGGACTTCTGCTGGGAGTATTTGCTTTGCTTATGAATGGGGCCATCTAGGTAGTCGGCATCCTCTTTCAATAAGCTCCTTATCTCCTTAAGTCAGTGGTTCCCAACGTTGGGGGCAATTTGATTTTTAATGGGGGCAATTTGAATCTTTTTTTTTGTAAAGTTTTTTTTTATTTTTCCTTTCAAATTCATTCTTAGATATACGTTCTTATAATTGCTAGTTAACATTTGTCAATTCATATCATTTTTGCGCCTGTATATTTACATTTTGATGTTTTCTCATTTCCCCTCCCCCTAATTTAATCACGCGTCGTCTGAGATATTTATTTCATGTTTTGTTCCTTTTTCTATTTATCTTTTTTTTCAAGCCACTCATAAAATTGCTCCCATGTCCTATAGCACACTGATTCCTCTTAGTACTTCATTCTCAATGTCAACCTGTTCATTTCTGCAGAGTCTAATATTTTCTTTTATTATCTCCCGTTCCGAAGGGATTTTTGTCTGCTTTCCAATTTTGTGCAAATACAATTCTAGCTGCTTTTATAGAGGGGGCACTTTGAATCTTGTTTAAAACAAGTTAATGGCCTTTTAGGCTTCCTCCTACATGAGTAGTGTTCACTTTTTGAGTCAAGTTAGAATTATAGGGGGATTAAATAGAATTAAAGATGCTTAGGTTGGGAACCACTGCCTTAAGTGCTGGCATCTACTGTGGGCTGTTAAGAAAGACTTGGGAGCTGCTTTCTGCCTCTAAGAACACGTTTCTCCATTTCTCCTTTAGGGGAAATATAATATTCTGCCTCAAAATATTTCATTTTTTTCTATCTAGGGGAGGGGGGGGGCTTCCCACAGAAGTGTAAAACCTCAAATTTAGGGACCCCAAGGCAACCTCGCCAGCCTGCAACAAGCCAGCCAGCCAGCCTTGCAAACGGATACTCCACACACCCGTGTTGTAATCCACTGGATTCCCTCAGATCCCCACACGTGAGAAAGCACCCCTCCATGAGAGTTTGCAAGGGGAGCTGCGGCCAAGCAACAAATAAAAAGCCTACCATTCACGTGCGGGGCTCGCACCCTTCCCTCATCCGCCCCCCCCAACCCGAGTTTCCCAATTCACACGTTACACGCCCACCCAGCCACCCCGTGCGCTGAGCCCAAACCGAAACTAGGGGAAGCCTGAGGTAAAAAAAAAATCGCTTCCCGGGCTGAAGTGGGCCGGTTGGAAGACTGGACGACGACAGTTTCCCGGCTGAGGGAGCGAAGGAAGCCGCCGTTTTCCCGCCCTGCCGGGGGTATAACGACACCTCGGGCGAGTAGGACTTCGCTCGGGCCGCCTGACAGGAAAGCCTGGGCCGCTCGGCGGAGGAGGCGCCTCCGGTGACGCTTCCCTGGGCCGGGATGGCGCGGGGGAAACGCGGATAGTCGCCGAGCTGCGCCGGTGGCTTCTTCGGGTCTGGCCGCGTCGTCTTGCCGGGGGCGGGGGGGACGTTGCCCCGGCGAGTACCGGCCTGAGGAGGGGTTTTTCCTTCGGTCCCCGCCGGTTGAGACGGAGCTAACGGGGCTTCCTTCCTCAGGAGCAGCGGCGGTGGAGGGTCCCCCTCAGAGGCGCCATGACCTACCAGTGGGGCGTCGTGGCCGCTTTTCTCTACGGCGAAATCGCCTTGTTGCTCCTGCTCTGCCTGCCGCTCGTCTCGCCCTTGAGGTAAATCGGGGCCGGCCGGGCCTTCTCTTACGAGGGAAGTTTTTCCTCAGGGAAAATAAACGCCTCGCGTAGTTTTTATTCGGGGGGGGGGGGATAAAGTCCTCACATAGTTTTTATTCGGGAAGGGGGGGATAAACCCCTCGTACCATTTTTATTTGGGGGGGAAATAAACCCCTCATGCGGTTTTCTTAGGGGGAAATAAAGTCCTGGTGCAGATTTTCATTCAGGGAAAATAAACCCCTCATATAGTTTTTCTTAGGGGGAAATAAAGCTCTCATGTTTTTATTCGGGGGGGGGCAGGAAATAAAGCCCTCATGCCATTTTTCTTAGGGGGAAATAAAGCCTTCCTGCAGCTTTTATTCTGAGGAAATCATGCAGTTTTCTTAGGGAGAAAATAAACCCTTCATGCTGGGTTTTTCTCCCCGGATGTAAATAAACCCCTCGTAGTTTTACTTGGGGAGAAAATAAACCCCTCATGCTGGTTTTCTTAGGGAGAAATAAACCCCTTATGCCGTTTTTTTCTAGGGGGGGGGCGGCAAAATAAACCCCTCATGTAGTTTTTATTCTGAAGAAATAAACCTCTCATGCAGTATTTCTTTTCCCCCCTGAAAGTAAACAGGCTGGTTGATTTAATTGGGGTTTGTTTGTTTGGGGGGCGGGGAGTAAAAAGAGAAGCCATTGATGTGGGTTTGTTTGCGGGGGGGGGGGGGCTTTTAAAATGGTGGCTTGATCATGGTCTGTTGTGCTGGAGTGGCTGGGGCTGCAAGGAATGGCTCCATCAAGGCTTCTTTGCAAGCCCCAAAAGGTGCCTTCAGCCTCAACAAAGCCACCAGGAAATATAGTTTGTTATACACCAGGTAGTCCTTGACTTATGACCACTGTAGAGCCCAAAGTTTCTATTGCTAAGCGAGACAGTTGTTAAGTGAGTTTTGCTCCATTTTACGGCTTGTTTAGTGAATCATTGCAGTTGTTAAGTTAGTACAGGCAGTTCTTGACTTAATGGAGCCCCAAATTCCTGTTCCTAAGCAAGACATTTGTTCGGATTTTGCCGTTTTGCCACCTTTCTTGCCACAGTCATTAAGTGAATCACTGCAGTTGTTAAATTAGTAACACTGCCTTGTTAAGTGAAACTGGCTTCCCCCGTTGACTTTGCTTGTCAGAAGGTCGGAAAATATGAACATGTGACCCTGGGACACCGCAATTGGCGTAAGTATGAATTTATGATTGCCAAACATCTGAATTTTCGTCCTGTGACCAGGAGGGTGTCATATATGTCACTTTTTTCAGTGCTGTTATAGCTTCAAACGGTCACTAAATGAACTGTTGTAAGTGGAGGATACATGTAATAAACAGGGTTTTTAAGAGAATCTGGCTTCCCCATTGACTTTGCTAGTCAGAAGGTCTCAAAATGACCCCGGGACACAGCAACAGAGTTAAATGCAAAATTCAGTTGCCAAGCAGCTGAGTTTTGGTCACGTAACCATGGGGATGCTGCAATTGTCAAAAGCAAATGTTTATAAGTCAAGGACTTCCTGTAAGTGACCCTACACGAATAATGCACATGTATTTCCTTCCTATTTTTAACATTTTTCGGGATGACAAAGCTTGATTTGTTCTATGGTTGTAAGTCAAGGACTACTTGTAGTGGCCCTACATGAATAATGAATATGTTTTTTTGAGTTTTGTGTTTCCTTCATATCTATTTTTAATACATTTCAGGACGCCAATCAATGTATGATTTATATTTGGTATCATAATCTTTGTTCCATTTGCAATAAACAGAAATATCCAAATGTCCTGTATTTTAGGGGCAAAATCAATTGAAAAATGATCGCATGAATTGACTTTTTGAGTTAATGGTCATCCAACCAAATTTTGCTCTGGCTAACATACCCACATATACTACACATACACTCAAGCACACTTCTCCATTTCTGAGATTATCTTCCTCTGAAAGAACTTCCCCTCTCCTAACAAATGAGTTGTCAACAGTTTATCCTTTACATCTCAGCAAAGTCGGCTTTGGCATAAACTAGTTACTATATTATATAGTTATTTAGAGACGCCATTGATACTGGAGCTATGACCTTATGAAAACAGAAATGTTCTCACTTAAACTCTACATTTTAACAGCTATTGTAGGCAGTACAGGAAGTCCTCGGTTTACAATAGTTCATTTAATGACTGTTTGAAGTTACAATGTCATGAAAAAAGTGACTTATGACCATTTTCACACTTACGACTTTTGCAGCATCCCCATAGTCATGTGATCAAAATTCAAATGCTTGGCAACTGATTAATATGTCAGTTACAGTGTCCTAGGATCATGATCCTGTTTTGCGACCTGGCAAGCAAAGTCAATGAATATAAATTTTACAGGGCTAAATCTGATTGATTTAACCCAAATATTTCCCCAGCTGGCTTAATATCTCACTTAACAACATAAATTTTGGACTCAATTGTGATTATAAGTCGAGGACTACCTGTATTGGCAAGTGCTTGAAAAGTAAATTGGGTAAATTTGTGCATATGCTTAAAATGCTTACCTAATGAAGAGTTCATACATTGATTTTTTTTTAATTGTTTCTTTTATAGATGGAATAAGATTTTTATGATCTCCATATGGAATAAACTTGCAGGCTATTGGAACAAGACATTCCTTACTATTATAGTTATATTAATTGTTTTATTTCTTGGTAAGTAGAAAAACAATATTGCATGTTGCTATTAATACGAACAGGATGTGAAAGCAAAAAGTGTTGATTGTATTTACTACCTAAAGATTGATTTTGTTGCAGATGAGGCAATATGTTACAAAATCAATTGAACAAGAGGCAAGTGGTGTTTTCTCATTATCTGATAGTAAAACATAAATAAGATTGGCATGAAACATCTATTGAAATATTTATGGCAAGAAGTATTTTTTAAAGGATCAGCAGGTGGCACTCTTTCTTTCAACTGTACAGTACTTACTTTTGAATTTTTATGAGGAAAACAAATTTCTGGAGATGGATTTCTTTAGGACAATCAATGTAATGGTGGCTAGAAATTTGCATTGCAAGTCTGATCAGATAGTATCAGCATTTTGGGTAGTACGATTAAGATATGCATTGTTGGTTAATATTTAGAGAGCATCAGGTTGGGAAAAGCTGTTTTAGAGGACTGCACAAAGCTTTTGCTAACTGTTTTATTTTTGTTTAAGGACCATTTTAAAATTATTGCTAAATATTATATTGTTTTTATTTAAGTTATGATGTTTGGTACATTTCTCTGTGTGTATGTGTGTGTGTGTTTCCATCAATGTGTGAAAAGCTGGCATTGTATAGCATACCTAGTAAATCTATAGAATATCTGACATTTTTAGGCCATGTACGAAAAGTCTATGGTATGTTATTTTAATATGCTATATATTTTCCCTAGGTATTGAATATGATACCTAAGCATTATGCAGAATGACAAGAACTACAGTATTTAGGCAAAGTATGAAAGGAGAATCCTGAAAAGGTTTACAATTAATCCTTTATTGAAAAAACATATGAAAATCAAAGAAGAAATGCAAAATAAAGTACAGGACTTATTTTACTGAAGAAAAATACTGAAAAATACCAATATTGGCCTCCTTGTAACAAGTACAGTAGAAGTATTTTATGCTGTGCCTGTTTGCCTTTTGGCATTGAATAGAATGCGTAAGAAATGTGTGGAATATTAAGTGTTTCATACTTTGATGTCCCATTGTTGTCATTCTATAGATTTCCCAGGCATTGCATAAAATGTAAAATTTCACACATTGATGGTAACATACATATATGTGTGTGGGGGTGCTATATTGAACTAGTAAATAACGAGGTAATAGAAAGCAGGTGCAATTTATATATGTATGTATTTATGCTCCCAGATGCAATAAGAGAAGTGAGGAAATACTCAACTGTTCAATTAGAAGACAACCCCCATTCAAGCCTCACCTCAATTGATCACATTCACATGAAACTCTTTAGATCACAACGAAATCTTTATATATCAGGATTTTCTCTCTTTCTTTGGCTGTAAGTATAAGAATGCTATGGGTCAACATTTTCTAAAAACATAAAATATATGAATTGGATAAAGTAAAATAAAGAACAGCAGATGTTCATGGATAAAACTAATACATATTAATAAAATGGGCTACATTAAAAAGAAAACTGTTCTTGACTTATAGCTTTAAAAAAAACTCCTGTCAGACTAATACTGTTCTGTTTCAGAAGGCAGTGATATAACAATTGATTGGAAAGACTGCTCATGCTATATTTAGTTTCTCTGTGTTTGGAAGACTTGCCATTAAATTTCTTGAAAGGAAATAAATCTTCATGCTGCTTTCAAGTAAATAATTCTACAGGGGTTTCCATATATTGGCCTGTCAAACATAAAGCTTCTGAGATGTGTAAGTGGGAGAGACCGGCAAGGAATCCGGATTTCACTGTATTTTATCCTTCAGTCCACATTTTTTAATATATTGGATTTTATCCTCATGGATTGAGAATCCTTTGAATTCAACAGCCATTTTATCTATACAGATAATCCTTGACTTAACAACAGTTCATTTAGTGACCATTCAAAGTTACAACAGCACTGAAAAAAGTGTGACCATTTTTCACACTTATGACCATTGCAGCCTCCCCATGGTGATGTAATCTAAATTCGGATGCTTGGCAAGTGGCATTTATTTATGACGGTTGCGGTGCCCCAAGGTCATGTGACCATCTTTTGCCACCTTTTGACAGACAAAGTCAAGGGTGAAGCCAGGTTCACTAAACGACCATGTTACTAAAGTGATAATTTGCAGGGGTTCACTTAACAGCTGTGGCAGGAAAGTTCATAAACTGTGCAAATTCATTTAGCAACTCCCTTGCTTAGCAACAGAAATTTTGAGCTCAATGTGGTTGTAAGTCAAGGCCTATCTGTACCAGGGGTGGGTTCCTGCCTGTTCTAATCTCTTCTATGGAAGAGGTTCCACAAATCTATAGTGCCATTTAGAACCGGTTCCAGCTCCCTCCCCCCGCCCATCCGCCCATCATCAAGATGAAGAGCGAGAGGAGGAATTCTGGGAGTTGAAGTCCACAAGTCTTAAAGCTGTCAAGTTTGAACACCTCTGGGGTTTTTCTTTCTAAAGGGTTTGGGGTGCAAGGGTCTTGTAACCTGACAGCTTTAAGACTTGCGTGCTTCAAATGCCAGAGTTTCTGAGCCAAAATTTTGGTTGCTAAACAAGTGCGTCGTTAAGTGAGTTTCACCACATTTTACAAGTTGGCCACTCCCACCCGGTCCCACAAAGCAGGACACACCTGCAGAAGAGGTTCTAAAAAATTTTGAAGCCCACCACTGGTCTGTACTCCATATTTACATCTGCACATGGATTAAACTTGTTCAGAATTTGGTTTGCAGACCTAAGCCAAAATTGAAGGTATTAAAATTTCAAGTTTCCATCTAAATTTGATGGCAAATGTGTTGTAATTCATCAGGAAGTTTCTCTAAAGTTTTAACAAATAATTTCTGGAGCATTTGAACAATTCAGGATACTGCACAGCAGTAAAGTCTGATTTTTTAAAAAAAAAAAACCTACAACATAGTTTTTGTAGTTTTAAATCATTTTTAGAAATGATAAAAAGTAAAATGTTTCCTTTGCTTATTAAAAACTTATAAAAATGAATATCAGTTGATGCTTTGGCTATGCCAATGAATCAGTTATTTATTTATTTTTATTTCCATAGTGTATTGAGACGTCTTGTTTCCCTTATCACTATATTGGCAAACGAGATGGAAGCGGAGAAGATGCTGAAAATAGAAGTAGCAAACAGCAATGAAGCTGCCCGGAAATGCTTAGAAGAAAACGAAAAATTGCAACTGGTATATTTCCTGGCTCACTGGTTGTTTTTCCCTGTATTAATTGCCCATCTCTTTCATATCAGTTTCATTTGTAGACTTCCCTGCCATGGCCTTTTTTTCTTATATTTCTTAGAAGACGTTACAAGACATAATAGCACTTGGAACAATAGCCCTTAGACTTAAATACTTCTTCACAGTGCTTTATAGCCCTCTCTAAGCAATTTACAGAGTCAGCGTCTTGCCCCCAACAATCTGCCTCCTCATTTTACTGACCTCGGAAGGATGGATATTCAAAATTAGCATAGAAATCAAAATTAGACATTTATGCGACGTGCCAGCTTTGGCTAAAGGCATTACCTCCAGTATCACGGTTTGGTTAATAAAGTTAATTACTTAATCTAAAAGTATCTCCAAGGTAACCAAGTGCCTCCTCCCACTCTCCGACCAAATGTGAATAGGGGCAGGATTATAGAAAATGTGAAACAGAGAACTGATACATTTTCCCTCCTTTTGGCAGTCATTGAAGGACGTTAAACATTCTACCGGTGAACATTTGTGTCTGATAACAAATGAGAAGCTAACTGTAGAAGTGGACCAGTTAAAAACAGCATTGAAGGCAACTTCAGAAGGTATTGTTTTAATTGCTAAAGTAAATATATTTTGCATAGAAACACAGATGCAAAATATTTTGTTCCCTGTCATGTAGGATGCAAAATACACTTGCTCCCTCCAATGGAGCAAATAGGTTGCTATATACTTCTATTATTTTAACCAGGATATGCACAGCTATAGCTAAAAGAAGGATTGTAACAGGCCTTTAGTTTGGGTTAGTAAAGCCCCTTTGGTTTGTGTAGGTGTATTTTTTTTTTCATTCCAGTCCTGTTTCTGTTATCTTGATATCTTTTATAAGCAGTCCTCAATTTACAGCTATTCATTTGAAGTCATGACAGTAATGGTGATTACCATTGGTCCTTGAAGTTCTGGCTGTCCCAATATCCACCCAGTCACATGATTACAATCTGGGAACTTGGCAACCTGCTCACACTTAAAACCAGTTATAGTGCCCCACGATCGTATAATCCCCATTTACTCCTTTCCCTGCTAGCTTCTCCAGAAAATCAATGGCGATGCCGGCAGGGAAGGTATAAAGTCATTGGGATAAGTCTCCCTGGCCCTTGCCCACTTACCCAGCTCCTTTGCACTTGTACCGCATCAGCTACTTGTGCAACCCCACACACCCTCCCCTCCCCAAGCCTTGCCATCTTGGCCACTCGCACAACCCCACCCTGAGCCCAGTCTTACTTCCCTTCCAATCTCCCTGAGCCTCACATCTCTCTGCAACTTATGCATCCTCGAGCATCCTTCCCAAGCCTTGTCACATCACTTTCAAGCATTCCCACATATCCTCCACAAGCCTTTCCATGCCCCTTTATGCATCTTTCTTGAACCTCACCACACTTTCCTGCCACTTAAACACTCCTGTCCATCCTCCCCAAGACTTGCTGAGCCACTCTCGTGCATCCTTATGCACCCTCCCTGAGAATCGCCACAACTCCTGCACATCACGTTGCTCCCTCCCCCAGTGGGCAGGAACCAGCCCAAGCCTTGTTCACTCGCGTCACATCACTCCAGCCATCTGTGCCCCCCTGTTCCCTCCTAACCCATCTAGCAGCAGCTACTTAACCTAATTATCAGCCTTCTTGCAAGCTGCTTCAGACTTGCAATTTCCTGCTGGCTTTCCCAGGGTAGTGGGAAATTGGAAGGAAGATGGAAGGAGAGCCTCTTCTAACAATGGCTGAGATTCAGTTAACAATGGCAAGTGGGATTGGAGATGTTGCTGAGCTATGCCCTTGTAATTTACAACTGTATCACTTGGAAATGGAGAGTCTGGTCCCAATTTCTATTGTAACTCAAGGATTCTTTCTGGGGGTTTTTTTCAATGCTTTTATTTGTGAGACACCCAGCGTCATTGGGATTCAGGTGGCATACATATGCAATAAATAGATTTTGGCAAGCAGATAGAAGTCCTAAAATGTAATATTAAAACATAGTTTACTTAGCTGTTGAGAACTTTAAAAGCTACTTCTCAATAAAAGACTGCATAGCTGGTTACAGTTGTATTATGAAAAAATTGCAAAACAAACAGTGCAGAAATATAGAGAATTTATATATTGATAAATTCTAAGATTAGGACCATATTCTGGTATGATCTGTTTTGCAATCAATAGGATACCTAGAAATTATCTGTGTTTGCTTCAAGAGAATCAAAACCAAGAGTATGATAACACAGTTCTTTTATTAACTTCCTTGTTCAATCTAGGTTTTCTTAATAAAATAGCACTGCAATATAGACAGAATTTTCCTGACTCTGCATGCGCTTTCTGGATCTAGCAAGATTTATGAAACTTCTTGGGCGTTTACTGACTGAAATGAATAATATTGCTTGACCTTGTGAAGGTCAGGCATCTAAAATGTATTAAATCTTTGGTTACACAGAGAACATGATGTTTTTTGAAGGCAAACATCAGTCTTCAAATTAAATCTCAAAACAATTGTCAAAAGTCAGTATAACTATCAAATAGAATACAATCTTAAGCCGGCAGAGTTTTCCAAACATTAGCATTTCAAACACCAGCCAACGAAACAAGAATCCTGTAAAAAGAATTAACTCTGAAATATGAGCATTGAATGTGGAACTAACTATAGCAAAAGCTTTTTTTTCCAGATATCACTCTTGATTGTAAATTAGGTTCTTGAGAATTAGACAAAGAGACATTTTTCCTTCAGCATTTTATGACCTACTTGTAAATAATAAAGATGATAGGTTTGTTCTATAACTATAATTCTATAGATCTAATATCTATTCATTATCTAAGTCTTTTCAATACTAATATACTAGAACTGTATAGCAAAGAGCTGCCTGTGTGTGCTTGAAAAAATAAATTTCTGTTATGGAAGGTTATGGAAAAATAACTAAAACGGGACATGCAATATATAACACCTTGAACTTTTGAAAAGGGGGGCATATAATATTAATAAATATATATATCAAATTCAATTTTAATTTGAATGTTGAATATATCTGTCAGTTTTCCTCCTTATGTAGGATGGGAATAATATTAAAATATACAAAGTATTACTGACAAATGTATGCATTAGAACTGCTTAGCACCAGTCCTAATTATATTCATTTTCACAGACGTACGTGTGCATATGGAAACTTACTAAGTTTTGATCACGCACTTCTGTATGTATAGAAAAATGATAAGATTTGGAACGAGGAAGGGAAAGTAAAGTTTACACAATGTTTGACAGCTCTTATAAACAGACATGGCTTGTATACAAAATAAACATGATAAGAACATTGTTCTTGAGATGAACTTCTTCCTATACAGTTTCCTGTGGTGGTTTAGATAGTTATGAAACAATTTAATGTACAACATTATGAAACAAAAAAATTATAGTCAAAATCTGAAAATAATTTTAGAAAATTATGCATAATGCCTTGAGTTTGTAAGTGCTATTTTTAGTTAGGCGGGTGTCATATTTGACATTTTAACCTAGCCCAGGCATGGAAATTAAAAGGTTTATTTTTTTATCTTTCTAAATATTGAACAGCATTATTAATTTAATCCTCTAAAACGCAAAATGATTAGATTAGATTAGAATGTATAATTGAAACAGTAGTTTAAAAGGAGGTTAAACTACAGGTAGTCCTTGACTTTAAAAAGTTCACTTAGTGACTATTCACACTTATGACCATTGCAGCATCCCCATGGTCACATGATTTACATTTGGATGCTTGAACTGACTCACATTTATGACAGTTGCATGTCTTGGGGTCATGTGATCATCGTTTTGCAAACTTCTGACAAGCAAAGTCAATTGGGAAATCAGATTCACTTAACAACTGTGTTACTAATTTAACAACTGTAGAGATTCACAACATATGTAGCGAGGAAAGTTGTAAGATGGGGCAAAACTCAATTAACAAATTTCTCACTTAGCAACATAAATTTTGGGCTCAGTTGTGGTCATAAGTTGAGAACTACCTATATTGTACAATTCCCAAAAACAAACTGATGAAAAATCTTGACACATAACTCATCAGGTTTAACTGGGGTTGAAAAGAAGAAAGTCTAGATAATTGATGTGGCAATATGAGAAGAGAGTGGAATATGAGACTGAATTGGAGAACATCACAAAATTATCAACTTCTGAAAATCAAAGCTGAAAGATGATCGTATAATGGAGCTGTTGTTGTCTCTGTGGTTATCAGCACACTGGGTGCCACACCCAAAAAATTCAAATAGTATTAACTGGACATGGATAAAATACCCATCTCTCAATTACAAAAGGCCACATCGCTTGGATCTGTACATGACCACACTGATAAAACATTTCTGGTTTTTTTTGTTTTTAACAAAATAATTTTATTTAACTCATCAAAGTATAAAGCACAAGTGCAAATAATGGGGAAAGAGGGGAAGGAAAAAAGGAAAAAGAAAGAAAGAAAGGCTGACTCTTTCTTTAGGCTCAACTTCTTACTTTCTACATGTTTAATAGATACTAGTCAAATAACTAAAAGAATGGATTTGAGTTACAAGTTGATTCTAATGAAATATTAGGAGTGAAGGATGTAAAGATAATTAAACAGTAAAGGCAGAGAGGTGTTGGGCTACTGTCATTGCAAGTGAAGTCAGCCATCTAGAATACATAACATTCTGTTCAGCAGCTTTAAAATATTAGAAATAGCCAACTCATATGAAGCCTTCTGCTACAGTTGTGTGATCTTTCCAATTTTAAATAACTGCAGGGGAAAAGTGAGCCTGGATTACTGCTTTCTAAACATTTCTATTTGAATTTCAGTGATTTGGTTGGTCTTGTGGCTGTTTGTCTGCTGGGTAAAAAAAAGGTAGTAGAAATTGTATTTGAAAAGAAGAGTGGCAGTAACTTTTTTTTAAAAAAATGTTTATTGCAATATTAAAGCAATCAAACTGAGGCTACTATCCGTATAGTTTATATAGGATGCTAGCCCACTTCCAAACATGATGTTACCAGTCACAGCCCAAAGTTAAAGATTTTTTTAATGCACTGAACTTTGACATTCTTCTACTTAGAAGACCTCACCCATATTGCCACAAGTATATTTTTGTCAAAACATAATAATGTCGTGGATGTGCAACTATCCCTAGTTATCTTGGTTATGTTTAGAGATAGTGTTGTTTTTAGTTACAACCAAAGGGTTTTGCCTGTCCTCCTTAAAGCATACAGTAATTCAGTTACTGTAAGATCAAGTTACCAAAAAGAACTGTTTTGCAATCTAATACTATGGCATTTTCATTAGCATAAAAAAATTAAATAGTAAATCATCGTAAAATTAATATCTTCCTGTGGCAAATATTAAAATCTTACGTAATGAATCTTTATTAACAGAAAATTGAATATAACAGATGTTTTCTTCCGTAACCAAATAATAGACAAGTGTATTAACAACAAAGCATGGGCAATTCATGTAAATTATATCATTTACATAAATGTATGTACTTATTTAATCATTTGATTATATGACCGATGTAATGATGTCACTTGTATAATTGCATGATGATGCAAGTTAAAGTAAGCAAAGTCATTTACAACAGTAGATTGGGTTTATCATATATTCTCCTTCAGCTGGTCTGCTAAACAAAGAGTTTATGCATTTTAAAATAAGCCTTAGCAAATATGTCAAGTGTGAATATAAATATATAAAAATTATACTCTTGTCTTCTCTCCATTTTTTTCTCTCAATCTGAAGCTACTTTTCCTATCCTCTATCTTCCTCTATTTTCCGATTTATTTGCAATTTGTTATAAAAATTTTCCTATATAAAAAACAAAGGGAAACCACAAGCAACCAGTCAATAAATCTTACTTTAAGATCAGAGGTTTATTGTTTCATGAACAATTTTTGGACATGAATAGCAAACATAGCATTATTTAAATTAGCATCTTATTGCAATAAGGTCCACTGTCATAGCTGAATCCAGCAAGGATTAGCTAGGGCCAGTGGCCCTGAACTCTTCCCAAGACATTCTTTTTATACTTTTCTGCATGCATGTCCCAACTTACTTCCTTGTTCTTTGTTACTGACTGTCACTGACCGTCACTCTCTGCAAACACCCGTGTACTTTTAAAGTTCTCAGACACTTGTTACTTTCAGTTCCTCATTTCCCACCATCTCACTCTTCCTGCTCTAAATATATCCATATCAAGGAGAAAATTCAGCACAGTTGGAAATATTAGTCTGGTACATTTTGCAATTTTGCTAGTTCAAAACTTTGGTTCAGTGAGGCCTGCAAGCTCACTCCTAGGCCTATTACCTGCAACTTTCCAATGAATATTTTTCCCCTCACAAATTGCTCTGACGTTTCAGGTAAAATGCATTATTTATCAAAAGTACTTTGTTTATTTTAGAGCAGTTAAATTATTCAAATTTCAGTTCACCTTTTGCATCTGTCTGAAAGTCCTTGCCGGTTTTATCCTCATTTTAAAAATATAATTTCATTTTTGAGAATGACATTCTTCAGGGGACAGCGATATTAATAAAAATGCAGTGATATGTACTGAATAGTCTCATGTCTATGTCTTACAGCTCTCTTCATTACAAGAAATGAAATTGCTTCTGCTAGGAAGCAATCTGAAGAACTTAGAAAAGAATATGAACTCCTTGTAAAAGAACATGAAAAACTACAGGTAGGAGGCAGAGGCATCTGATTTGCTCAAGCAGAACTTTTTAAATCCAGACAACGACATTGTGTCTTATGCAAGGCAACATTCATAAAGACATTTTAAATTCAAGATACAGTACTGTTTCAGAATAACAGGAATTCCTTCATGTATTTAGAACACTTGTTGGAATGAAGCTTATTTTCTTTTAAACAATTAACTTCATTAATATTTTAGTAACTTGGTATTCCTAGCATGGCAATGTGGAGGAGAAGGAAAAAGAGACCATTCTCAGAGCTACTGAATTTGCTTAATAAAAAACCACAGGTTAAAAGAAATATTGGATTCAATGCAGTGTGAAATACAGACATGAAAAATTCTTCTTACCAATTAGCTAAAACCCTTTTGAGATAGGGAAAATTCATCCATAGTTAATTTTCATATTTGAATTATGATTTATGTGCTAAGATTTTACCTCTAAGGCACACGTTTTATTTTCAGTGTATTTTAGCAGCTTTTCTCCATTTTCTCTGATTTTTCCCTGAGTGATTTTGCAATGAAAATCAACTATATAATAATTATACTAATTTTTTCATACATCTGTTTTACTTTACAGCAACAATTGGGAGCTTCTAGTAAGAAAGATCTTTAAAGCAGGACAAGGACGTGCGCAGCAACCTGAATTGTTTATTTGTTTGGTTTTTACTTTACAGGTATATATGGAAAAGCTTTTGGGTTTAAAAAAAAATAGATTTACTGCATTCATTGCTGAAATATCACAATTTAACAATTACCTAGACCTTTTTAATTTTGCAGCAATGTTTTTGCCAAATCTATGTTAGCCATGCCAAAAAGTGCAGTGATTCCTTGTTGCAAACTCTGTTTGGTTACAAAATACTGATGAGTTCATACAGTGGATTACTGTTCAAACATGTCGTCTACATCTCGTTGGGTGCAAGGAACTATTCATACGTTTACACCATTAAGTGGTACAATGAATGCCAATATGTGTTATTTTTTTAATCCGACAAGAATGATATAAATCATTTTAAAGAATTCTTACTTGCTACTCTGAATTTTTTTTTTAAAAAAAAGGTTTAGATACAAAGTATTGTTCTGATGTGGAAATTGCTTTATACATTACTTCAAGCATAAAATTAAGATGAATTAAATCCACTTTGCTAGAAATGATCAGGAACGTCATCAAATTTGGTCAGTATAAGAATTAGCATAGTGACGTTATCTAACCATACGGGTGAAATTAGACAATCGGTAGAAATAATGAAATTGGTTCAAAGCAGCCTTTCTGAGCCAGATGTTTTGAGACTACTATTACCAGCTGATTTCCTCATTTGGGGAGTTCCTGCCCAACCACATCTGGTGAATGTCATACCGGAGAAGGATTGTGTACTTTATTTTTATATATTGAAGGAGATCTATAAATTTAGTTCAAGTCTGTAATTTTTTCACTTAACATTTTGTTCAAGAGTTTGCATAGGTATTTGCCAGGATCTCATGTTCCACTTTGTGAGGGGGGGAATTAAGCAGTGTTTACTAAGTTGCCTTTTCTGTGATTAATTGCACTGTACTTGCACTGGGTTGGATTCCGACATGTTTCTCCGGAGGATCCAACAGGTTTTAGGTAAAAAGGGCTCTTCTGATGCTACTCCAGAAGATCTCTTAACCGTCCTGAGCAACTTTACAAAGAGAATTTGCAATTGATGAAAATTGTTTTACCATTTGCTTCCGCTATCACAGGGGAACGGTGCTGAACACAGACCTGAAGGCAGCTTACTGCTTTCATTATTCCCATTTGAATGGATTGCCTTTTCCACATTTGTGTCACTATTTTACTTGAATGTTTGTTTCTTAATAAAGAACTGTTTAAGCTTTGTTTGGTCTTCATAAAGGAACAATTCTTGTAACTCGGACAGAATTACATTCGAAATGAGTTGGACGAAATTAGTTGGATGCAGGGTTCAAGACGGTACATTTGCCTGGAATAGACTCATGTCAAAAACATGAAATAATTTATTTTAAAGTAAAACAAATATTTAGAGCTTTTTTTCAGTACCAATAGGCAGAAGTATTTTGAGACTCCAAAGCATTGATTCCTGCTTATCTGTGCAATTTATAGTAGTTGCAGTCACTTCATCTCACACTCTCAGAGGATCTTGACTCGGTCGGAAACAAAGTTTTTAAAGAAATACAAAGTTTTTGTATAATGTATAGTGAAGACATTTTAAAAGCTCTCTTTTAAAGATTACATTTTAGGGTAATCCTCACTGTAAATAGGTTTGTTGCTGAATATTGATATGACATGGGAAGGGAACAGACTGAAAGGGGTGAGGGGAAAATACTCTGCTAATTGAGAATATACAATTGGTAGCAGGATGTCCAATCTCTTCTTCATTGTGATAGGAACCGATTACAGTTTCCAAAACTTCATTTGTCTCTTAAGCTTTAAGAAAATAATTTTAATTTTTTGGGTGTTGCATCACATCTTGTAGTGGTAAGTTGTGACTTCTGTATTAAGCAGGGATGCTAAGAAGAAGCAGAGGATGGGCAATACATTGAATAAGAAAAATAAAGTTATATTCTTCTGTCTCCGTGTTAGGAGATAAATTGCATTTCATGGAAGTTATGAACATTATCCATTCTGCCCTTTCAATTAATCTAGTACAGAAGATTTCTTCTGTTTGGAAAATGTAGTCAAAAATGGAGAAATCTGCAAAATTCTTTCATCAGGTGTTAAGATACACATCTCTTGACAATGCTAACTAAGCTTATCATTTTTCTGGATGCTTATTTTTGAAGATACTATACTTCATACTATACTATTTGGAGGGGAATTTCTCCCTATAGGAAGGGCAACTCTCCAGAATATAAGGCCTGATTAAATAAACAAAAGGCACAAACAACTACTATTGGAGAAATTCTGGTGCAACATCACACACACCATCCATCCATCCATATTCTATCTACATTAATCTATCTTATCTACCAGCTATCTAATCTATTTTATGTATCTTGTCCGTCGGTCTGTCATAAAATAGTAATGGTCCTTGCAGTGGGAAGTATAAACTTCAGTTTGCTGAAGAACCACAGCCTTGCAATGTGAAGATACGGGTAGCATGAACATATTGCAAATTAATTGTCACGAACGATCACCCATAAATTGAAAATTGCTAAAGGGAACAACAACAATAAATTGCCAGTAGCTTTTCCATACAGTATACACTTAGTAAAACAGCTCTGGTATAATACCCTGGTTCTGATCTCTAACAACTGCTCATATTGGTCTCAAGTTACTCTACAAACATCTAAAGTATTTGGGATTACATAGTTATTTTGAAGAGGCGAGAGACGCAAAGGACCTGTATGGATTTTGGCAGTGAACAAGAGTCCCATTATATGGTTCGTTCGGTTTAGCCAGACAGTAGCCCGGCCAGGTGTTTTCACCGTCGTGCACAAAGACTTGCCTGTGCTCAATTCTTTAGTAATTAAATATTGTGGAAGCCTCCCCATAAGGATGGAGAATGGTAAAGTTACATCCCAGGAAAGCTTTCTGAGAATGTAGTAAGCTTTCAAGGAACTAGTTAGCAGTTTCCATTTCATTCATGTTTAAAACGGCTGCAAAGAACAGCCTCAAAACAAACGAGGGGAAATTGGACGAAATGCAGTGTTGCAGTAACAGGAAAACGACACACTCTTGGCTGTAACATGGATTTAGGAGGCAGCCTAAGGTTTAATCCTTGTATACTCTGACATTTTTTTCACTTTGGTCTTGGCTACGTCTCCCTGCAGGGAGTGCATTGTTTCAAGACTTTTTGCAAGTGTATGAGATTGAATACAGGTTTGTCCTTAAGTTACAATGATTCATTTAGTGACTGTTACAAGGGCCCTGGGGGGGGGGGGAAATGACAATTTTTCACACTTAACAACCATTGCAGCATGCCCCTGATTACATGATCAAAATTCAAACGCTTGGCAACTGACTCATATTTATGACGGTCGCAGTGTCCTTGGGTTATGCGATCACCTTTTTGCGACTTTCTGACCGGCAAAATCAATGGGGAAGGCAGATTCACTGAACAACCGTGTAACTAACTTAACAACTGCAGTGATTCACTTAACAACTGCGGCAAGAAAGGTGGTAAAATGGGGCAAAACTCACTTAACAACTGGCTGACACCAACAGAAATTTGGGGCTCAATTGTGTTCGTAAGTCGAGGATTACCTGTATCTGGCAGACGTCTGCTTTCGTGCTCTTGGGGGTCTATCCCTTAGTTTCATGTTATAATGCTACTTTTAAGAACCGAACCAGCCTTGGGAACGTTAAGATAGGTGGACTTCAGCTCCCAGAATTCCCCAGCCGGCATGAGGAATTCTGGGAATTGAAGTCCACCCAGTTTAAATTACCAAAGCTGAGGGACAATGATCTGGATTGTCTGTTGTTGTCCAATGCTGTTTAATATGAGGGGTCCTTGATGCTCTCTGAGCTCGCTTGTTTTCTTGCAGACGTTTCATTACCCAGCTAGGTAACATCATCAGTGCTACATAGTAGATAGTAGAGATAGATAAGTGATGGATAAATGATACATAGGTAGGATGGATGGATGGATGGATGGATGGATAGAGATAGATAGAGGCAATAAAGGAGAATATTTCTAGCTCAGAATTGAAATAAGGGGTCCTTGATGCTCTCTGAGCCCGCTTGTTTTCTTGCAGACGTTTCAGTACCCAACTAGGTAACATCATCAGTGTGACCGGTAGTAAGGAGTGAGGTTTGAGGTTCTATGAGGAAAAAAGAGAAAAAAGAAAGAAAAGGGGAAAAAATAATAATAAAAGGCATTGACTTCCGATTCCCTTCAGTGCGGTAGAAATAAGGCATTAACCTGAAACCTCAACTTTTTACTTTTACATAATAGTTTAAACTAGCCATTTCTATAACAACAAATTATCTCATTGGTAAAACCCAAAATCAAAGCTTCGGGTTTTTTTCCACCTCACGCACAAAATCCAGAAGCGGGTTTCCAAGTAGAAATAAAATATTATTATTTTTTTCTTTGATCAAAGCTGTCAATTGAACCATCTCTGCTAAGTCCATCAATTTTTTGCAACTGTTTGTCCACTGTGGGGATTGAGGTAACCTTCCATTTCTGTGCACAGAATAATCTTGGCTGCTGTCAACATATATAAAATCAAAGTTCCTCAATTTCCCCCCCCCCCAAGTCTTTTTCCATTAAACCCAAAAGAAAAGTCTCCAGTTTTCTCTTTATATTCACTTTAAGAATTTTCTGTATTTAAGGTATGAATCCTAATCCACCAATGTTTTGCTTTATTGCACGTCCACCATAAATGATTTTTAAAAGTCCCTTCTTTACATTTACAACATTCATTTCAAATGGCTTTATGCATGCTTGACAACTGCCTGGAGTTTGATACCCACGATGCATCGTCTTGTAGAGGTTTTCTTTTCAGTTATAATTTAATGTAAATTTTAAACCTTTCCTCCACATGTTGTTCAAGCATTGATTCAAATCTCCCTTCCCACTGAGTCGTACAACGCTTTTTACTTGTTCATTTTTCAGATTTAAATTCAATAACGTTTTTATAGACTTCGGCAATAATGCGTTCTGCAGGAGAGGCTCTCTTAAGCATGTACGCACAGCCACACATTCTCAAAGACACACACACTTTGTCTCAAACGCAACTTTCTCTGGTGGAAATCGATATTACAGGGTCAATATTATAGCCTACAGGGAGATAAGAAGATCTAACTCGATCTGGTCTTCAAGCAGAAACAAGGTCTTCAGAATTAGATATTGCTCTCTCTCTCTCTCTCTTCTTTTTTATTTGTATCCTGCCACTCGTTTATTTTCATCTTTTTATCACTACTATCAAAGGTTTTCCAAACTCGATTGCAGAAAAGACGACTTCAGCCACAGAGGGGTCAACGTCTGGAATGCACTACCCGACTCTGTTGTTACATCCTCAAACCTTCACAGCTTCAACCTTAAACTGTCTAACTGTCTTACGGACCCCATTCCTAAGAGGTCCGTAAAGGGGGGGCGTGCATAAGCCCACCAGCGATTCTACTGTCCCTGTCCTTCTGTCTCCATTTACTTGTCTTCATTTCTTTCCTTCGTGTCCATGTTCATACTTATACCTGCTATCTTGCACAGGTTTGACAAACTAATCAGTACAAATTACAAAAGGCAATTGGACATTTTTGGGTGTTTCGCCCCCACCCCTTAAAACCGTTTTGCTTGTCATCCAAGAAGTTACTTCAGTGGTTGGATGGGAAGGGAAACATTTTCAAAGGAAAAAAAGAAAACAGCAAGAAAGTCCAGTTGCCTTTTTGGGGGGCAGGGGAAGGGGGCAAATTGCCTTTTTTCGGGGGGGGGGAGCAAATTGTGACTTGGATGATTGAGAATCTACACACACACACACACACACATTTATTAGGGTTCAGAACCCAAAAAAGGGAAAAGGGAAAGGAGGGGGCTCTTTGGATCTTGGAGAAGACCCTACTTAAAACTGGAAAAAGGATATGTGTGCTGTGCCCCCTCCCCACTTTCCCCAGTTTTAAGTAGCAAAGAGCCCCTTCCTCACTTTGGGTACTGGATCCTGGGGGGGGGGAAGAGGGTTATTCAGCCAACTTTCCAAGGGGTGGGAAAGAGGGGAGCTGCTTCCCAAGGGGGAGGGGCGAACCCCAATTCTCAGTGATGGGTCCCCAGGCTCCCCGCCCCCCCCCCCAGCCCACCGCAATCCGGGCAGGGAGGTTCAGGGCCGGGCGGGCGAGAGGGAGGCGGTGGCGGCTCTGTTTGCCTGTAAATAAAAGCGAAGCATCCGAGGCGGGGATGGCCGTATAAAAGCGGCTGCCACGGGGGTCACCCCGCCTGGCCGACAGCTGGGACTCCGGGCGCAGGAGGAGGAGGAGGAGGAGGAGGTAAGGAGCCGCCCAGGGGAACTCCGAGGGGGTCCCGGGTGGGGAAGGGTCGCCTGAGGAGGAGGAGAAGCCGGGCGCGCTTCAGACCTCGGACAGCGCTCGAGGGGAGAGCCGGGACCCCCCCCCCCCCAATTCGGGGCTTGGCTGGGAGGGAGGGAGGGGAGGGGAGGGGAAGGGACGCGGCTGAGCAAATTAGAGGGGGGGGGCTTGGGTGTCTCGGAAAGTAATGTGGCGCAATTCTCGGAGTGAGAGGGATCTGGGCTGCGTCTCCTCCACTTGCGCGCCCAGGGAGGGACATAGTTGCCACGGTTGCCCCTCGGCTCCCCTCGCTCTCCTAGCCCCCGTTTTGCCTCTTAGCGACGCAGCCCCCTCAGCTCCTAGCACCCCCACCCCCTCTCCTCTCAGCGCTTCTATGGCTCCCATCCTCCCCTCAGGAACCCTCAGGGGCCCCTGCCCCCTTTTGCCTCTCAGCCCCCTTCATCCCCTTCCCCCTTTGCCCCTCAGGGCCCCTCATTCTCCAGCCCCCTTCTCCAGCAACCCTCAGCCTTCCTATATGCCCCTCATTCCATCTCGGGACTCTCCAGGGCCCCTTGCCCCAACCCTCTTCGCCCCTCAGGGCCCCTGAAGTCCCCTCGCCCTCCAGCCCTGTTTTTCCTCTCAGCCTCCCTCAGTTTAGAAGACCGCTCACCCCAAAGCCCTCCTATCAGAACCCCTCACCCCTCAAGGGCCTTCGGCGCCCCTTGCCCCAGGCAGTTTTGTTTCTCAGCCCTCTTCATCCCCAGTCCCCACACCCTCCAGCCCTTTTTTCCTCTCAGCCCCCCTCAGCTCCCCAGACCGCTCAGCCCTCCTATAGCCCTCAGAACCTCTCACCCCTCAGAACTCCTCACCCCTCAAGGCCCTTCAGGGCCCTTTGCCCCAGCTCCCTTTTGCCTCTCAGCACCCCTCAGTCCTCCTATGCCTCTCACCCCCCCCCCGGGACTCTTTAGGGCTCCTTGCCATAGCCCCTTGGCTCTCAGCCCCCTTGATCTCCAACCCTCTTTGCCCTCAGGGCCCCTGAAGTCCCCTCTCCCTCTAGCCCTTTTTTCCTCTCAGCCCCCTCAGCTTCCCAGACCGCTCATTCCAAAACCCTCCTATACCCCTCAGAACCCCTCACCCCACAAGGCCCTTCAGCGCCCCTTTCCCCAGCCCCTTTGCCTCTCAGCCCCCTTCATCCCCAACCCCCTCCATCCCTCAAGGGCCCCTCGCCCTCCAGCTCTTTTTTCCTCTCAGCCCCCCTCATCTCCTCAGACTGCTCATCAAAGCCCTCCTATATCCCTCAGAACCCCTCACCCCTCAGAACTCCTCACCCCTCAAGGCCCTTCAGGGCTCCTTGCCCCAGGCAGTTTTGCTTCTCAGCCCTCTTCATCCCCAGTCCCGTTCACCCCTCATGGCCCCCCAGGGCTCCTCACTCTCCAGCCCTTTTTCCTCTCAGCCCCCCTCTCCCCCAGCCCCCTGTCCTTCAGCTCTTCTATGCCTCCCATCCTCCTCAGCTCTCCTAACCCCTCAGCCTCCTTCAACCCCCCCCAGCTCCTTTCAGACCCCTCAACCCTCAGGGCCCCTTGACTCCCCCCAGCCCCTCTTGCCTCTCAGCACCCTTCTCCCCCCAAAAACCCCTGTCCCTCGCACCCTCCCCCTCCATCTCACCCCCTTCCTTAAGAAAATCAGACATTTCCTCAACCCCTCCAAGAGAAAGCAAAGCACTTGGTTGGGAACTCCAGCTTCTGGTCAGCATCTTTGCCCTCACTCGGATGGCAAAGAGCCTCAGGCCAGACAGAGGAGGAGGAGGAGGAGGAGAGTGGGCCCGGATAGGCCGTGGGCAGGAGCCGTCCTGGCCCGAGGGCTGGAAAAGTCCCCAAGCGTAGGCTTGGTTCGGGGTACACGTTGTCCTTGGATGGATGGCCGGCTGGCTGCCTCTGTCTTCTGAGTCTGCTTTGGGAAGGCTGGTTGTCTCCGTTCCTGTCTTTGCAGCAGGCGAGGGAAAGGCATGGCAGCCAGCGGCAGGGCCGACGGAGGCCTCCCAGATCGTTACCTGGTGAGCCGGCCCATCTACAACGAACCCAGCTTCCAGGAGGAGAACGAGAAGAAGTTGGTGGTGCCCAAAACGCTCCGCGAGCGAGTCCGGAAATCCTGCAGGTAACTAACCGGGCCGGCCGGCCAAGATGGGGAAGGGTTGACCCCCAAGAGCTGTGGGGCTGAGGGTGCATCTCATTCGGTTATTTTGGCAAGTGGCCGTATTTTGTCTTCGGCAGCTGTTCGAGGAAAAAAGCCTTGCAGGTCACCAAGACCTTCTTCCCTATCTTGGAATGGCTGCCCAAATATCGGGTGAAGGAATGGCTCCTCAGTGATGTGATTTCGGGCATCAGTACGGGACTTGTGGCTACTTTACAAGGTAAGAGGCAGGCAGAGCTTCCCCCTCAGGAATTGAAGAGGTCGGAGGTGGAAACCTAAGCTGAACTATACTGGGCTATTTAAGCTCTCTCTCTTTTCATCTTTCTTTCTTTCATTCTCTCGCTCTCTTCCTCCCTCTCTCGCTCTCTCTTTCTTTCTTTCTCTCTGTCTCTCTCTTTGCTCTCTCTTTTGCTCGCTATCTTTCTTTCTATTTATATTGAGCACTCCATCTCTCTTTCTCTCTCTCTCTTTCTTTCTTTCTCTCTCTCTTTCTCTCTACATCTCTCTTTCTCCCTTTGCTTTCTTTCTTTCACTCTTTTTCTCCATTTTGCTTTTTCTCAGTCTTTCTCTGACTCTCTTTCTTTCTCTCTCTCTTTGCTCTCTCCTTTTCTCTCTCTTTTTCTCTCTCTTTTTCTCTTTCTCTCTTTCTCTTTCCCTTTGCTTTCTTTCTTTATTTCTCTCTCTCCATCTTTCTTTTTCTCAATCTTTCTCTGTCTCTTTCTTTCTCTTTCTTTCTCTCTACATCTCTCTTTCTCCCTTTGCTTTCTTTCTTTCTCTCTCTTTCTCTCTACATCTCTCTTTCTCCCTTTGCGTTCTTTCTTTCATTCTCTTTCTCCAGGTCTCTTTTTCTCGGTCTGTCTCTGTCGTTCTCTCTCTCTCTTTGCTCTCTCTTTTTCTCTCTCTTTCTTTCCCTCTCTCTTTCCATCTCTCTCGCTTTCTTTCTCTACATCTCTCTCTCTCTCTCCCTTTGCTTGCTTGCTTGCTTTCTGTCTATCTGTCTCGCTCCCCCTCCCCAATCTCTCTTTTTCTCACTCTTTCTCTGTGTCTCTTTCTTTCTTTCTCTCTTTCTCCATTTGGATCAAAGAGAGGTCCAACCATCAATTAAGCAGAAACATCCTGACAGTTAAAATAATTAACCAGTGGAACAGCTTGCCTCCAGAAGCTGTGGGTGCTCCAACACTGGAGGTTTTTAAGACGAGATTGGACAACCATTTATCTAACAATGATATAGGGTTTCCTCCTTGAATGGGGGTTGGACTAGAAGGCCTCTAAGGTTCCTTCCAACTCTGTTATTCTGTATTGTGTTCTGTATTTAACAGGGTTTGTTTTGTCATCCCTATAGCTCAAAACAAGTTGAATCGTTTTACAATTAAGCAGACTTGGGTGTTTTCCTAGCTTTAAATATTGCTTGATTTTACTTAGATGTCTTTTCCTTTTTGCAGACTGCAAAGTTTGCAGGGTTTCAGCTCATTTCTTACTTATTTAAATTTGATTCCACTTAAATACTGCACAATGCAAATCAACTCTGGTTTGCTTCTTAGTAAACATTCCCTGCTGAATGTTTACACCTAGAATGCTATCTAGATGTACCATGAGCAAACCTCAGATGCGAAATACAAATACATTTGTATTATTTGGGGACCAGACCACCATTAAGCACAGAGGTTGTTGATTAAATTGTCCTGTGACTGCCGTCCAATTTTACAACATTGCTTCCCATTGTCCTTTAAACAAATCTCGCTTCCACCGTTCACTTTGATAGTTGGAAATCCCCGGGAAGGTTAAAAAATGAGGACCACGTGACCCCTGTAATCCTACAACGGTCATAAATACATGCCAAATTGCGATAATATGACTGGTCATAAGTGTGAGATCCAGTCAACTTTTTTTCCAGCGCTGTCATAACTTTGAACGATTGCTCAATGAACAGTTGTAAGAAAAGGATTACCTGTATAGATTACATTTGTTTATTAAAGAACAGGGTATTTATATGAATGTACTAGCCGGTAACCCGCCATTGCCTGGGTATTTATTTATCGAGGGAAAATGTCCGGACCAAACGTAATTTCTAATGATGGATTTTCCCTCTTACCAGAGGGAGCCCCCTTGTGGAGTACCATGGAGCCGTTACCACGGCAACTCCACTTTCACTGTACAGTAGAATTCATTTTTCGGCAGTACAGTAGAAGTCATTTTAAGGCACATCTTAACAGGATGCACACCCTGAGGGGCATTAGGGGTGTCTTACCCCCACAGTATTGTATAGATTGTAATTGACTTTAAAATACTTCAGAATATGATTTAACATTTTTTACAAATGCCTATCCTACCCAGGTTTGGCGTACGCGTTACTAGTTGCCGTTCCAATTGGTTATGGACTCTATTCTGCATTTTTCCCCATCTTGACGTATTTCTTCTTAGGAACATCAAGACACATCTCTGTTGGTAACTGAATTTTTTTTTTAATTTTAATAGCAGACATATATTTTTTGAGAAGGCTATTTTTTATTTGATTGCACAATGGTTTTGGCGCGTTCAGCTTGCTTTAATAGACTTTTATGTGTGGTGTGTTTGGGCCGTATTTAAATTCTCCATTCTGCTCCATGTTTTTCCACATATAATAGCTGGGAATAACCTCCACATATGAGTTGGACATCATATACTCTCTACTTTTACTATTGGTGGAACATAGCTATTATTAGCAGACGTTAGTTAGATCAAATATAGTATGTTTTGTGGTTAAATGCCATAAGCAGCACAATAATAATGAGGAATCTCCAGCCTTAGACTAAAAGCTTTAATACTTGTTTGATCCCCACTTCAGCTCAGTTCCACCACGCATGCACTTGTGCCTCCTGCCAGCCAGCTGATTTTCGGGTCTCTTTCGTGCATGCGTGGGGCGCATGCGGGAGACATGTGTGCATGCGCTGGGGGTGGAGGTGCAGTACATCCCCCCGTAACCCATTTTTGTTCCCAGAAGGCTGCGGGGGGGGGGCTCACGACCCATTTTGCTCTCAGGAGGTTGCAGGGAGGCTGACCAGGCCCAAAATGAGGTACGGGGAGAGGGGATTGCACATGCATGCGCAGGGGGGCATAGGGCATGGGGGTTTCGCACTCATATATCATGTTGCAGGCAAGCGGGCTGTCGTGCATGCACACGTGCGTTTTTGTGCTGATAAATAAATAAAGGGAGACTAGTATAGATCTATTTCAAGCTATTTAGCTCTCATCAGCTAGCCATACCCTTACTGGGAATTGAACCTGGGCTGTGTTACATATTAGGCAGTTGTATTAGCCACTAAGCCACAGGCTCTCCTCCTTTATCAGCTATATATATATACTTCCTTCCAACAGGACCTTTCCCTGTGGTCAGTTTAATGGTGGGTTCCGTGGTACTCAGCATGGCCCCAGATGAAAATTTCCTCCTGGCGAACAGTAACATGACGGGAATGAATGGGACGGCTGGGATAGACATCGCTTCCAGGGATGCCCAACGGGTGCTCATTTCCAGCACTGTCACCTTCCTGGTTGGCATCATCCAGGTAATAAAATCAGGAGAAGCCGTCTCAAAACATTGCTGCTTATTTAACTGGGAAAAATGTTCTCTCCTGTCTTTTCTGCATAACTTATCTATAGCTTTGGATAACTGGTGTTCTATACTGCATTGGTAAGACCACACTTGGAATACAGTGTCCAGTTCTGGTTACCACAATACAAAAAAATACGTTGAGACCCAGGGGTGGTAGCCACCTTCTTTCCCTACTGGTTCACTATTCTTGCACACGCCCCATCCACATATGCGCTCAGCCTTCTGCGCACACGCTTTGATCACGTGTGTGGCTTGCACGCAGGTACGCTGCTTGTAAACGTGCCTAAATAGGACAGCATAGAGTTGGGGCAGGTGGGCAGGCCCGCCCACGATTTCCACTACCTGTTTGGGCGAACTGATCCGAACTGGCTGAATTCCACTTCTGTTGAGACCCCAGAAAGAATATAGAGAAGAGCAACAAAGATGATGAGGGGACTGGAGGCTAAAACTGTTCAATGAACTATTGAACTGGATATTCTAGTCCAGAGGTGTCAAGCTCGAGGCTCATGGGCCAGATCCAGATGTGGTTGGATCTAGCCCGTGGGGCCATCCTGGAAAATGTAAGGGGCCAGTCCGCGTCGCTTCAGTCCTATCCGCGTTGCTTCGGCTCGGTCTACCCAATGCAAAGAGGAAACATGCCAGCAGTTATAGGAGTGGCGTCAAGCTGGCCACCCCCACCCAGTCAGCTATGCCCACAGAGCGGCCATGCCCCATGAGTGGTGACAAGCTGGCCACCCCCACCCAGTCAGCCACGCCCACAGAGTCAACCATGCACTGTGAGTGGCGTCAAGCTGGCCACCCCCACCCAGTCAGCCATGCCCACAGAGTCAGCCATGCCCCATGAGTGGCGTCAAGCTGGCCACCCCCACCCAGTCAGCCATGCCCACAGCCATGCCCCATGAGTGGCGTCAAGCTGGCCATCCCCACCCAGTCAGCCATGCCCACAGAGCAGCCATGCTCCATGAGTGGTGTCAAGCTGGCCACCCCCACCCAGTCAGCCATGCCCACAGAGTCGGCCATGCCCACCCGGCCCCCCAAGGTCAACCACAGCCCTGATACGGCCCTCAATGCAATTGACTTTGATACCCTTGTTCTAATCTAGCCTAAGGAACAGAAGGATTAGCAGTGACATAACTTCTGGTACAGTGAGTCAACATTATTGAGGACTAGGGGCATGATATGATTGCTGTTTTCCAACCCTTCAACGGCTATCACAGGGAAGAGGGGGTCCATTTATTCTCCAAAATACCTGAGAGCAGGAAAAGAAGCAGAGGAAAGATTATGAGGAAAGAGGAAAGATTATGAAAGAAAGCTTCCTTTTATGACCATTTCCTTGATTTTTTAAAAAATGAGTCCTCTTCAGGTACTTCCAGCTGTCTCCTCCTTATGGGAGACAATTCTATGAACATCTAAAAACAGGCTGGAAGGGAGATTTTGCATTTTTGAAGCCTAGATACGGGAATAATTTAAATATTGAATGGAATCAAGCAGTAAAGCCTCTTTTGATTGCGGTATATCATTTGATAGGCAGATCTCAGTTGACAAGAGGTTCCACAGTGGGGGAAAATTTCTCCTGATCTCTTATCAACGAAGGGGAAAGAACAAGGAAATGGTGGGCGGGATATAAAAGTGATGTGAATACTTTCTATAAAAAGGGGAAATCCTGATTACTTTAAAAGACAATAGCGCTAAGCCTGCTTTTGGAAAATTCTTCAGTGGCTCTTGTGGATTCCCATAAAAATTGGTTGCATCCCTTTCTTGAACAACATATTCAATAAAATTGTCACTATTCAGCGCCACAAAGTTTTAGATTTAGCTGCTATTCATCCAGCGTCACCTGGAAGGTGCTTTTTTTTTCAGGAGGCAACTGGACTTTTTGGTTTTTCTTTGAAGACATTTTGCTTCTCATCCAAGGAGCTTCTTCAGCTCTGACTGGATGGTGGGGACTGGAAGGATTTATACTCCTGATCATCTATCTCCAGTCCTTTCAGCAATTCCAAGAAGGCTCCACACCCATTTGCACCACTCAGGTGACCCTGAGAACACAGAAAAACCTCCAAATGGCCTCAATGACCCTCTAAAAAGGATGCAAATGACCAGCTGTCTGCAAGGACTATAAATCCTTCCAGTCCCCACCATCCAGTCAGAGCTGAAGAAGCTTCTTGGCTGAGAAGCAAAACGTCTTTAATGAAAAGCCAAAAAGTCCAGTTGCCTCTTGAAAAAAAGCATCCTTCTCTGATAGGCCACCTACTTCCCTACTTTTTAATAATGAAACCATTGCTTCTAATCATTATAAAACTGTTGGACTCCACCCTTGGAATGCTGCATCCATTTCTGGTCATCAAGATAAAAAAAGGATGTTGAGACCCTAAAAAGAGTGCTGATGTTGTTGCATGAAGCTAAATTTTTTTGATGTACTGGTATTTTGTAAAATTCTGGACATGGTGTTTAATGCCCAGTTGACAATGGGTATCACTGTTACATGTTTCATCCATAGCTGTGTAGTTTCGATGGCCAGGTCGCGATATTTTGTGATTTTTTTTCCAGTTCTTTTTCATTATTATTATTATTTACCTTATTCATTAAACATGAAACTCAGTCAACTGAACATTTAAAAATGCATCACAAATACCATTGACTGGTGCTAATGGTTGGTACGGTTTGCTGCCAGCGTCCTAGGTATCAACCAAGGACCTTCTTAAAATATAAGATGTTCCGAGTAGCACAGTTTTTTGCAGTTCCGCTGGTGTTATTGCAGGAAGCTGCAATTTGTTGATGCATCTTATAAAATTCTTGGACATGGTACCAAGTGCCCCGATGACAATGGGTATCACTGCTACATGCTTCATCCATAATCGCATAGTTTATGGCCAAGTCGCGGTATTTCGTGATTTTTTTCGAGTTCTTTTTTCTTCGACTCTGACATTTCCTGGTAGCGCGATGTCAATAAATTGTACATTACGGTTTTCGACAACTGTGATATCTGGCGTGTTGTGCTCCAAATGATGATCCATCTGTATTCGAAACTCCCACAAGATCTTCACCTTCTCATTTTCGATAACTTTTTCCACTTTATGTTCCCATGACTTTTTGGATACAGGTAAGTCGTATTTTTTACATAATGACCAGTGGATTAATTTAGCAACTTGGTCATGTCTAGCTTTGTAATCAGTTTGTGCAATTTTGCTGCATTCACATATTAAATCTGAATCAGTTTCGACTTTGTTGTTCCGAAGTCGGCAGTTTGGATTGTCGGTGGATTTTTGTATCTTCGCTTTCATGGCATTAGTTTGTAGTGCTTGTTCATGAGCAGCCAATATTAAACCTTCTGTTTCTTTATTGGTGGTTGTTGTTATACAATACAATAGCAGAGTTGGAAGGGACCTTGGAGGTCTTCTAGTCCAACCCTCTGCCTAGGCAGGAAACCCTATACCGTTCCAGACAAATGGCTATCCAACATCTTCTTAAAGACTTCCAGTGTTGGGGCATTCACAATTTCTGGAGGCAAGCTGTTCCACTGATTAATTGTTCTAATTGTCAGGAAGTTTCTCCTCAGTTCTAAGTTGCTTCTCTCCTTGATTAGTTTCCACCCATTGCTTCTTGTTCTACCCTCAGGTGCATTGGAGAATAGTTTGACTCCCTCTTCTTTGGGGCAGCCCCTGAGATATTGGAAGACTGCTATCATGTCTCCCCTAGTCCTTATCTTCATTAAACTAGACATCCCCAGTTCCTGCAACCGTTCTTCATATGTTTTAGCCTCCAGTCCCCTAATCCTCTTTGTTGCTCTTCTCTGCACTCTTTCTAGAGTCTCCACATCTTTCTACATCGTGGCGACCAAAACTGAATGCCGTATTCCAAGTGTGGCCTTACCAAGGCCTTATAAAGTGGTATTAACATTTCACGTGATCTTGATTCTATCCCTGTTTATGCAGCCTAGAACTGTGTTAGCTTTTTTGGCAGCTGCGCCACACTGCTGACTCATATTTAAATGGTTGCCCATTAGGACTCCAAGATCCCTCTCACAGTTACTACTGTTGGGCAAGGTACCACCTATACTGTACCTGTGCATTTTGTTTTTCTTGCCTAAATGTAGAACCTTACTCTTTTCACTTACTCATTACTTTTGTGGCAACCTTTTCTTCATTGTGAGCCTTAGCTTTCCTCATTTCATCTTTACAGGCTCGGGCTATTTGCTGATATTCTGCCTTAGTTATGTCCCCCTCTTTCCACTTTTTATACTTAACTTTTTTGTATTTCAATTTGTCAGAGAGTTCTTTATGCAACCATGCTGGTTTCTTTTGGGAGCTGTTATTTTTCTTCTTCATTGGTATTGTGCTAGACTGAACTTTTGTAATCTCATTTTTCAAAATTTCCCAAGCTTCTTGAGTTGTTTTCCCCTTGAGGATTCTCATCCATGGAATTCTTCCCAAGCTCTCTCTAAGTTTATTGAAATTAGCTCTCTTAAAATCCAAGACTCTAGTTTGACTTTGTTCTACTACTTGTGTTTGCATAATGTTGAATTCCAATATTGCATGGTCACTTGCCCCCAGGGTTCCTATGGCTTTAGCACCTTTTATCATTTCCTCTCATAGGGTGAGATAACCCTATGAGTTTTAGATTGCTGGGGACAGAAATGTTCTGTATCAATTAATTCTCTGTCCCCGCTGTTCAGTTTAAATGTTTGTCCAGAAAATCTGTGAATTTAATCCCAAGTAACTCAGTCCCTTTCTTGGATGGGTGCAAACCATCTCTTTTGTACAGTTTTTCATTGGACCAGCTGCAGGCATCATGACTAATAAAACCAAAGCCTTCCCTTTTACACCACTCCTTTAGCTACACATTAAACTCTGCTACACACTGGCCCTTCCCTTTTTGTTCCTTATATACTGGTAAAACCTCTGAAAAGATAAACCTACAACCTATACTACTAAGTTCATACCCCAAGCTCTGGAAATCATTCGTCACAGAAAGTACATCTTTTTGGGACAGATCATTTGTGCCAAGATGTATAATAGCATCAACATCACAGTCCTTACTTGCATTTTTGACTATTTTAAGAATATGCCTCTTGTCTCTCCTGGTAGTAGCACCTGGCAGACACCTGATCTCTTTTAAAACCTCCATATCCTTTCCTAAATTTACATCCCTTACGATTGAATCACCAACCAAAAGGTGACTTCTCTTTTTACATACCTTGCTCTTCTTGTGCGACTGATGTGTGATACCTGGGTCCCCATTTCGCCTTTCCAAAGAAAGTTCTTCATTTTGGACCACAGTCCCCTGCTTATTTGAGTCATCATTATCACAACTACCTTGACCTATCTCTTTGGTGTCCCCATTAAGGTCAGCAAGGGCACTATATCTATTATGCTGTTATGTTATGCATAAACACAGCAAAAGCTTTGTGTTTATGGTTCACAGCTCTCACCCTGCCGGATCCCACTGTTGTCCAGACTGCTCTTTTCCTGCAGGATCTTTGCGGTAGAGGGGGCTGAAAGCGTGGCATCTCCATAATATGGAATGGCTGAATTTGGCACCTAATTTCTGCTTGGAGAGCACAGATTAGAGATTCTAGATAGGTAATTTGTCTATGTAGACTAGTAATTTGTTTACAAAGGGGACAGTATCCAAATTTGAAAAGAGTACTGTGAAAGACAGGTGCAAAACAGCTATTACATTGAACTATGCTGGTCATTTTCAAATAAAATCAAATCACAATCTCAAGTGCACTTATCTTAAACAGTATAGGGTTTCCTGCCTAGGCAGGGGGTTGGACTAGAAGGCCTCCAAGGTCCCTTTCAACTCTACTATTGTATTATTGTATCTAGAAAGTATTATTGCTATTTTGGTTTATAGATAACGGCGCGCGAGCTACTACCTAGTCCTCTTTGTCTCTCTGACTCCCCGCTTGTAGCCAGCAGCTCCAATCACCAGCCTCAGGGAAGTTGTTGTTGTTATTATTTATTATTGTTGTTTATAATTTATTATTGTTGTTATTGTTTATTATTATTATTTGTTATTATTTATTATGCTTAAAAATTGTGTTCTTTTCCCCCCCACAGCTAGTGTTTGGAGTTCTTCAAATTGGTTTTATTGTAAGATATCTTGCTGATCCCCTGGTTGGGGGATTCACCACAGCAGCTGCTTTTCAAGTATTTGTTTCACAACTAAAAATTGTGCTGAACGTTTCAACAAAGAACTACAACGGAGTCCTTTCCATAATCTACGTAAGCGTTTCTTACTAAACTGAACTTCACTGCATAGCTTTTGGTCCCTTGCATTTCCCTGCTTGTCAGTCTTCTGGTCCTCAGTGTGCTTGATCTAAAACAAAATGGATAAATGTCCATGGAGATTCTCTGTCATCCAGTTCAAAGGTGCTTTTTCAAAAGGCAGCTGGACTGTTAGGAGAAGGAGGAGGGCAGGAGGGGGGGAGGAGGAAGAAGAAATTGGAGGAGGAGGAGGAGGAAGAGGAGGAAGAGGAGGAGGAGGAAGGGAGGGAGAGGAAGAAATAAAGGAGAAGTAGGGGGCAGGAGGGCGAGGAGGGGGAGGAAGGAGAAATTGGAGGAGGAGCAGAAGGAGAAAGAGGATGGAGGAGGAGGAAGGAAGAGGGAGAGGGAGAAGGAAAGGAGGAGAAGGAAGAGGGTGCAGGAGGGGGAAGGAGAAATTGGAGGAGGAGCAGAAGGAGAAAGAGGATGGAGGAGGAGGAAGGAAGAGGGAGAAGGAAAGAAAGAGAAGGAAGAGGGTGCAGGAGGTGGAAGGAGAAATTGGAGGAGGAGCAGAAGGAGAAAGAGGATGGAGGAGGAGGAAGGAAGAAGGAGAAGGAAAGAAGGAGAAGGAAAAGGAGGAAGGTGCAGGAGGGGGAGGGGGAAGGAGAAATTGGAGGAGGAGCAGAAGGAGAAAGAGGATGGAGATGGAGGAGGAGCAGGAGGAGGAAGGAAGAGGGAGAGGAAGAGGAAGACGGAAAGGAGGAGGAGGAGAAGGAGGAGGAGGAGGAGGAGGAGGAGGAGGAGGAGGAGGAGGAGGAGGAGGAGGAGGAGGAGGAGAAAGAGAAGAAGAAGAAGAAGAAGAAGAAGAAGAAGAAGAAGAAGAAGAAGAAGAAGAAGAAGAAGAAGAAGAAGAAGAAGAAGAAGAAGAAGAAGTTGTTTCTCTCCTCATGCAAGGATGAAGCTTCTTGGGTGAGAAGAGAAATTTCTTCTTCTTCATCAAGGATAAACAGTCCCGTTGCCTTTTGAAAAAAGCAACTGAGTCAATAGAAGGGATAGCTGATGTCTACACTTATCAACATGGTGGGGTAGAAGGTTACACTGGATGAAGAAGACCATACAGTCTGGAAGGAGCCACGTTACACCTATAGATTGGGCTAGGATTACCTATAAAAATTAGCCGGCATTCTCTGCCCACTGAGCCTCCAGGGTTTCCATTAAGCTCATCTTTAGTTCCCCTTCCCATTAAGGTTTTCTGTAAATACCTTATGCCATTACAGGCAGTCCCCATCTTACGACCACAATTGATGTTGTTAAGTGTTAAGTGAATTTTGCCCCATTTTATGACCTTCCTTGCCAAAATTGTTAAGTAAACCACTGCAGGTCATAAGTTAGTAACCCAGTTGTTAAGTGAATCTGGCTTCCCCATTGAGTTTGCTTGTGAAAAGGTTGCGTAAGATGATCGCATGAAATTGGGACACAGCAACGGCCGTAAGTATGAACCACGGACCTGAATTCTGGATGCTACCGAGGTTGTAACTATGAAAAATGGCCCTAAGTCACATTTTTCAGTGCCGTTGATCGGTCACTAAATGAACTGTTGTAAATTGAAGGCTATCTGTATTTTGAGCCATGATGGAACCCAGAATAAGTTTGCTGTCATAACTTTTAAAAAGAAGGAGGGAGGCAAAAAAACTGATTATTAAACGCAATTCTATATTACTTCTCATTGGAGATCAAATATCCCCATGGCCATAAGAGGATTTAAGAATAAAGCAAAAGTAAAACCATTTAAAAACGTTGAATAAAAACAAGTTTAAAAAAGGAAGAAAAGGAGATGGAACAAACGAGATAAATTAATGTGATGAAGAGAATGGAGGTAGATTTTAATATATTCCAATCTCTGTTAAAGCAGGAATACAGGTCTAACAGCTGTACAGTTTCTCCTGGAAAAACTCTACTAAATACATCCTACTCTTTTTGGAGGCAACCCATTCAATGATTAATCCAAGGATACTCTTTAGATGTTCTTATAGTACTGCTTTTGTCATTCAGGTTTGGTTAATTTGGGCCCTTAATATTTGCACAACCGGAACGAATCATTCCTGTCCTAATGAGGATTTTCCTTTTGTGTTCTCTCTCTAGACCCTTATAGAAATATTTCAAAATATTAGAACCACCAATATAGCTGACTTCGTGGCCGGACTGCTGACCATCATTGTTTGCATGGCGGTCAAAGAAATTAATGACCGCTTCAGACACAAGATCCCTATTCCAATTCCTATCGAAGTGATTGTGGTAAGCCGACAACTTTGAGAAACTCAAAAAAAAAAGGAGAAAAAGATCGGTCTTCTCTATTCAACGGTATAGGGTTTCCTGCCTGGGCAGGTGGTTGGACTAGAAGACCTCCAAGGTCCCTTCCAACTCTACTATTGTATTGTATTCATGCCTTTTCAGATTATAGCATCTTTTCTCCCATGGCAATTCTATGGCTCCATATTGGTAGTCCTTGACTTACGACTACCACTGAGCCCAAAATTTATGTCGCTAAGCGAGGCGGTTATTAACTTAGTAACATGGTTGTTAAGTGAATCTGGCTTCCCCACTGACGTTGCTTGTCGGGAGGTCGCAAAAGGGGATCACGTGACCTCAGGACACCGCCACGGTCATAAATATGAACTGGTTGCCAAGCATCTGAATTTTGATCAATGGGATGCTGCAACGGCCATAAGTGTGAAAAATGGTCGTAAGTCACTTTTTCCCGAGACGTTGTTACTAAATGAACTGTTATACGTTGAGAACTGCCTTTATTATGGTGATTTTATCATGGTTGTATCTTAATTTAATAGGTTATCTCCTATATTGCATTGTCCACATATCAGATAGATGATAGATAGATGATAGATAGATGATAGATAGATGATAGATAGATAGAAAGAAAGAAAGAAAGAAAGAAAGAAAGAAAGAAAGAAAGAAGAAAGAAGATTATAGGTAGGTAAGTAAAAATAGATAGATAGATGATAGATAGATAGATGATAGATGATAGATAGATAGACAGACAGACAGACAGACAGACAGACAGACAGACAGACAGACAGACAGACAGACAGACAGACAGACAGCTATAGAAGGAAAGAAAGAATATGATAGGTAGGTAGGTAGAAAAATAAATAGATAGATGATAGATAGATGATAGATAGATAGATAGATAGATAGATAGATAGATAGATAGATAGATAGATAGATAGATAGATAGAGATAGATAGATAGACAGATATAGATAGGTAGGTAGGTAGAAAAATAGTTTGGATGGATGGATGGGTGGGTGGGTGGGTGGGTGGGTGGGTGGGTGGATGGATAGATAGATGAGAGAGAGAGAGAGAGAGAGAGAAAGAGAGAGGGAGAGAGAGAGAGACAGATGGATAGATAGATGTAGGCAGCCAGGCAGGCAGGCATACAATGATAGATAGACAGAAAGATAGATAGATAGACAGATAGCTATAGAGAGAAAGAAAGAAAGAAAAATAGATATAGATAGATATACATGATATAGATATATAGATATCTATATTTTACTTAAACTATTTTTTTATATCAGTGATTGCATGACCTCTGTAGATGCCATACGCTAAATAAATGAATAAACTCCCTTATTTCTCATTTCTTTTGATTCCAGACCATCGTTGCCACTGGCATTTCATACGGGGTGGACTTTGAGAAGAAATACAACGCAGGGATTGTGAAAACCATCCCAAGAGGGTAAATGCAGATTATTTATCTCCCATCATTCAAACCCCAAAGGCCAAATGCAACTTCATCGGGAGTTTAGAGAGAAAAGCTGAGATGGAACACAAAGGGGGAAAAGCAAGGGACCTCCAGTTATAGGTAGCTCCCTTAGCAACCTTTCTACGTTAAAACAGCACTGAAAAATGTGATTTAAAGATCTCGCACATATTCAAGACCCAACAACCACTGCAGCACCCTCGGGATGACGTGATCAAAATTTGAGGCTCGGCAACGGTCATAAATATGGGTCGTCCTTGAAGTACAACCACAACAGAGCCCAAAGTTTATCTCCCTAAGTGGGAGATTTTTTAAGTGAGTTTTGCCCTATTTTATGACTAAGTTGCTAAGTGAATCACTGCAGTCGTCAAATTAGTAACACGGTTGTTAAGTGAATCTGGATTCTCCGTTGATTTTGGCTTGTCCGAAGGTCACAAAAGGGGATCACATGACAGCCCCCTCCCCCCTTGGGACACTGTGACGGTCATAAATGTGAGTCAGTTGTCAAGCTGTCTCTGAACGTCAATCACTTAACCCTGGGGATGCGGCAACCATTTTAAGTGTGTAAAATGGTCCCAAGTCACTTTTTTCGGTGCTGTTGAAACGTCAAACGGTCACTAAGCGAAGTGTCGTAAATCGAGGACTACCTGTACAATTTTAGCCAACATGCATTTCTCTTCTGCTCCTTTTCCTTTTTAGATTTTTGCCTCCTCAACCTCCAGCTGTGGAAATGTTTGGAGACATGCTGGCTTCGTCTTTTTCCATCGCGATTGTGGCTTACGCCATTGCCGTCTCGGTTGGAAAAGTCTACGCCACCAAGTACGATTACGCCATTGATGGAAACCAGGTAGGGAGAACTGCACCCTATTCCTAAAGGACAGTGAAACACCCTGCACTCTGAAGTTTTCTTTAAGGAACTAAATACATGGACTTGCCTAGGCAGGCTTTTGGGGAGGGGGCAGGGGGGTTAGAATTTTAAAATGTATAGCTGAAGTTGGCAGCTGGTAGAGAACGGTAGAATTAACAGAGCCTCCTCCATTAATAGAGGTGGGCAGCCATGAAAATGAATTATGTTAGAATAAAGTCAAATAAAATGAAGTGAACTGAAGGAGCCATGCAAATGAATAAAATAATAAAATAATAAATAAAATAAAATAAAATAATGAAACAAAACAAAACAACAAAACAAAACAAAACAACAAAACAAAACAAAACAAAACAAATACAATAATAAATAATAAAATAAAATAATGAAATAAAATAAAATAATTAATAAAATAAAATAATAAAATAATTAATAAAATAATGAAAGAAGCGAAGCAGCCATGCAAATAAATAAAAATAATAAAATGAAAAATAAAATAATAAAATAAAATAAATAAAATAAATAAAATAAATAAAATAAATAAAATAAATAAAATAAATAAAATAAATAAAATAAATAAAATAAATAAAATAAATAAAATAAATAAAATAAAAAATAAATAAAATACAATAATACAATAATACAATAATAAATAAAATAATAAAATAATATAAAATAATGAAATAATATAAAATAATAAAATAAAATAATAAAATAAAATAATAAAATAAAATAATAAAATAAAATAATAAAATAAAATAAAAAATAAAATAAAATAAAATAATAAAATAAAATAAAATAATAAAATAAATAAAATACAATAATGCAATAATACAATAATACAATAATGCAATAATACAATAATACAATAATACAATAATACAGTAATACAATAATACAATAATACAATAATGCAATAATGCAATAATGCAATAATGCAATAATACAATAATACAATAATACAATAATACAATAATACAATAATACAATAATACAATAATACAATAAAATAAAATAATAAAATAATAAAATAAAATAAAATAAAATAAAATAATAAAATAAAATAATAAAATAAAATAATAAAATAAGATAAGATAATAAGATAATAAAATAATAAAATAATAAAATAATAATAAAATAATAATAAAATAATTTAGATCAAAATCCAGATGCGTGGCAACCTGCCTGTATCACGTGATGGTCAGAGGGTCACGTGATCCCCATTTTCAACCCTCCCAGCCAGCTTCTGACAAGCAAAGTCAGTGATGGAAATCAGATTCACTTAATGAGCTGGTGATTCACTTAACAACAGCAGTGATTCACTTATCAACTGTGTACATTCTCCAAGCCTAATAAAATGTTGCCATGTACGATGAAGGACTTAGTTGTTCTTTTAGTTTTTATACATTGTTTGTTTATTCCCGTTTTCTAACTTTCTAGGAATTTATCGCCTTTGGAATCAGCAATATTTTTTCAGGAGCCTTTTCCTGTTTCGCTGCTACCACCGCACTGTCTCGCACTGCGGTCCAAGAAAGTACAGGTGGAAAAACTCAGGTATTTCATTTGGCTCAGGATGGAGAGATTTCTACTGCTTGCCCATCATTCTTGGAACTGATTTGGTGGAGCACATTTTGAGCAACTTACTCAGAAAGTGGTATTCAGCCGGTTTGGACTGGTTCACCCGAACCGGTAGCGGAAATCGCAGAGGGGAGCTGCCCCCCCCAGTTCTATGCCATCCTATTTAGGCATGTTTTTGAGGCCAGGTGTATGCGTGGAAGGTGCACACGCAAGCAAAGCACATATGTGGAAGGATGGGCGCATGTGTGGCGAACCAGTGGTAACAAAATGTGAAATCCACCGCTGAAATCATCTCACGGTTGATGCTAGTTGCATCATATTTTAACATAACACAAAGGAGGCGAAGTCCTTCAAGAGACAAGATTACGGAATAATTGATGTAATTTATTCTTTTGCTGTAAAGTCAGTTTGCAGGGTCAACGCTGAATTTGGACATTGGCATCTGACTTGGATGATCAGAACAATCACTTTCATATTTATTTATTTATGACGAGTTGGTAGTTAAGGCAGAAGTCATGGTAGTTAAGGAGAATATTGGGGGGGGGATTAAACTCTGGGCCTTTACAAAGTATTAAAGGGATTGTTAGAAGCAGGGGTGGGTTGCCGGCGAGCAGGAGGTGGGTTGCAGGTGATGCTCCTGCCCCGAGCACCGGGTACCGTTCTGGTACGGTGCTCTGGAGGGCCCACACACCCGTCTAAACTCCTTACCTGTCCTTTAAGCCTTTGGTGCTTCCGTGCACATGCATGGCAGGTACGGCACCTGCGCTATGCTACGCCAAACAGCCAGAGCGTCATGGAGGCTTGCGGAAGCATCGCAGGCAAGTACAACGCATGTGGCTCTGCATGCCTCCATGTGGGTGACGCCGGGGCCGTTCCAACCGTACCGGTTGGAACGGAATCTGGAACCCACCACTGGTTAGAAGACAATATAGAATTCTTTATTGGCCAAGTGTGATTAGACACACAAAGAATTTGTCTCCGGTGCATAACCTCTCACTGTACATACAGCAATAGTGATAGATCATTTTCATAGTCCTGTGATGGCGAACCTGGCACATGTGCCCAATGTGGCACATGAAGCCATGTCATCCGGCACGTGTGTCCTTGTCGGTTTGTCTTCCAGGTTTCTGGCGCGCATGCACACGTGATGATCCCATTGTTTGTGCGCACGGCAGTGCCAAAAATCGGTGTGCACATGCCAGCTGATTAACGGGTACACTTGCGTGCTAAAACCTGGAAGTTCAGCTTTTCAGGAGTGTTGATCCCTTGGAGCCCGCAGCAGTGCCGAAAACCGGCCTGCACATGTGTGCCAGCCAGCTGATCATTGGGCATGTATGTGCATTAGAACCCGGAAGTTTGGCTTTCTGGACTGCGGCCCCGACGAGCATGTGCCCACGTCCGCGATGTTTCCGCACAACCTTTTCGGCCCTCGGTGCCGAAAAGGTTTGCCTTCACTGTCATAGTCATTGTAACATACATTTATCATAAAACAATAGAGGCAACACTTAGTGATAATCATGGATACTAAATAAGCAATCAACATAAATCATACAAACATCACGTTTTAAAGTAGGGTTTTGAAATCACATTTCCTTGTATAGCAACAACAAGAATTGTTTTTTTTTTTTAATCTGATTTAAAAAACTTGCAATCTACGCTGGAAATAGCTAAAGGTTTTTCAAGTAGACACTTTGCATAAATATTCCTGAAAACAAACTTATTTTCTTGATGGTTCCAAATATTTTCTTTTCAGGTTGCCGGTATAATCTCAGCGTTTATCGTATTAATTGCTATTGTAGCCTTAGGGAAGCTACTGGAACCCCTGCAAAAGGTATTTTGTTCTGATATATTTTACCATTTATTTAATATTTTATGCTCCTGATAAACAGAAATTCCTCTACTTTCTTAATGCCCTAACACTGGAAGTCTTTAAGAAGATGTTGGATAACCATTTGTCTGAAAAGGTAGAGGGTTTCCTGACTAGGCAGGGGGTTGGACTAGAAGACCTCCAAGGTCCCTTCCAACTCTGCTGTTGTATTGTGTTGTATTGTATTGTATTGTATTCTATTCTATTCTATTAATAACACAGGCCAGGTACTGTTGTGGATCCTTAAATTAGTGCTTCAAGGAAAAAGAATATCTGTAGCTCTATAGTCCCATAGGGACTTTTTCAGGAGGCAACTGGACTTCCTTGTTTTTTCCTTGAAGATGTTTCGCTTCTCATCCAAGAAGCTTCTTCAACTCTGAATTTTGATCACACGATGCTACAAAGGTTGTAAAAGTATGAAAAACGGGGGTAAAAGTCACTTTTTTTCAGTGCTGTTATAACTTGGAACAGTCACTAAATGAATTTTTGTAAGGTGAGAACTACCTGTATCTTCTTCGGAATCTCTCAAAGGGATTTTGTTGCTTTTTTTTCCCCCCCCAAAAAAACCAAACCATGCTAATAATGTTCCTTTCTCCTCTCTTTGTAGTCTGTTTTGGCAGCTGTGGTCATTGCAAACCTAAAAGGGATGTTTATGCAAGTTTGCGACGTCCCTCGTTTGTGGAGGCAGAGCAAAGCAGACGCCGTGAGTCCCGATTTGTTGGCAAAGAACGTAGAGTTATTGGTTGCGCTTGAATTCATCTCTTCTCCATTTAAGCAGCCGCCTTTCGTTTTGTTTAATAATTAATCCTTCGCTGAACCTCATGTCTCTGAAGGGGGGGGGGGGGACACAGACAAAAAAGTGCTTTTTGATTATTCTAGTAAATTTCTGATCATTGACAATCACCATGTCAGGAAAGGAAAACCAGACCAAAGGTGGGTTGCTCCTGGTTCGGCCCGGATCGGGCAAAGCAGTAGTGGCAGTGGCGGGAGCTCCGCCCACCTGCCCAGAAGCTTCTGAGCATGTGCAGAAGTGTTATGTGCAAGCTGCGTGCGCGCTTCAGCGAACTGGTAGTAAAAATAATGGAAACCCACCACTGAACCCGGCCAATCCTGAAGGTCAAATTAAACTGATTTATAGTTAAAGGCCTACTTGGAGGAACCTTCTCAACTAGGACAGAGGAGGATTGCTGTCGGTTTGGCCCGGATTGGCCGAACTGGTATTAGCGGCGGCCGGAGGCTCGGGCCACCCGCCCGGATGCTTCTGCGCATGTGCAGAAGTTTCACGCGTGAGCGTGCGCAGGAGCATGCCAAACCGGTAGTAAAGAAATTGGCAACCCACCTCTGAACTAGGAGTTGTGAATTTGCTAAGAGTTAGATAAGGATCCACAGAATTCAAGGGAGGCTGGATTTAGTTCACTTCTGGCCAGTTGTGGGCAGGTGGGGGTTCGCACGGGTTTGGCCGGTCCTCTAGCTAGGATTCTGCCCGGTTCAGCAAACCCCCAAATGCCACCCCTGGCTGGCTCTGCCCACCCGCCCCTCGCACCCTGCCCCTCCCAGGAGTCTCCATGCAGCCCGTTTATTATGCAAGGTAATTATGCAAGGCCTGTGTGGAGGCTCCGGGAGGGTGAAAAACGGGCCTACTGGAGGTTCCATAAGTCCAGAAATGGCCCTGTTTCTGGCCTCGAGAGGGCCTCCGAAGCCCAGGGAATCAGTTTTCGCCCTCCTGGAGGCTTGAGGAAAGCCTCCGGAATCTGGGGAAGACAAAAAATGCCCCCTTTCCCATCGTGGTGCAGGAGGCTGACAGCGGGACAGCAAACCCATTGCTGGAACGTTTGAAGCCCATTCCTGCTTGTGGCTACATAGGGATTCTAGCTAGCTTCCTCTTTTGACTCCGCCCCCAGGTCCTGCCATTCTTCGTCCTGCAGTCAAGGATGATTGTGTTGTGTCACGAATAACTCTTTCTAACTAATTTCACTTTTCTGAAACAGCCTTCCTACCAGGGGTGGGTTCTGGATTCTTTTACTGCCGGTTGGTTCAGGGCCGCGCATCACACACGCGCATGCGCAGTAGGTAAAAAACAAGATGGTGCCGCCGCCGCCGATAGAACCGGTTCGGATCCGTGGGTGGCCGAGTTGCTACCTATTCGGCTGAACCGGTCCGAACCGGTCCAACTGGTAGGAATCCACCTCTGCTTCCTACATAGGTGTGTTTCTACTGAGGAAGTTTCAGTAATATTTATCATGCTCTGAAGAGGATGGCTGCAGAAAAATGTATAAATGCTCGCTAGAGAAGACTAGCACATTAGGAGGAAAGTAAGTCCTTTCTTCTAATGGACAGAAGGAAGGTGCAATCCTCCACTGTGAACTTTCTAACCTTGCCCCATTAAATCCATATTGGGTAGCCATTCTTCAACAGCAATAAAGCGGTGTTAACCTCTTCACATTCCGGAAAGTAAGATTAAATAAAAATGAGACAGAAATGTATCAACTCAGGTAGAACTAGACCATCTATGGGTAGTCCTTGACTTATGACTTACAATTGAGACCAACATTTCTGTTGTTAAATGAAACATTTGTTCAGTGAGTTTTGCCCCATTTTATCACTTTTCTTGCCACCGTTGTTAAGCGAATCACTGCCGTTGATAAATTAGCCACACGGTTGTTAAGTGAATCTGGCTTCCCCATTGACTTTGCTTGTCAGAAGTTCACAAAACATTATCCCATGACCCCGTCATAAATACGAACCAGTTGCCAAGCATCTGAATTTTGATCACACGGGGGATGCTACAAAGTGTGAAAAACGATCATAAATTGTTTTTTTCAGAGACGTCGTAACTTTGAACGGTCACTAAATGAAGTGTTGTAAGTCGAGGACTACCTGTCCTGTAATGCCTAGTGGGTTTATTTAACATCTCCATCTATTTCTTTTCCAGATGATCTGGGTTTTCACATGCATAGCATCCATCATCCTTGGATTGGATCTAGGATTGCTTGCCGGGTTGATATTCGCACTGCTAACAGTTGTACTGAGGGTTCAGTTGTGAGTATGATAATCTCCAAAAAGAATGGTGCACCCAAGACAGGAAAATGATTGCAAATCCTTGCACAGATGGGGTGTTTTTCCAAGCATGAAGTGCTATAAAAGCTGCCATTGCTTTTGCTGTTACAGATAGTTCTCGACTTACAAACAACCGTTCGAAGTTACAGCGTGTGCTGCCCCACTCACTCACACACAGAGAGAAGTGTGTGTTTGGAGCGATTAATCATGTTCCCCAGAAATCCCCTTCTCCCAACCTCAGAACTGTCCCAAATCCAGCCACAAGCAGGCCAAGATTAGTCCTCAAGGCAATGGCCGATAGTCCATAAAACAATGGAAAGTGGCTCCAAGAAATAAGTCCACCAAACAAACTGAAATCCACCAGGCCAAACTGAAATACACCCACGAGAGCTCGGCAAGAGAAGTTTGGAGTCTCCAAGGCGCAAAGTTAAGCAGGAAACACAAGAAACAAACATACTGGTAGAACTCAAACACGTTGATCCCAGCAACCCCTCCCTCTGCCTGTCTTGATAAATAGCTTTCCAGTGCAGCCCCATCAAGACGGGCGAGCCTTTTCCCAAGTAATCTGGCAGATCTCCTTGGCTCTTGTCTTTTCTCTGCCGTGCGGGCTCTCGGATCCACCACAGAAGGCAGTTGTTGTTCCTCCTCTTCACCAACCTGCAGGCTGTCCTCAGCCGAAGCCTCGTGTAAATCTCTTTCAGCCGGCAGTTCAGTGTCATTCATTAACCGGTCCTTGAGCTTATGATCGTTGCTGCATCCCCAAGGTCACATGATCAAAATTTGGGCACTTGGCAACTGGCTGCAGCATCCTGGGTTCACGTGGTCGCTATTTGTGACCTTGCCAGTTTCTGACAAGCAAAATCAATGGGAGAAGCCTGATTCGCTTAATGGCGGCATGATTCAATGATTCACTTAACAACCAGGACAAAAAAAAAGTTGCAAAATAGGCTGTGACTCACTTAACAATCACCTTGCTTACCAGTGGAAATTCTGCTCCTAATTGTGGTTGTAAGTCGAGGACTACCTGTACTTGACAAGTTAGGTTATCAGTTACGGCTCGGCGGCCATTGCTTGCAACAAATGTTATATATTCCTCGCAGTCATTGTTTCCAACAAATTTTGAATATTCCTCACAACCCTTGTTTGCAACAAATTCTCTACTGTATATTACATGTGTTTAATTTTTAAATCTTTAGCCTGATCAATATTTTATTTTGTTTTTTTCAGTCCTTCCTGGGGTAAACTTGGTAACATTCCTGGCACGGATCTATATAAAAACATCAAAGAATACAAAAGTGTAAGACTGTCTAGCAAACTAATATTTCAAATATTTAGAGGGGGAAACGATGTTGTAAGGTTTATTTCAAAGTCGATAGAAATCGCTGTCTACTCTCTTCTTAAAAACCTTCAGTGATGGAGTACCCACAATTTCTGGCGACAAGCCATTTTACCGGGTTTTTTTCTGAACCTAAAGCAAATGAAATAAAAACTTGGTGGACGTGTGCATCTGCAAAAAGAGACTGGACAAAAATAAAAGACTGGCTTGAAGAGATTATTACACACCCAATAGAACTAAAACCAGAACTATAACCACTTTATAATGCCTTGGTAAGGCCACACTTGGAATACGGCATTCAGTTTTGGTTGCCACGATGTAAAAAAGATGTGGAGACTCTAGAAAGAGTGCAGAGAAGAGCAACAAAGAGGATTAAGGGACTGGAGACTAAAACATATGAAGAACGGTTGCAGGAACTGGGTATGTTTAGTTTAATAGAAAGAAGGACTAGAGGAGGCATGATAGCAGTCTTCTAATATCTCAGAGGCTGCCACAAAGAAGAGGGAGTCAAGCTATTCTCCAAGGCACCTGAGTGTAGAACAAGAAACAATGGGTGGAAACTAATCAAGGAGAGAAGCAACTTAGAACTGAAGAGAAACTCCCTGACAGTTAGAACAATTAATCAGTGGAACTGCTTGCCACCAGAAGTTGTGAATGCCCCAACACTGGAAGTCTTTAAGAAGATGTTGGATAGCTATTTGTCTGAAACAGTATAGGGTTTCCTGCCTAGGCAGGGGGTTGGACTAGAAGACCTCCAAGGTCCCTTCCAACTCTGCTATTGTATTGTATTGTATTGTATTCTTATTAGGAATAATTAAGGGGAACTATGAGAAAAAAAACTAAATACCTAATACTACACGTAATCACGGCAGCAAGAATCACATATGCACACAACTGGAAAAATAAATGGATGCCAACAGAAAAAAACGTGATTTAAAAAAAAAATACTGGAATGCACCAACATGGACAGACTCACAAAAGAGCTAAAAGACAAAGAGAAATCCGAGTACTACTTAGTATGGAACTTGTGGTACAAATGGCTAGAGGAAAGAGGTCAAAAGTAGGAAAGCAATAAAGGGAAGAAAAAAGACCAGAAAATAAGTACAAAACCGCAGAATTAATAAGAGGGGAAAATATAATTGTATTTAAAAATAGTACGAAATAAGAAATACAAGAGAATCAAATGTATGGAAAAGGTGTATTCATGTAAAAGATGTATTTATTTATATATAGATAGATGTATAAGGTATATATGTATAGATAAAAGAAACATAATGGATATTTAAAAGATGTAGAAGTGTTGCAAAGACGACATAGATGTGTATTAAAAATAATTATTTAAAAACCTTGTTTTTTCCAACAGGTTGCTGAACCTGAAGGAGTGAAGATTCTCAAGTTTTCAAGTCCCATTTTTTATGCTAACATCGATGGCCTGAGAAGCAGTGTCAAATCTACTGTAAGTAGTAATCTTTTTGAAGGGGTGCTATTGAGGGCTTCTCATAATACAAACAATAGTGTCCAGTGTGAAGTTTAGCAGGGATGAAGTTTGTTGAAATGACACCAATAGGAGAGGATATTTGTAGCTGAGGGTTGAACTGTGAACTTCTTGATGCTCTCTGAGCTTGCAGACGTTTCCTGACCCAACTGGGCAATATCATCAGTGCTGCAAGGGAGGGAGTTTTGCAGGGAGGAGGAGAATTACGGGGTCCTTGGTGCTCTCTGAGCTTTGTGGCGTTCTTTTCTTTAAAATGTTTTATTGGTTTTATTTATATTCAATCCAGTGTTTGCTTTGGGTACAGTCACGTTTCATCAGACGTAGTATTCATTCTTTTTATAACATTCACCACCCTAATATTAGTAGTGCAATAACAGTCACAAAGAACGATACTTAACATCCTCTGCTTTAACAATTCTTCCCTTTAAGATTTCTTCTTTAATAGCTCTTCCTTTCTTAACTTCTGTCTTTCTTATCTGAGAGTCAAACAGTTTGTCCCATCTCAAAAAACAACCGAAAGTGTAAGAAAAAAAGAACACTCAGTAAAATAAGGAGGGGGGGAGAGGGAGTGGTAAGTGAGCGTTGTGGTGTTTTTGCAGAAGTTTCATGGCCCAACTAGGCAATACTAGCAGTGCTAAAAGGAAGGGAGGTTTGCAGAGAGGAGGAGGAGGAGGAGGAGGAGGAGGAGGAGGAGGAGGAGGAGGAGGAGGAGGAGGAGGAGGAGGAGGACTGTATGGTCCTGAGTTGGTGTTTTCTGAGTTTGGTGGTTTTCTTGCAGACGTTTCATGACCCAACTAGGTAACAAAGTCAGTGCTGGCAGGGAGTGGTGTTTGCAGAGAGGAGGAGGAGGACTGTGGGGTCCTTGGTGCTCTCTGAGTTTGGTGGCATTCTTGTAGACGTTTCATGACCCAACTGGGCAATATCATCAGTGCTACAAGGGAGGGAGGCTTGCAGAGAGGAGGAGGAGGAGAGGGGGGGGGAGACAGACCTGGAAAGGGATGGTAACAGGCTAGGAAACTGCTTGAGAATGCGTGTTTTCTTCCTGAAATCCTGGGATGGATGAGAGTCAGCATATAAATGTATAAAAAACAATTGAGTCTCATTACTTTTAATGGATTGTGATTAAGGTGTTTCATTTCCTACCCCCTTGTGTAAACACAACTAAAACAAAAATTACCAAATTTGTTCTTTGAAGGTGGGATTTGATGCCGTCCGGGTGTACAACAAGAGGCTGAAGGCTTTGAGAAAAATACAGAAGCTAATCAAGAAAGGAAAATTAAAAGCAACCAAAGTAAATGCCATTCTTTATTCTTCACTCAATTGTTTTAAATTGGATTTTATCGTGGGCAATCGACTCGAAATTATTTTTCTCTTATTTTACATGCAACCTGTTGTTGTTTTTTAATTTTACTTTTAATTACTTGGAGGCACAAAAATCTAATTAGCAAGCGAGTCTCAAGATTCTCGTGAATTTCCACAGCCCTTTTATCCACACTTCGTTTTCCTTTCTCTCACTTTCTCTGCCTGTGTACATCTGCTTCGTGTTGAATTTCACGTGCCCAAGTAAAATATTTACAAAATAGAGCGTTCAAAACAATATAAAGGGCATTTTTGTACTGCACACCGCCCAAAGTCACTTTTTGGAATGAGATGGGTGGGATCTGCATTTGATTAAGAAGTAAATAAAAACCACATTCAAAAAGAAAAAAGAAAAGAAAGGGAAAGGAAGCAGAAGGCAGCAAAATAATCTAGAATTATTATTATTATTATGCAAGAATGAAGGAGTACACACTCAACTTGCAACCATTTGTTTAGCGACTGTTACTTATGCATTTTTCACCCTAACGGCCGTTGCAGCATCCCCGTGGTCACATGATTGAAATTCAGGTGCTTGGCAACTGACTCATACTTATGACGGTTGCAGTGTCCCCAGGTCGTGTGACAGCACCTTTTGCAACTTTCTGTCTAGCACAGTCGCTGGGGAAGTAAGATTCACTTAACAACCATGTTCGTAACTTAACAGCTGCAGTGATTCACGTAACAACAGTGGCACAGAAGGTCGTAAAATGGGGCAAAACTCAATAAGCGTCTCGCTTAGCAATGGAAATTTTGGGCTCCGTGGTGGTCATAAGTCGAGGACAGCCAGTACAACATAGAGCAAAAGTATTTGTGGGCCGTGGATTCCTACATGAAGAAACTGGGACATTCCCTGAAAAAAAAAAATAACTTGCATGGCTAAATCAAGCATCCTTGGATGAAATTTGAGAGATTAAATCCGTGATGGTGAACCGTGGCACATGCAGCCATTTCTGCGGCCACGCGAGCCGTTGCCCAAAGCTCAGCTTTACTGCTCATGTGCATGCATCTCCCGCCAGCCAGCTGATTTTCGGGTCTCTGCCACGCATCCGGGAGACATCCGTGCACACGCAGGGGGTTGGGGGAAGCGCGGGGGAGGCATAGCGCCCCCCTCTCCACGTGGCCCATTTTTGGTCCCAGGAGGCTTCAGGGAGGCCCGCTAGGCCCAAAACAGGGCACCGGGAAGTCACACGCATGCATGGAGGGGCGGGAAAGCGCAGGGGTCACACGCGCATGTGCAGGGTGGGGTGGGGGCATTGCCTCATTGTTGTGGGCATGCGTGCGTGCACACCCTATCAGCACATGAGGAGAAAAAGGTTAGCCGTCACTGGATTAAATCATGGAAACATCTAGATGAGGCAATAAAGTTGACTACAGAGAAGATTCGAGATAAGAAAATTGACTTGGGATCAAAGCAAAACCTGGAATGTGACTTGAAAGTCAGCGTGGGCGATCATGTCGCCAGAAGCCGCAATTGGGAGGGCAGAACATTGGTTGAGAATTTTCACCTGGAAGAAGGGGAATGATCGGATGACCTCGTTCAACCATTAAACCTGGCTGCAGCCGAGGAAGTAGCACAACGCTGAGGTTTGCACGAAGAATACACCGGTTTCCTCAGGCAGGTGGCCTAATGAAATTAATGGCAACCATGGGTCGGATGAGACTGCCATGTTCTACTTTGTTGGAAGAAACGTCCTTCTGGGTTCAGTTCCAAGTAGGGAGAAAGACACTGGAAACATGGCGGCTCTTTGGAAAGATGGATTGGCCCAAAGCAGGGGTGAAATTCAGCAGGTTCTGACCAGTTCTGGAGAACCAGTAGCGGAGATTTTGAGTAGTTCGGAGAACCGGCAAATACCACTTCTGGCTGGCCATGCCCCCATCTGTTCTCTACCTCCCGAGTCCCAGCTGATCGGGAGGAAATGAAGAATTTGCCGTATCCTTCCCCTGCCCACCATGCCACGCCCACCAAGCCGCTCCCACAGAACCTGTAGTAAAAAATGTTTAATCCCACCACTGGCCCCAAACCACCTGCCAGCTCTTGTGAGTACAGCAAACTAGAATTCACCATTGCCTGGTGAATTACTTTCACCATTGCTTTCTAGTCCGGTGCCTTAACGTCTAGATCAGTGATGGCTAACCTTTTTTCCCATCGCCTGCCAAAAGTGGGGGGGGAGCGCAGGGGGGGGTCGTGCGTGTGGATACCCTCCCCCCGCGCATGCACGTGTAACCCCCCATGCATGCGTGCGCGACTCCCCCTCCCCGCGCATGCATGCCCTCCCCCCTGCTTTTGGCACGTGATGGCATGGTGGTCCTGTTTTACGTCCTCCCCGGGCTCCAGAGGCTTTCTAGGAGCCGGGGTGTGTGAAAATGGCCTCCCCTGCCCCCCCCCCAGACCCTCCAGAGGCCACAAACGGCCCGTTTTCTAACTTCTGGGCTGCTGACAGGGCAATCCCTCACGTACCCTAAGACAGGGGTGTCCAAACTTGGCAACTTTAAGACTTGTGGACTTCAACTCTGCTGGCTGGGGAATTCTGGGAGTTGAAGTCCACAAGTCTTAAAGTTGCCAAGTTTGGACACCCCTGCCCTAAGAAATGGCTCTACGTGCCACCATAGGTTCGCCTTCACGCCTCTAGATTCAACTGATTTGGTTTTTAAACAATTGGGCATCAATTCTATTCCCAGGAAAGTTTTTGGACAGTATCTTTTCTTATGTAAAGAAAATACGAAGTTATTAGCTTTGCCACGAGTTGATTAGAACTATTTTGTTGTGGAGGGGAAAAAAATCTGTATTTTCATACCTTTGTAATTAAAGAAGATGTTGAACATGCTATACGTCTCTCCGTATTAGAACGGTATTATCAGTGATTCTGGTACTGTGAATGAAGGCTTTGAATCTGACGATGATCCAGAAGATCCTGTAGATCCAGGCATTCCAACCAAAGAAATGGAGATCCAGGTGGACTGGAACACAGAACTTCCCGTCAAAGTAAATGTCCCGCAAGTGCCACTCCACAGCCTAATTTTTGACTTTGGGGCTGTCTCGTTCATGGATGTCGTAGCCGTCAGAGTAATGAAAACGGTAAGGTTGTTTTCTCATTTTCCTCATCGATCTATGGTTAAAATTAGATCATTTGAGAGGGATCAGATATGTAAAAGAAGTGTAAGGTGTTGCAAAGATGAGAAGATTGCATAAACAAAATAAAAAGTTTTTTTAAAGAAAAAAAAAGAGAGAGAGTGATCTTAGAGTCCTAGTGGACAACCATTGAAATAGGAGCCAGCCGTGTGCAGCAGCTGCCAAAAAAGCCAACACAGTTCTAGGCTGCATCAACAGAGGGATAGAATCAAGATCACGTGAAGGGTTAATACCACTTTATAATGCCTTGGTAAGGCCACACTTGGAATACTGCATTCAGTTCTGGTCACCACGATGTAAAAAATATGCAGAGACTCTGGAAAGAGTGCAGAGAAGAGCAAGAAAGAGGATTAGGGGATTGGAGACTAAAACATATGAAGAACAGTTGCTGGAACTGGGTATGTCTAGTTTAATGAAAAGAAGGACTAGGGGAGACAAGATAGCAATGTTCCAATATCTCAGGGGTTGCCACAAAGAAGAGGGAGCATAGGGTGGAAACTAATCAAGGAGAGAAGCAACTTAGAACTGAGGAGAAATTTCCTGACAGTTAGAACAATGAATCAGTGGAACAGCTTGCTTCCCGAAGTTGTGAATGCCCCAACAATGGAAGTTTTTAAGAAGAGATTGGATAACCATTTGTCTGTAGTGGTGTAGGGTTTCCTTCCTAAGCAGGGGGTTGGACTAGAAGACCTCCAAGGTCCCTTCCAACTCTGTTATTCTATTTAAAGCTACATGGATATTAATCATTCTGTAACACTTTCATGATTTCTACAAGCTTCAAAATGTATAGAATAATAGAACAGAATAACAGCATTGGAAGGGACCTTGGAGGTCTTCTAGTCCAACCTCCTGCTATAATTAGATAGTGACCACACTGGAGGAATTATGGTTGAATTTCCCTACCAAGATCATTCGAATTGATGCTGTTACCTTTTCTCTATTTTGACACCCAAATGCTTAGGAATCCTAATGGTCAGTTGTGACCTAGAATGCGGTGTTAAGTTTTTAATAATCTGTTTGGAGATTCCCAGTTTAGAGATTCTAAAGAAATCTCTCAATTGCATTCAATATTATCAATTTATCCACGAGAGGTCCTTGGTGCTCTCCGATCTTGGCGGTTTATTTGCAGACGTTTCACTACCAAACTAAGCAACGTCATCAGGGCTACCAGTGTTACTTATTCAGCACTGATGATGTTACCTAGTTTGGTAAGGAATCGTCTGCAAGAAAACAGCCCAGGGCACCACAGTTCAATTCTGAGCTAACAAATTTTCTCTTCTGTCGTTATCATTTATCCAAGCATAAAAGTTTATCTTTACTACTGTATCAATTCCGATCGAACCTTTCAATTTGCACTTTTGTCACTGCCACCTTGAAATGGCTCCGTGTGCTAGATTCACACATTTAAATCATACCCGAATCAGAAAAATGAATTCTGAAAACATTTCCCTCTCGTGTTCCCCATGGGCCTTTAAAGCTGTGTTTAAAATAACGCTCATCATTTATTTTTTTACAGATTGTCAAAGAGTTCAAGAGAATTGATGTGTCAGTATACATTGCATCACACCTAGGTAAATAAAACTCTGCACATTATTACAGCTTTTATTTGTTACAGGGAACAGAGTACAGAGAATGGTGTGGAGGATCTGTTTTGTCTGGAAGAAATAATTTTGAAAGTAATTATGTTAACGACCTCCCATTGCAAACCTCATTACATTCTCAGCCCTTCAATTTTTATATCCAGAAAGTTAACAACATTGCCGAATTCACGATAAATCTCCCTCTTATGACCACAATTTGCCCCAAAGTTTTCTGCTGCTAAGTGAGTTTTGCTCCATTTTATGACCTTGCTTGCTACAGTCATTAAATGAATCACTGCAGTCAAGTTATTGACCCCGGTTGTTAAGCGAATCTGGCTTGTCAGAAGGTCATAAAAGGGAACCATGTGACACCAAGAACACTGCAACCGTCATAAATATGAGTCAGTTGCCAAGCAACTGAATTTTGAACACATGATCACTGGGATGTAGCAAAGCTCCTAAGTGTGAAAAATAGCTGTAAGTCATTTTTTTCAGTGCCGTTGTAACTTTGAACGGTCCCTAAATGACCTGTTGTAAGTCGAGGACAACCTGTATTCTATACATTAATTTAGCCCCCATTTTCCTAGGTAAACACCAAAGCACTGTAATCCATATTTGTTCTTACACATTATACATTTGCACAATTATGTTGTGTCACAGTATTTTGAAATAAGATTATGGAATAGGAGCTAAACTTTCTAAAGAGTTTTTTGAAATTGCTTTTTAAGAAAAAAGAGACCTTTTCATGAGCTTACTATTTACAGCTTCAATAAGGTAGAATTTTCAGAAGTTTATTTTACTTACTTATTCTGTTAATGGAAGGAAAAAACTATTTTATGACAATAATTAGAGATGGATGGATGGATGGATGGATGGATGGGTGGGTGGGTGGGTGGGTGGGTTGGATGGATGGATGGATGGATGGATGGATGGATGGATAGATGATAGAGAGAGAGAGAGAGAAACAGGACAGAACAGAGACACAGATAGATGGTAGAGATAGATGGATATATGACAGAGAAATACATGGATAGATGATAGAAAGAAGGTAAATAGATGAGAGATGAGAGAGAGAGAGTTTTTAACAGGTCTGAATATTTAAACTGATTGTTGTCTGTATGATGTTGATAATATTTTATTATATATTTTCCCCACAGACAACATTATTAAAACATTGGAACAATGTGCCTTTTTTGATGATGACATTCAGAAAGAATTATTTTTCCTGACTGTTCACGATGCTGTATTACACATACAGAGTCAAGCCATGTATAGAGAGGCCCAAGACCCTCTCGCTGAAAAGGTAAGGCCTGTACATATTTTATATTTATTTATGTGCCTACGGATAGAACATTTTATTTACATGCACATAAACATATTTTCACATAAGCCCCGCTTATTTTAATCATAGTTTGCAATTTTTTCATAGAAAAGGAAATACTTGGTTATCTGTCTTTGTGGGGGAAACCAAGGATATTAACAATGGATATTTAAATGCAATTTAATTTTTTTTTGAAAAATAGCACTGTGCAGATTCAAGGACCATGACTGTTACAAAGGTTTTCATTTATTTCATTTTTGTTATAATGAAAATTATAATTTTCAGGGAATTATGTTTAATAGTTTAGCAGAGCAGTATTGTCCACTCATTCAATTAATTTATTATTTGTCATATTAATAACTCTATGTTCTTGTGGTCCAGATATCTTTAATGCAGGAGTCCAAAGGACCAATAGAATTTCCAGAAATGAACCAGAGTGAACAGCTGGATGTCCAAGAAGAGGTATGATTTAATTTCAAATCTGCATTGTTATGATTTTTAGCATAAAATAGTAGTTGGTAGCTATGGTACCTATGACCGTAGTGTAGCCTGCCCATTACAGTCGTAAGTTGAGACAGTGGTAAAGCAGGTTATCCCATGTCCAATCGTTGTTTGTAGCCGTTGTTAGGCGAACTCTGAGTTTGCTAAGCAAACTAATAGTTCACTATGGGCTGATTTTGTGGCAAACAGGAACTAAACACCATTTTTGGGGAAACATGTAAACTATGTTCATGGGATTATGGGATAGCCGTAAATGTGAGCTGGTTGTTGAGTGCCCAAAATGTGGTCATAGGACCGTACGAGCAGGGTCACCGTCATCGGAACTTCAGAACCAAGTTAGAACAAAACCTCACTTCCTTCTAGCACTGATGATGTTACCAAGTTGGGTAATGAAATGTCTGCAAGAAAACCACGAAGCTCAGAGAGCACCAAGGACCCCCCCAGTCCTCCTCCTCCATCTCCTTCCTGCAAACTCCCCTCCCTCGTAGCACTGGTGATGTTACCTAGTTGGGTAATTAAATATCTGCAAGAAAACAACCAAACTCAAAAAGCACCAAGGACAACTTAAGATTCCGTCCTGGTAACTGGGTTCTCTTAGCACCACATTTGCAGCATCTTCAATAAACTATTTTTGAGAGTTCTTTGGGGGAAAAAGTCAACCCAATTAATCTGATATACATGATATGGCGACAGTGGGAATCAACATCTGTTTACTCTTTACATTTTTCACTTCAAATTTAGAATTCTAATCCTATTTCCCTTTTCCTTTTAAACTAGGCTATGCGCAGACTCGCTTCATAAAAGTCAGCCTCAGGGCTCACGAAGACCATGGAGAGCATACATCGCTACCTTCAAGCAATTTATTACAGGACATTCTCTGTTGCACTAGAAGAAAAATATTTATGTTATTCAAGAGACTTCCCTCTTTCCCTGCATCCTGTAATTTATTTAAATTATTGGCCGACCTGTTTTGCACCGGGAGTGCTTACGCATATGTATTTAGGCGTTATTGTGATTTTGAGGTATGTTGCAGGAAGACATAGGCTTCTTAGGTGACAGCAGGCAGAAGGTGCTGACCTTAGAGGTGCCAAAGTTGCTACCTGTTCAGCTGGAACTGTTTGTGGCAGGCAAAATAACGCAATAATCTCGAAGCACAAAACTGGCCTCAGAAGCTGACATAAAACACATTGAGTGCATTTAATCAACTTCCACAGAAATCAGAGGGTTCCTTTTAAGTTTCTGAATCCCCCCCACCTCCCCCAAGGTTTAAATTAAGGGAGACCAATGTTAGTTTGAAAAGTATTCTCGGAGAAGGAGAACACTCTTCCAGCATATTTTACATTGAAGCAATACAAAAAGTTCTTTTCCCATGCCACAGATGGCAGGCGGAGCTCTCTCTGCAGGCACCTGAGCTTTTCATCCAGCTCAGCTCCACCATGCATGTGTGAGATCCGCGCACAAGCGCAAGATGCACGCACATGCGTGGGGATGGGGGAGCGGGTGGGCGCAGTGCGCCCCCCTCCCCGTGCCCCACTTTTGGTTTCAGGAGGCTTCAGGGAGGCCTGCTAGCCCCTAAATGGACCGTGCGGGGGTACAGCTCTTCCACCATGCTCTATTTTTGGTCCCAGGAGGCTTCAGGGAGGCTTGCTAGTCCCAAAATGGGGCGCAGGAGGGTCGCGCACATGCGTGGGGGGAGCACCGGGGTTGAGTGCATGCGCAGAGCAGTGGGGAGAACACAGGGCGGTCGTGAGCACATGTGCAGGGAGGCGGGGCGCACTGCCTTATGGCTGTGGGCATGCACACAAGGAGAAAAAGGTTAGCCATCCCTATAATAGTGTATCTTCTGTTTCTCAACTTCGCCATCTTTTAAGATTTCTCAACTTTAGCCCCAGAATTCCCCAAGCTGCCTAGGGAATTGTGGGAGTTGAAGTCCACACATCTTAAAAGTTGCCGAAGTTTAGAAACACTGACTGAACTGTATTAAGGAGCAGAACTGTGCAATATTATGGACTCGATTTTTTTTTAAATTATAAACTGGGTTTCATTGTTACACCCAATTCCATTTTTGACACTTTTTGGAGCAACGTACTGTATATCTTGTCTATGATTTTACTCTTGGAAAAAATCATCTTTTAGTTGTTAATTAATGCTTATTCACAAACAGCTCAAATACATGGCTATGCTATTCTGGAAATTACAAATGATTTGTTCTGGAACAAAGCGCCATTTCGTTCCTTGCAATAAAATAAGTGTTTCCCCAACTGTGGAAACTTTTAAGATGTGTGGACTTCAACTCCCAGAATTCCCCAAGGGGAGGAATTCTGGGAGTTGAAGTCCATATACCTTCAAGTCACCAAGGTTGGGGAGGGCTGCAGTAAAACAATATATCTTTCAGGCCCGGTGAGTTAAGGTCTAAAGTTGTGTTTCCACTGCACAGAATCATTGTAACGCAAAACATTATACTAGTTCTCAGTGTAGATGTGCAGGTTAAAAACTAAACAACTGGAAAGGAGTATCGGCATGGAAATGAAAAATTAGACTCTTGGCCTCTTGATCAAAGCTCTGTTCCTTTGATATGCAAATTGTGGAAGTGCCACTCATGAATGGGGCGGGGCTTCGTTCATATGGTTGTGATCGTGTTGATTTTTTTTTTTAAATCCCTTCCCTGCAGGTGCCTCTGGAATTGGATATTGATTTGGGAGCATTAATTTAATGTGTTTAATATATACTCAGGAGAAATATTTGAGAATAAACAGATTTTCTGGGGCTGAGAATCTTTCTGTACTTATCCCTTTCATAAAAGATTTATAAATAAAGATTTGCAAAATTGTTTGTATGTCTGAAAAAGTCACTTTTCCCGCTTGTAAGCATTCTGTAGAAGGTTGTGCCTGAGGGCCACAAAATATAAGGAAAAAATGAGGTCCTTTTTGCTCTTTGAGTTTGACTATTTGCTTGCCAATGTTTCAACTAGAACACTGATGATGTTATCTAGTTGGGTAATGAAATGTCTGCAAGAAAACCACCAAGCTCAGAAAATACCAAGGATCCCTCAGTTCAACCCTGAGTTACAGACATTCTCTTTGATTTGATATAAGGAAACAGGCTAATTTCCAACAGGCTAAGTTCCCAAGGGAAGTGCACTTAGAACTAAGGAACTAAATTAACAATTTAAATGAAAATTTACTTAATTTCAGATTGCTTGAGCAAAAGAACAGAAAGATCAGGAATGCATTCAATTTTTGTTTGTAACAGTTGTTCAGTTTTTAGTCAGTTCAGTAGTGCTATTGGGAGGAATTTGAAATCAAAATTGTCATAAATTAGCAAATGAGATTTTATATATTTGTAGAATGTTTCCAGGGAACACGTACACATATTATTCTCAACTTTTTATCAATGTTTGCTCTCACTGTATAGGGAAATGTATTCTGTATTATTGATGAAAAGTACATTTTAAAAAACTTTTTGCAATCAGATACGGCCAATGTAAAGGGGTCCCAAACCATTTTAATTTTTTTCTACATGAAAATCAGTCTCTTCAGTGCAAAACAAATGCATTGTTCTTGATCTGGTTAAAATTATTTGCTAGATTCTTGATAAATATTGACTGACTTTTGAAAATAATAAAAGGATAAACATTTTCCTTGTTACACACAAACCTAAGCATTCACATACACATGTGCATTTACATAATGTATGAATGTTCTGTGTATTTGTAAATACAACTGTTGAAATATTTTATTGATATATTTTATGGAATTTTTAGCATAAGAAATTGTGATTTTATTTTACCTCTATTTTAAAAGATTCTCTGAAACCATACCTGAATCATTAGTCACACTTTATTTACATACATCAACCTGTATGATATAAATAGGTAGATTGCACACGTTAAAAGTTTTATTGCATTATAATACCTATAGAAAGATAATCCAAGACGGCAGTACTTTCACTTCCTAGTTTTTGCTTTTTATTTGTAGGACTTTTTTTTTCTTTTTTGCCTTTATGTCAATCTTGACTCTCAGAATCTGCTTGCACTAATCCCTGTAATTTTCATGGCAACATTTTCAGAAGTGGTTTGCCATTGCTACCATCCTAGGGCTGAGAGAGGTGACTGGCTCAAGGGCCCCCAGTCTAATGTCTAAGGCAGGACTAGAACTCACAGTCTCCCAGTTAAGCTGCCTTAACCACTACATCAAACTAACGCTCAGTGTATTGAGTGGCTTCTTTATTAAATAGACTTCTTTGGGTGTTCAAAAAGTATTAAATAAAATGTCACATATATACTATTTATAATAATAGGTTGCTGAAAAGAATACAACAGTTGAATTCTCTTTTATAAACTTGTTTCCGGTGCATATTACAAGGGTTAAGTAAGTTTCTTTTTACAATTCCAATGGGCATTGTAAAAATCTTACTAACCACAGACCATAGTTAGAAGGGCATTTACTGTAAAAGCAAGCACATTACCAAAGCAAATATGTTATTGGTGTCCATATTTGTGTACAATTTGACAACATAAATGAATTTGATGGGCGATTGTAGTGCTTCTCAGAAAACTACTACCACTGCAATTTCCCATTAAATATGTTTAATTGATAAACTTAATGCAGTTAAGTGTGGGAGAGCCTGATAACATATGGAACACGATTTCTTTTTTGGAGACAACATTCTCAGATGTCTAAAAATGATTGCATTATTATTTCTTAAGTGCCTGGGGTTGTATGTTTTGGCACCCATACACAGCTTACATGACTCTAAAGTCAATTTAACCCACCTTGCTGGGTTTCTATTTTGGGTGGGGTGGGGGGAGGAATACAAGATATTAGATACAATAATAACATTGTTCTTGTACTTGTTATTAACAACTTTGAAAAATTAAGAATTATTAAGGTTGGTAAGTTGCAGGTAGCCGTACAAACTTTGATGGCATACAAATATGGGTTGGATAGATAGATGGATGGATGGATGGATGGATGGATGGACGGACGGACGGACAGACAGACAGATAGATAGGGATGGAGAGATATGGATGGATAGAAATAGATAGACAGATGGATGGATGGATGGATGGATGGATGGAGAGAGAGAGAGATAGAGGGATGGATAGAAATGGATGGATGGATGGATGGATGGATAGATGATAGATAGATAGATAGATAGATAGATAGATAGATAGATAGATAGATAGATAGATAGATGATAGATAGAGATGAATGGAGACAGATGGATGGATAGAAATAGATAGATGGATAGATAAATAGATGGATGGATGGATGGAGAGGGATGGATAGAAATAGATGGATGGATGGATGGATGAATGGATAGATAGATAGATAGATAGATGATAGATAGATAGATAGATGATAGATAGATAGATATATAGATAGATAGATGATAGATAGATAGATGATAGATAGATAGATGATAGATAGATAGATAGATAGATAGATAGATAGATGATAGATAGATAGATAGATAGATAGATAGATAGATAGATAGATAGATAGATAGATAGATAGATAGATAGATAGATAGATGATGGATAGATAGATCAAACGAACAGAAAGATGGACGGATGGATGGGTGGATAGATGGATGGACGGACGGACGGACAGATGGAATGGATGGATGGATCTTTCAAATTCTCTGCAATGGTCATCCTGGCTGGAGAATTCTGGGAGTTGTTCTAATTGCTCTAATAATATTTTTTTATTGGGTGATTTCTGCATCCTAGTGTGTAATTGTGGTGTTGCGTTAAGTATACTTTAATTTCGCTCCATTTTAAATTTGCTTAGTTTCTCTTCTCTGCTCTCACCAAGGCCACAAGGGCTGAGATGCTCGTGGTTACCAAGGCAATTAGAACACCGCCCGAATGCGGGGCACCGGGGGTGGGGGGGAAAGGAACTACAATTCCCAGGATGCAATTCGACATGAAGCGGCGCCATTTTTAAAAAGGAGCCTAGATAGAAGAACTGTTTGTTCATCAGATCTCCGCAGTCAGATTGTTATCTGTACAGTTGGCTTCCAAGCTTTACCAGCTTTGGACTGTAAAACCCAAATAACCACTAGAGGACAGCAAAGAGCTGCCAACCCTCTGAATATTTCTAGCTCAACCCTTTTATAAACTTTGACAGGGAAGTAGAAAAGCATCCCAGGAATAAAACAAAGCAAACTATTCTTCCTCCAAGTCCTTTTCCCGGAATTGGGGGAGAGTTTATTGCAGTAATAAAGTCTCAATGGAAGACCTGTTGTTATGGAGCCAGAAAATTGAGACTGACCCACAAATGAGATGACTGAAGTTTATGGACTGAAGTCTTTCCCCCACTAACTCTGATATTTGCTTAAATAGATTTATGTTTAGAATAGGAATAGGAATAGGAACAGAACAGACAGAACAGAATAGAACAAAATAGAGGAACGGCATGGTATGGCATAGCATTGCATAGAATAGAATAAAGGAATGGCATGGCATAGCATAACTTAGTATAGCATAGAATGTGGAATGGACTGGAATAGAACAGAATGCAGAATAGCAAAGCATAGCATAGCATAGAATAAAGGAATGGCATGGCATATTTTAGCATAGCATAGCATAGCATAGCATACAATACAATAAAGGAATGGCATGGCATAGCATAGCATAGAACAGAATAGAATGCAGAATGGAATGCAGAATAGCATAGCATAGCATAGAACAGAATAGAACCTTGGAGGTAGGAAACCCTGCACCATTTCAGTAAAATGGTTATCCAACATCTTCTTAAAAACCTCCATTGCTGGAGCAATCACAACTTCTGGAGGAAAGTTGTTCCACTGGTTAATTTTCTAATTATTAGGAATGTTTTCCTTATTTCCAGGTTGCTTCTCTCCTGGATCAATTTCCATCCATTATCCTGTCTTGAGGTGCTTTGGGGAATAGGTTGACACCCCTCTTCTTTGGGGTAGCCCCCCTCAAAAATTGGAGGACTACCTTCATGTTACCCCCTAGTCCTTCTTTTCACTAGAAAACCCAATCCCAGCAACCATTCTTCCTACGCCTTAGCCTCCAGACCCCCCCATCATGTTTCTTGCTCTTCTCTGCACTCTTTTAGAGACCTCAATTTCTTTCTTTCTTTTAATATCGTGGCAGCCAAAACTGGATGCCGTATTCCAAGTGTGGCCTTCCTAAGACATCATACAGCACGTTAAATTTATGTTATAAAGATAAAAGTATTTGGGGGAATCAGAGGACCAATAAGATTCACTTTGAGGGGGAGAATCAGAATGGAAAGTCTTAGGGAAGTAGACGTGCACGTCAGTTCTTTCCAATCTCTATGGGTCCAATGCTACGCGCGACAGAGCGGGCGGCGCCCTTTTATGTCGTCACGGCGCAGCTGGGTCCTTCTGGTGCCAGCATGGAAGGGCTGAAAAGTCTTCCCGAGACGGGGACGGCGGCGCTTTCCGAGCCGAGTCCTGGCGAGCTCTTGGGAGATGGTGAGCACGAGAGGCCGGGGACGAAGGGAAGGGCCTGCCACGGTTGTTAGCGGGGTTTTAATTACTTTAAACCCCTCCCCCCTCAAAGACCCCTTGGGTTCACCGGCATTCACTATGTGCCTTGGGGGCTGCAAAACCCTCTGGGCGTCGCTAGGTGGCAGCAGAGAGTCAATAGTTGCCTGCAATCCTTCTAATGCAGCGTGGTCCAAAGTTGCCCACTTGAAGTCAGGTGGACTTCAACTCCCAGAATTCCCCCAACCAGCATTGCTGATGAATTGCAATGGAGTCATGCCTTATAATGGAGGCCATGCAGTGCGGAATTCTGGGAGTTGAAGTCCACCCAGCTTCAATTGACCAAGCTTCAAATCACTTCAACTCCCAGAATTCCCCATGGCCTTGCATGGTCTCCATTGTAATGCATGACTGCGTGGCACAGCGGCAGCCAGTCATGCTGGCTGGGGAATTCTGGGAGTTGGAGTCATTTGAAGCTTGGCCGCTTGAAGATGGGTGGACTTCAACTCCCAGAATCCCCCAGCTGGCATTGCTGATGAATTGCAATGCAGTCGTGCATTACAATGGAGTCCATGCAGTGCAATGGGGAATTCTGGGAGTTGAAGTCCACCCGTCTTCAAGTGGCTAAGCTTGACCAACACTGCACTGCCAACTCTCTCTGTGGTACTTCTTATTTCAGCCCCTAAAAGTTAACCCCCCCTTGTAGGATTGCATCTCTGTGTTTCATGCTCCTAATTCAATGACACTATTGGGGGAAATCACTTTGAACTCCTCCTGATTTACAGAGGGTAAAAAAGATTATTTAGGTGGAGATATGTGGGATCAGTTTCCCAAGAGACGAGATGCATGACTCAAACCCAAAGCAACAGGGAAATTATCCAGACCATCATTGCTTTAATTTCACAGGGGTGGTAGAGTCATTTGCAATTTTATAAAAAAGAATATTTGTAGCTCAAGGTTGGGCTCTTTGGGGATATCTGAGCTTGATGGTTTTCTTGCACACGTTTCATTACCCAACTAGGTAACATCATCAGTGCTGGTAAGGGTCTGGGGCTTGCTCTCATTTTATACTGATGGCTTGCCCTGTCAGTGTTGGTAGATGTTTCATTCCCAACTTGGTAACCTCAGGCCTACATTGATGACATTACCTAGGTTGGTGATGAAACGTCTTAAAGAAAACCACCAAGTTCAGAGAGCACCAGAAAAACAATCAATCTTGCGGAGTGCTAATACACTATTCATCTTAATTTTTAAAAATGGTATTAAACTTTCCCACAGTCTTGTTTCTTGTTCTGGTTTGCATCATGGGACTAACATGATTTCCAGGATAGCGTTCTGACCGAGGCTTCCCAAGAGCATGAAGGAAACTCCTCGTCCCGACAAAAAAACCCTTTTATTAATTGACTGTGAATTCTGCTCATTCCCATCCAACAAAGTCTTTCAAGGGAGGATTTACAGTCACAGACCTTCTCTGGCTTGGAGAGCTGCCAGGCCGATCTCTGCAAAACTTGGCAAGGAGACTCAGAGAGTCACGAACCAATGAAGCGAACCAATTGTCTCCTGCAAACTCCACACCCCTTTCGCTCCTCTTTTATTTTCTCTGGGAGGGGCCATTCATTGTCCACCTGTGGTCTTACTCCCAAGTCAACCCCTGTTCTTTAGCTGTTCCCTTCCTCTGGCAACTCTGCGCATGCGCACACTGGGAACAGGCTCCAGCTGTTCGTCTGCCTCACCGATGTCTGATTCTGAAGGCAGCTGATAACTGTCAGATGGCCCTGGCCCCCTCTCTGCCTCCGATACAGAGCCCTCATCAGAGCCTTCCCCAGACTCCAGGACTGGCCCATCTTCCTCCCCAATCTCCTCACTGTCTGAATCTGCTGCCAACTTTGCTGGCTACTGGCTGGCCACAACAGGTAGAACTTGGTCTGATTGTTCATTTTAGCTGTTCAGCTAAAGAAGTTCTAATTATTTATAAAAGTCTGTGCTTTTAATGAGTCCCTATCTGGCTTCAGATGTCTTCAGAGTGCTTTGACAACCAACAGAAGTTTCCAGACAGGGAATTGCTGAGCTGCAAGGCATATTTTGGGGGGGGGGGGGGGAACCTTGTGGTTTTAAAGCTTTATTCTAAGTTTCTTTGTTCTGCATGGAGAAAACTCAAAAAATGATTCTTGATTCACTCTGAGCAAACAAAAGGAAGCCTTTTCGTGTTTATTTTGCTTCTGTGTCCCTTTCAGAATGTTACGTGGATTTTTTGCGGGAAGATTTTGATGTGAAGGCATATACCTCCCAGTCCATCCATCAGGCTGTGATTGCTGAACAATTAGCCAAACTTGCTCAAGGGATCAGCCAGTTAGATAAAGAGCTCCACGTGCAAGTAAGTACCAATTCAAGGTGGACGCGAAATAAAAGGATGAGACAGAGTATTGCTTTTGATTGAAGTTATGGACGGGCGTCGCCATTGGTTGACAGTTCCAAATTAATGGAGCTAGTTAAAGGTGAGATAAACATGAGATTGGCTCTTTTGGAACTGAAAAAAGAGAAGCGACTAGCTTTGGGCTAGTCTTCATCAACCATGTTTTAATATTGGGCGAGTATTAGTTTACTGGATGAAATATTAAAATTGATAGCTGTCAGGAAGTCTTACGTTTAGCATTGCAGATGCAAATCCTGGACAGGATCATAAGAATTATGACACACGTTCTTCAAACCTTGCATTTTGGCCAGTCAGACATCAGATTCCATCCCATCTGTCTGTCCACCTATCTATCCAGCTATGTATGTATGTCTGTATCCATCCATTTGTCCATCAATTTGTCCATCTGTCTGTCCGTCTATCCATCCAGCTACCTGTCCATCATCTGTCTGTCTATATCACCTATCTATATCATTTATCTCTGTCTGTCTTTCTATCCATCCATCCATTCATTCATCCATTCATTTGTCAATCCATTTGTCTGTTCGTCCATCCAGCTATCCGTCGTCATCTGTCTGTCTGTCAGTCTGTCTGTCTCCCGTGTTTCCCCCCAAATAATAAGTCTTATTTTCTTTTGACCCCCCGAAATAAGCACTTGGCCTTATTTTCAGGGAGGTCTTATTATTTTTGAGGTGTAGGAGGGGGCGAGCGTGGTCACCTCGTGGCTGCTGCTGTGTTGCAATATTTTCCGGGAGGGCTTATTTTAGCCCCTGCGCTCAAAAGCCCGACTGGGCTTATTGGGAGGTCTTATTTTTGGGAAAACAGGGTATTTATCTTTTTCATCTATCTATCAGTTAACTTTGTCTTTCTGTCTGCATCCATCCATCTACCCATCTCTGTCTATCCATCCAGCTATCCATCAATCATCTCTATCTATCTATCTATCTATCTATCTATCTATCTATCTATCTATCTATCTATCTATCTATCTATCCATCCATCCATCCATCCATCCATCCATCCATCCATCCACCCTCCCACCTACCTATCTTTTACCTACCTGCCTATTTATGTAGTGTACATAGCTCCCTATTTTGCAAACATGAATCTTGGCAATCGATAGAACAACAATTAAAAACAGGTCAAAAACAATTTAAAATGCTCCAACCTGAATGTAACCGAAGGAGAATGGACCAATATCCTATACATAATACCACTACCTTACAGGCTCCCTATTTCCATGGGCTCCCCAAGCCTGCTGGGAAATCCATGGTTTGAGAGAGAATCCAAAAGGATCCTTTTAAATACTTCTAAAATATGAATTCCTTTTTTTTAAAGCTTCTGATTGATATTTTCACTTTTTAGGTAGTTGCAAGGCACGAAGACTTGCTGGCCCAAGCGACTGGCATAGAATCTTTGGAAGGTAAGCAACTTTTGTTTAGTATGAAATTTAGGCCTACAAATGTGCCTAAATGTAGGCCTTCTAATAAGGCTGTCTCAGTCTTATGTTCTAAATCATTGTTTCTCAACCTTATGAACTTTAAACTATGTGGACCTCAACTCCCAGAATTCCTCAACCAGCCGTTGTAACTTTGAACGGTCACTAAATGAACTGTTGTAAGTCGAGGACTATCTGGGTTCTCTTTTTGACCCCTTTCAAACTTGAACGTGTTGTACTTATTTATATTGCCAGCAGGTGGCGCATTTCTTAACCCATTCCCTGCATGTAACTTTTCTGCCAGTGCGGAAATCTATATTGATATAAAAATCAAATACCACTCACTCATCACGATATCTCCAGAACTGTAAAGCCTACAAACTTGAAACTTTGCACGTAGGTTCCTCTTGGCTTCTAAGTGCTCGCTAAGAAAGGATTTTTTGAAATGACCATCAGATCATTAGCATTTCATATACAGTATTATATTCACACGCTCTGATGCTAAACAGTTAGACATTCTACTCCCCCTCCCCACCTGAAAAGAACTCTGTTCCAACTGCCAGTTGCCTTATATTAACACGCTCTGATGCTAAGGAGTTCTACATTAATTTTCAAGCTTTAAGTGTCAATGTATCAAGTCCAATCACATAGTTTCGTAGTGAAACATGGGGATCCAGCTACTAGTGTTCTATAATACTAGTAGCTGGATACCTGTGCTAGGAAATACTAGGAAAACAACAGAGAATAATATTTGCAAGCAATCTATAATACATATTTGGATAATGGCATTTTTCATGAGAAAGCGCTTACAGTACATGAACTAATAAATATAATTATGTCCCGAGAATATCTGTAGCTCAGGTGTGAACTGTGTGATTGGTTGTTTTCACAATTCATTACCAAACAAGAAACAATTTCAGAACTAGAGAAAAAAAAAAGAGGTTTGCTCTTATTTTTACATACTAGTGACCAGCATACTACTTGCTCTGTCGTCTACATACTACTCAAAAGAGACAATTAAAAAGCCCCAAAGGAAGCAAACAGATCAAAAGATGCTCATCCATAACAATCAATACCCTCGTAAACCAAGATTTGGACCAGTGATGGCACTGAGTGTCCAAGCAGAATGCACGTGCATGTGAGCATAAGTGCCCACTACAAACCCGAAGACCATCTGACTGGCCCGCGCATGACAGTTTCTTTGGCTGTTTTTAGGCCATTTTTTGGGCTGTTTTCAAGCCAGTTTTGACCCCAAAACGTCTCAGAAAAACAGCCTAAAAACACTCCAAAAACGGCCGGAAAACGGCCGGAAAAATGCTGTTTTACAGCACCTGTGGAGCTGGCCAGTGCACCTATTCCAGCTGGCCAGTGCGCCTATTCTATTCCATTCCATTCCACCCCACCTGACCCCATCCCATCCCATAGATTCTATTCTATTCTATTCTATTCTTTCCTATTCCTATTCTATTTTGCATTCTATTCTGCATTTTATTATATTCTCTATTGTATTCTGTTCTGTTCTATTCTGAATTCTACCCTACCCTACCCTATCCTATCCTGCATTCTATTCTATTCTATTCTATTCTATTCTATTCTATTCTATTCTATTCTATTCTGCATTCTATTCTATTCTGCATTCTATTTCATTCTATTCTGCATTCTATTCTATTCCTATTCCTATTCTATATTCTATTTTGCATTTGATTCTATTCCATTCCATTCCATTCCATTCTGCATTCTATGCTCTGCTCTGCTCTGCTCTGCTCTGCTCTGCTATTCCATGTTATTTTATGCTGTGCTTTGCTTTGCTATGCTATTCTGCATTCTATTCCATCTTATTCCATTCCGCCCTACCCCACTCTTTATTTTCTACTTCATTCCGCATTTTTTATTCTATTCTATTCTGCATTCTGTTTCATTCCATTCCATATTTTCCATCCCGTCCTGTCCCATCCGATCCCATCCAGGCTGCAGCTGTCTCAAGCCTCCGAATTGAGCCAGTTTTCATACTGAAAATTTTAATCAGTCCTGGAAGCCCTATTAGGTGGCAGCCCTAATACATACACTTTCCATTCTGTTAAATAATGCATGATATTGAGTCTGAGTCCTGTCTCCTTTATGTGTAAGTGAGTAAGCATTGACAAATGTGTGGGTTGACACATGCTTACTGCCTCATGTCCGTATGCTGAGCCTTATTGGGTCCATATATAGAATTGGACTCCTACAGGAAAAAAAATGACTTTATACTTGAGATGGCATCTGTAGCCTGAAAGGTACAGCTGGAAAAAAATGTGTGAAAATGTAATTATTGCAGCCTTCGTTGGGAGGAAAATACCAAAAAGGGTCTTTTGATAACTGAATGCCATAAAAATGTTAGTGTTTTCCTCTTTTGCTTGAACTGTTTTTCTTTTTCCATTT